>NC_037528.1:24695719-24721115 GCF_001531365.2 Cynara cardunculus var. scolymus | reverse complement strand
ATGAAATTTATTTTAATTAAAAATAAAATATATTCCGTTGGTGATTTTTCAAATAAAAAAATAGAAAATAATTTAATTAAATTACTAACGGATTAACTATAAAAAATTAACTAAATGCATAATTAATTAAAATTCGTCAGTAATTTAATAAAATTATTTTCTATTTTTTTAATTTAAAAAATCACCAACAGAATATATGTTATTGTTAATTAAAATAAATTTCATCAGTAATCATATTAAAAAAAAATTTAATTTGAAAAATCATATGCGGAATATATTTTATTTTTAATTAAAATAAATTTTATCAGTAATCCTTTTTTTTATGTAAGTACTTTTTTGGTATATTTGTTTCAGTTTATAGATGTAATTACTTTTTTGATTCAAAAAATGTTTAAAAACTTAATCTTTCAAAATATAAAAGTCTATTGACTTTTTTCAAACTTTTTTCATTATTTCACCACATTAACCAGTTGTATAGGTGTAACATCCAACTTTCTAAACTCTCTTAAATATAATGTTTAAAAAAGAATTATGTGTTAAGCTTTGAACACTCCTAAGATGGTTATTATGAAGTGTTAGAAATGATGAAAGTCGATAAAAAAAAAATTGAACCGTTTGAGTTTTATGAAAATACATTGCTAATTCGGTAAATTTGCAACTATACTCAAACAAGAGGGTTGTAATGGGAGTTTGGGCTTGAAATTTTAGAGTTATAGTTCTTAGAAGAATATGAGAGGATCTGAAAAGTTTCATGTCAAGCGGAGCTAAGAGAAGAAAAAGGGGCCATAAACGTCAACATCTAAGTTATGGATATGTAAAACGGATTTTTTTGATCTTTTCTAAAATATTTTTGTTGGAAGTTATAGATTATCGTACTACGAACGTGTAGGCGAAAATCTCCTCGAAAACGGAGGTTCGAACAAAAAGTTATGATTTTTTTAGCGTTTGATGGTCAAACGGGCCCCCAACCGGGTCAAACCCGGCTCAAATCGGGTGGTAGTGAAAAAAGACGGGATTTAAGGGGTTTTTTTTTATTACCATTTTCAGCTGAAGAAACTTCTACACCTACTAAATGTGCGATTTTCACACACTTGGGCTTAAATCTTTCAATTCTTGATGATTAATGTTAGATTCTTGAAGAATATGTGATAATTATCAAAGATATGTTTCTAATTTCAAGTTTATTCCATGTAGTTAGTGATAATCAAGAAGGTTAGGGTTTGCATTTGAAAGATTATAAAAAGATGATGATAGATTAAGGTTTTTTTGATGATAATTATAGTTTAATCATGAAAGAAACTTAGAATAATTGCATGCATTAATATGGAAGTCATGAGATTAAGCATTATTAGTGATGTTAATGATGATTAATGTGGGAAATCATGTTTATATGCTAAATAATGATAGAATTTCTGAAGTTTTGTCAAGAATAAGTAATATATGAGATGAAAACCAGAAAATGGTATTGAAATACAAGAGAATTGGACATTATAATGGATTATATGGGTGAATTGGTATTGAAAGAGTATGGTTACAACTCTGATTTTGAAAATTCGTAGAAAATTGAAGAAAAATCGTATGAATATGAGATCAATGTCCATGGAAAGATAATATAATGAACTACAATTCATATTTAGACATGAAAAATGTGAAAATTGAAGTTAAGATGGGTAAAAACTGAAACATGTACTGTGTTGTAAAGCTGAATTTTGACAGCTTTGAGCTGTTGTGTTGTAAATACATAATAAATCACAAAAAAAAATATAAAAATGTGAGGTTAGTTGCATTAGAAAGATATAAGAGAATACTTTATTTAGTATTTATAAATCATTGGCTAATTTTGAGTCTAAGTGTGGTAAAACATGGGATGAACAGAGGGCTATATAGGGGAATTGAAAGTAGGATAGTCAAGGTATAAAAGTGTATAACTTGAGATTGGTATATAGTTTGTTAATGATACTTGAAATGTTTACTCCATGGGATTTATATTAAGGCTATATAGAGCCTCTGAAGGTCTAATTCTATTCTAGGTTGGAATTGGATGTTACCGTGTTCGGTTGTTTACATTGAAGGACTGTGAGTTTATATCGAACTTATACTTATATATAGTATATGTATATGCTTTCTTACTGTAAATTAATTGATTTTGCATGCGTTATTGAGTATGGTGATTCCCCTGGCCTCGTATTGATATTTATTGTTCATTTAGTGTTGTCGGTCGAGTCCCGAACCGAGACTGTTTCTTTGGCCTCTTGGTAAATCATGATCTACGGGTATTACTTCGAGTGATATGTTGTAGCATGGTGTATGTCCACGTATCCCAAGGAGAGGGAGGTTGAGTGTGGCATATCGGTTGTCGTATTCACGTATCCCGATTGGTAAGGAGTCAGGTGTAAGTACTTTGCACGGGCCCTGTAGACGAAGAGGGGGTGTGGTGTACATGTATACTCTATTCTTGGCAGTGATGCTTCTGTTTTGATATGTTTGTTGTGCTTTAATTGATACCACTTTTGCGAATCATATGGCATGGTATGTTGACTGTTTGACTTGTAGTTAAACGATTCTTTCTGTTTTGTTTCGGTTAATATTTGTTTTTTACATCATATTTATACGCTTCGGTATAATCTCACTAAGCCTTGTCGCTGATCCCATTAGAATAAACATTTTTTTTTCCAGGAAGGACGATAACATACAAGGGTAAAGATAAGGCGGTGTAGATCTGTTAGAAGGATTCAAGATCCCGAAAGTCATTTTGGTACTTGTTATATATATATATTTCTTCATGTGTTGTATTTATGTAGTTATTAGATTCGGTTAGTTATATATTTTGTCCCGACTTTTGGTATTGAAATCGTTGGTTGTAAGTTTCGTTAAACTTTTTTGGTGAAAATCTATAACTTATATCTCGTATCTGTTTTAGAGATTATATTACGGAAAATGTTTTAGGTAAATAGTTTTCAAACTTAGTGTAACCGCGATGTTACAATAGTTTATAAGAATATATTTAACAAGTTTAGAAAGTTAAAGAAGTTATTTAACAGGTTTTGAAATGTCCAATAATTTATTTGTTCTAAAAAATTGTCCAAAGACTTAATTATTCCAAACACTAATTTCCATTGGGTTTTTTTAGACTTTTCCCATAATTAAAATATGAGGTTTAGAATGGATCTCACATATCTCATAAAAAAAATGAGTTCTCAAAAGATTAAGCCCCCACATACACATAATATATATCTATATTTATGTTTATATTTACATTTACGATTCACATTTATAGTTACATTTACATTTATATTTATACTTATACTTATATTTACATTTTATTTCTAAAAGAAATGGTTATAACCAACTTTCTAACCATATCCGTATGATCATTTCAATCTAAAGGTTTGGATGAGTTCTTCGATTCTTTTTTCTTTTTGAGGTTCTCTCTCAATCTCATCCTCATATTTAGGGGTAAAGATCAAGGGAAACTCTTGAAAAAAAATAAACAGAAAAACGATAAAAATAGATGAAAAAAAATGATCTTATTTTTTTGTGTAATTTATTTCGTTCAAATTTTTATTATATTTCGTCATTTTTCAATTTAAAAAAAGGTGTGTGCTATTTTATATATTTTTTTTGAAAGTGATTATAACCACATTTTTAACCATATTTATGGGATCATCTCAATCTAACGGTTTGGTCCGGTTCCTCGGGCTCTTTTTCAATGCTCTCTCCTAATCTGATCCCATATTTTAGAAAATGGTTTTTTTGTGGTTCTCCTATTCTTTATTTTTCAAGACTCTCCTTTGTTTTTTTCTCTAAATATAAAGATGTGATCATGAGGGAACCTTGGAAAAAAAAAAACCTCGAAAAACTTACCCAAACTTTTAAATTGAGATGATCCTACAGATATGGTTAAAAAGGTGGTTATAACTACTTTTTTAAAAATAAATTATAGATATAGATATAAATATAAATATAAATATAAATACAAATGTAAATATAAATGTAAATGTAAATATATATTATGTGTATGTGTGATTATATATGTAGTGTATATGTGTGGTTATATATAAATAAAAAAAATTAAAGAAAAAAAAAGGTAAAAAGACATACACTTGACGAAGTAATTTAATGGAGTCAGTGACCAGAATCCACTTTCCAAGCAAAATGTAAACCGTAGGGACGATAATTGTAGTTATTAAAGTTTAGAAACCACTTTCAAAGATTGATGTAAACCACATGGATGATAATTGTAGTTATTGAAGTTTAAGAACCCCTGAAGATTGATGTAAACCACAGGTAAACAAAATAGGCCAAAACTACTAATAAACTAAAAGCTACAGAATCTCATGCCTCTCAAAGAATAGTTAAAAGAATGTCATAATGATGGACCTCTAGAATGCCTTCTTTTCAAATTAACTAATAAAGATGATGACAATATTATTCACTTCAGGGTATTTTGGTCAATTACTTGTAGGGGCATGCTTACCATTCTAATCCACATCTTGTTTGTAAGGGTATTTTGGTCAATTGTTTAGCTCACTTTTAGGGTCGGGTCAAACTAGCATCGGGCAAACTCATGTCAAGAACAAATAATAGAAAAACGGTTACCGGAGAATTTCCTTACTGTTACGAAAAACAAAAAGTTCGATGACAAATTGACAAAATGATTGCCTTACACATGAACTCACTGATTTGTGGATTGAACCATGGATAGATGGATACACAACATCAGCAATATACATCTATCTTAAGCTGCTGCTGCTGCTTCTACTGATGATGATCATTATGACCCACATTCCGAAACTCTGTTTAAGCCATCAATGGATATACAAACCTGCATTGCATATACGCATACGCCATCAAGATACATAATTCGAAGTGAACAGGGTAAAAGTGCTATTTGAACGAGATGAGATGTTTTAGCAACTTGAACAAGAAGCCTATGGCCATCTTTTTATGTCACAATAAAGTTGCTTACAGAAAGCATGAATTGGGGATTTAGGAATGATGATGGTGTTCATAAAAGAAAAGCAGAACCTATGGTTTGAGCTATAGCTAAATGCTATCAAGCAATATGAAATCGCTGAAGAAACCTAACTTTTACATTTCAACCCACTTGGTCAAGCAAGCATGGAATGCTTCTACTTGATAGATTCAGTAGGGGTGTTTGCAGTATGGTCCGGGCGGTTTAAAAAATTTCCGCAACGTGCGCTGTGCGGTTTGGCATAAAGTGACCAAACCGATCAAACCATACCATAAAAATGCAGTCTGGTCTGTACACAACTTAGGCTAAATTGAACGTTAAATTATGTATTAAAATTGTTCAATTAAATCCGAATACAACTTAGAAATACAAGTAAAACTAGCAACCAAAATCAGCCCAGTAGCATTGGGGTTACTGCATCAAGCCCTAAACGTGAACACTGAACTCTAGAACTCAGAAGTCCAGAAACCAAAAACCCGACTTGTGAAGTCCGCGTGGCAGAGGCAATTGGTGAAGATACAAAAGAATGAAGTAAAATCAAGAAAGAAGCTTTGGGAATCCAATTTCAATTAGTTACTCCCTACGTTCCAAAATAAATATCCACAATGAAAAAGCCACAATTTTAGAAATGTGTAATTATGACAGTTTTTGATTAACTAAATGACAATTTTACCGTTAATAATAAAAAAATGAATTTCTCCACCTCATAAATAAAGAATAGAAGTGGAAAGTATGCCACTCACTTTTGGAAATGGACACCTATTTCAGGACAAAAGTAAATAGGAATATGGACACCAAGGAGAGTATACTCAAACAGATAAAGGCTTGCAAAGTAAAGTTCTGGATTAATAGGTGTAAGCCATGGGAGAGAATGGGAAGAAAAGCTGTGTTAGAAAGGTGGGTGAGGCCAAGCTGATCAAGTGAGCACAGCTCGAGATTTTACAAGGTGGACAAGAGGAATCCACGAATGGAGAAGTACTTGTCCTAGATTCCTTTGCATGAAGACAAGTTTTGGGAATTTGAATGCTTCACGTAAAATTTTGCAATTTGTTTTACAGCATTTACCTCTCCATCCTCGAGGAGTTTGTGGATCATGATTTAGCGGTTGTTTGTTTGGGGCTCTTAATGATGCCATAAGAGCTAATCTCTTATTTGGTCAAAGGGAGATCTTGTTTGGCTACAGAAAAGACTAACATTCTGAATCACTCACAAAACGCTCCAAACAATTGTTCATGTAAGGGTCTCAACAAATCATTCAACGACCCTTTTTCCAAGACCACCATTCAATCCTTTGAACGCCTAGAGGGTTGTTTGATAGTTGTTGAATGATTTGGTGCAGAATACTTAAGTGATCCATATAGTTAAGAGACTTCGTATAATTTATTGTTGGATGAAAAAGAAACAAATTCTCCCAAAACAAACACATATCATATCGATCACATATGTTCAAACATGAAAACAAACACATTATGTCAAACGATCGTAACAAACACATATGTTCAAACCCCAAGACAAAGACAAATCCTCCCAAATACCAAGTGTAATCCAAACTCAATAGCTGTAGTACTCCATACTTACAAGTCGTAAGTCTAATCCAACCCTCATAGCTCTCCGGCTCTAAACACATCCACATTTTCCTATAGTTGGCATTTTCAGCCAAGACAAATGTCGTTATGTCATACAATCGGTGTTGTGCTCTCATCCATGTTCCTTCAAGCAAGTATCAACATTATCGTCACGTTGTGATCCTCCTCCATGTTTTATGTTTTCCATCACTACATTCTTAACCTTAAAAATAGCTTCTTAAACTTGAAACTTTTTTTACTTGCTTGCTTAGCTTTACGTTTTTTGCGTTGGTTGGAGGACGAGAAAAACACTCTTGCGTTGAAGTTAGGACCTCAGTTTCGTGTGTGTCATACATAACTTCAACAAATTCATTCAAGTTGAGATTAGAAAGTGTCAAAAGAATCATGAATAATGGAATGTGATCCAACACACTCAATTCCTGTAGTGCAACCACGTCAAAATAGTTGGACACGAAGTTCAGGTAAAAGCAGTCCCATACTCCTCAAGCGACATTAATTTCCATCTTTCATTCTTCTTCAAATAGATTAAAAGTGTTCGCTGATGGATCATAAACATTGTCTATTTTGTTTTTTAATTTCATCCATGCTGCATATTTTCCTTTGAGGTAATCATAGTCATATTTCATCTGTCGTTGGTCAGCGATAAAAGTATGTTGATGTTTAAGTCTTCTCCAACACTCTTCTTGATCATTTGGCTTAAGAATACTACATTCTCTTCCATTTTGAATGATGTCATCTACACAAACTTCAAGAAATGTTTGGACTACACACTCTTTTTTCCAAGTAATTCTACGTTTCTTTTGTTGTGCAAATTCACCAACAAAGTCCATATCTAGTTGAAACAAATTCATACCAAAGATGACAACTAGGTGGTCAAAACAAAAACAAACCATCTTGCGTTACCTAAAAAAGATCAGCACCAAAACTAGGATGTGAAATCCTTAATTGTTTCTACAAACATTTGCTAAAAGTAGATTTTATATCAACATCAATAGACTATGAACAACAAATAGAAAGAAACCAACAAAATGATGTAAAATACTTATTTTAGTTCTAATGTGTTCTAGTTTCTAATCATCAATAGACTATTAACACTTTCTCAAACAATTATGACGAGGAATATAGCATATCTATACTTATAATAAATAAGTAACTTGGATGACACGTGTCATCTTCTGGTGAGTCGGTTTTCTTGTTTCCCGCCTAAACACATATCTAGACACAATTTACATTAGTGGTTGAATTAGACTCATTTGAACGTATCTAGACACAATTTACATCAACAATTCAATTATACCCATTTGATTGACATGTGTCCTCTTATTCAATCAATCCCACTAATTTAGGATGCAATTAATTTTATTCTTGAGTTAATTAGTTCATGTGGTAACTGATTCCTGGAAAAAAAATGGTCTTTACTTCTAAGTTTAAATTCAATTTACTGATATAGTTTCATTTCTAAATTCAATTTTATTCTAGGGTTAACTTCATTTTATTCTAAATTCGATTACTGAAAAGTTTTACTTTAAAGTTATTTCAAGAGAACAAGTCTGAAGTCATTATTCAGGGTTAGCTCACCCGAACTCTGAAGTATACTTTTTCAGACATAGCTCACCCGAACTCTGGAGTCTGAACTCTGAAGTCTTCTTTTTCAGACTTAGAAGTCTAAACTAAACCCTCATGTCTTTTTCTTAGACTTAGAAAAAGAAGTCTGAAATCTTCTTTTTCAGACTTAGAAGTCTGAACTCTGAAGTCTTCTACAATTCTGAAGAGTACAAGTCTGACAATTCATTCTTCAGAGTTAGCTCACCTGAATTCTAAAGTCTTCTTTTTCAGACTTAGCTAACACAAGTTGTGAAGTCTAAACTCTGAAGTCTTTATTTTCAGACTTAGAAGTCTGAACTCTGATTTAATAGGATTAATTTTATACTTCAGAGTTATTTCAAAAGTACAGTCTGAAGAGTCATTCTTCAGAGTTTTATTTCAGAGTTATTTCCAGAGTACAAGTCTGAAGAGTCATTCTTCATTGATAGCTCACCCGTTCTCTGTAGTCTTCTTTTCTAGACGGAGCACCATGCAGAGCCTCTGCATAGTGCATGCAGAGCTTCAGGCTTGCCTATAAAGAGCTCTGAAGTCTGAAAAGTTTTACTTTAAAATAATTTCAAGAGTACAAGTCTTGTAATAAACTTATCTAAACTTTGAAGATAAGTCTTTAAGACTTAGACTTAGTCTTGTAAGCTAAAGCCCCTCTAGTTGGTCTGGCTTCTGGATGGCTTTGCTTCTGGTTGTTTATTTGAACCTTGGAAAAATATCTCAATCCATCATAAAGGAACCAAAGGCGCTCTGGTTGATCTTCATGTTTAACCAAAGGGTCTCTGGTTGTAATTGGAACTCAAATTCTTTAAGTATTCAACATTTTTTGACTCAGGGGCTCTAAATAGACGAACTAGAGGCTCTGGTTGACCAGAGGGCCTCTGGTTGGCCTTGCTTTTGGGTTGGCCTTACTATTGGTTGGTGAGCCCACATGGGCTCTGGTCCTTAAGAACCAAAGGAGCTCTGGTTGGTCTTGCTCTGTATGATGCAAACTTTACCATGGGGTCTTTTTCAAAGAGATTGGGTATTTGGATAACTCTGAACTCAAGGTCTTCGGACTTCGTCTTCAGATTTGACACAGGCGCTCTTCTAAGTTTAAATTCAATTAACTGATATAATTTCATTTCTAAATTCAATTTTATTCTAGGATTAACTTCATTTTAACTAATTATTGATATAGTTTCATTTCTAAATTCAAGTCTGAAAAGTCATTTTCAGTGTTATTCTTCAAAGTTATTTCAATAGTACAAGTCTGAAGTCATTCTTCAGAGTTTTACTTCAAAGTTTTACTTCCGAGTTATTTCAAGAGTACAAGTCTGAAGCCATTCTTCAGAGATTTACTTCAAAGTTTTATTACCGAGTTATTTCAAGAGTACAAGTCTGAAGTCATTTTTCAAAGTTATACTTCAGAGTTATTTCAAGAGTACAAGTCTGAAGAGTCATTCTAAAGAGTTAGTTCACCCGAACTTTGAACTCTGTTTTTTCATACTTAACTCACCCGAACTCTGGAGTCTGAACTCGGAAGTCTTCTTTTTCAGACTTAGAAGTCTGAACTCCGAAGTCGTTTTTTTAGATTTAGAAAAAGAAGTATGAAGTCTTCTTTTTCAAACTTAGAAGTTTGAACTCTGAAGTCTTCCACAAGTCTGAAGAGTCATTCTTCAGAGTTAGCTCACCCGAATTCTGAAGTCTTCTTTTTTAGACTTAGCTCACTCGAACTGTGAAGTCTAAACTCTGAAGTCTTTTTTTTTAGACTTAGAAGTCTGAACTCTGATTTAATGGGATTGATTTTATACTTCAGAGTTATTTCAAGAGTACAAGTCTGAAGAGTCATTCTTCAAAGTTTTATTTCAGAGTTATTTCTAGAGTACAAGTCTGAAGAGTCATTCTTCAGAGTTAGCTCACCCGTTCTCTGTAATCTTCTTTTCTAGACGGAGCACCATGCAGAGCCTCTGCATAGTGCATGCAGAGCTTCTGGCTTGCCTATACAGAGCTCTGAAGTCTGAAAAGTTTTACTTCAGCGTAATTTCAAGAGTACAAGTCTTGCAATAAACTTATCTAGACTTTGAAGATAAGTTTTTAAGACTTAGACTTAGTCTTGTAAGCTAGAGCCTCTGGTTGGTCAGGCTTTTGGATGGCTTTGCTTCTAGTTGTTTATTTGAACCTTGGAAAAATATCCCAATCCATCATAAAGGACCAAAGGGGCTCTAGTTGATCTTCATGTTTAACCAGAGGGTCTCTGGTTGTAATTGGAACTCAAATTCTTTAAGTATTCACCATTTTTTTGACCCAGAGGCTCTAAATAGACAAACTAGAGGCTCTGGTTGACCAGAGGACCTTTAGTTGGCCTTGCTTTTGGTTGGTGAGTCCACATGGGCTCTGGTCCTTAAGAACCAAAGGAGCTCTGGTTGGTCTTGCTCTGTATGATGCAAACTTTACCATGGGGTCTTTTTCAAAGATATTGAGTATTTGGATAACTCTGAACTCAAGGTCTTTAGACTTCGTCTTCAGATTTGACACAGATGCTCTTCTAAGTTTAAATTCAATTTACTGATATAGTTTCATTTCTTAAATTCAATTTTATTCTAGGGTTAACTTCATTTAAATAATTATTGATATAGTTTCGCTT
Source organism: Cynara cardunculus var. scolymus (assembly GCF_001531365.2). Lineage (NCBI taxonomy): Eukaryota > Viridiplantae > Streptophyta > Magnoliopsida > Asterales > Asteraceae > Cynara > Cynara cardunculus. Next base: position 24,710,335 of record NC_037528.1, on the reverse strand, counting down.
CTAAATTCAAGTCTGAAGAGTCATTCTTCAAAGTTATACTTCAGAGTATCCGGCTGCATGTAAATCATGGTGCAATTGATAATCCAACTTTGAATCGATGATGTCCCAAATCTCCCTATAAAAAGGCTCATCATCATTCAGATTCTTTGCAATGTTTTCCTTTGCTTCATCCATTGCCCCATAAATGAATCCCATAGCGGGAGTCTCACCGCCAACTATCCATAGAACATACACAAGGGGATTTGTGGTTCTAATAGAATAAACCACACTAGGCCAAAAAATTATCTCGTCCATAACAATCTTTTTGACGGCCTTTCCTTCAGAATTTTTTGCCTATGCACAGTTTGTCCACTCATTTGAAATAAACATTGCTTGTAGTTGTTGCTTCAAATTAAACATACTCTCCAAGGTCAAAAAGACCGTGGCAAATCGGGTGGCTACAGGTTGAACGAAATATTTTATTTGCAAACTTCCTTGCTAAGCTCAATACCCATTGATGATTGTGTGAAATTGGTAACTCGTTTTGCTTTGAGCAAAGCATTTTTAAATTGAGGCAATTCCCTGATTTTCTCAAGCATCAAATCGATGCAATGAGCATGTGATAACCAGGTTATGGTTATACATTTGAGGTATTTATTATGAGTATGTGATTAATTGTTATAATCCATGATGTGGGTATATGCATATCTATGTGAAAATGTGCATCATGTATATGCATGCATGGAATGTTGATGTGAGTATGTGCATATTTTATATGCATGCCTGCATGGGTTTGTATATATATATATATATATATGTGTGTGTGTGTGTGTGTATGTGTATATATGTATATACATGCATGAACTGGTGAGGGGTAAATATGCATGTATATGTGAGGTGCATATGTGCATTGTGTGAAGAAGGGAAAAGAATTTTATATTCTTTAACCGCTTGTTTAGGAAAGTATAAAAAGAGAAGGGTTTTTGAAGAAGAACCTTTCCTGCCATTTTTGGAAAGCTTCAAAAGAGTGAAAGGAAGTTTCTGTGTGAATCCTTGCTAAAAGTAGAAGCTGATTTGTGGGATCAAAGTTGAAGCTATTCTAATTGTTGTTTTCATCCTCAAATTTTATTATCTGCTTAAAGGTGAGTTTTTACAAACAACCTTTGAATTTGATTATGGATATTGGTTTTTCATGATTTTAATCTGCTCGTGTATGTATATTGTATATATGTTCTTGCTTAATTGCATGGTCCGATAAGGGCTTGTTATCGGACACTGTGTTGTCCAATGAGAGTCCCTTATCGGTCATGCCTTGACCGATGAGGGAGTTGGGTATTTTATGCATCGTCCGGTGAGGACTTACCGGACGAAGTGTTGTCCGGTGAAGGCCTTTATCGGACAAGAGTCGTCCGGATTGGGCCTTTTATTGCCCAGGTGTTGAACGGTTTAATGTTTGGGGTTTTAAAGTGTTGACCAGATTGGGGTTATCGTCCAACGTCTTGTCCGATGAGGATGCTCATCGGACAAAACGTTGTCCGGGTTAAATTTTGATGTTTTAAAGTGTTTAACGGTGAGGTTGTTATCGGACACAGTGTTGACCTGTGAGGTTGTTACCGAACATATTGTTGACCGGTGAGTATGTTTATATTTTCCAAGTGTTGTCCGAATAGTGTTGTCCGATGAGAGGTTATCGGCCATAGAGTTGGTCGATTAGGGGCAGTCATCGCCCGGAGCTTGTCCGATGAAGATTGTTGTTTTCCAAAATATTGATTAACAGTTTCAAAACTATTTTGAGTTGTGAAGGGTAACCTGTATCTTTCAAATGTTGATTTTAAATTGAGGAAAGGTACTGTTGTTTTCTTTCAAACTGTTGACATGAGAAAATTGTTTCTAAAAGAAATATTGAGATGAGAATGAAAAGTGGATTTAAGAACTGTGAGAGTTCTTGAGATAAAGTTTCTGATATGAAACTGTTTTGAAGCCATTATTTGGCTAAAACTACAGATTTATCTGTAGATTTAATGAGGAGACAAGGGTGACATATCAAGAAGAGGTGTATCATGGGATAAGGGTGGCATATCAAGGAAAGGTGTACATTTGGATAAGGGTGGCATTTGTGTGTATTACTGTTATAGCTTTGTGTTACATCCGTAAGATGCGATAATTCTGAGTCAACATTTCTTTGTAACATGAAGACTTGGAAATATTGCTCTTATTGAAATGATAACAACGATGTTATTGAGAAGGGGAAAAGGCTTATAGCCAGAGGCATTAATTGCTCATGTTTCAAATGATTTTGTGATATCAGATATCCTATTTTGATTATCCAAAAGAGTAGAGATTTGAAATAAAACCCAGAGGGTCTTTGGTTATTATTTAATTCAGTTTTCATTTGAGCTTAAAACTGTTTTTATCTTAAAAGCTTTTGATAATAACCAAGAACTCTAGTGATTGGTATTTCTTGGTATGATTTGGAGGTTGAGATTGTTAGCTCTAGTCTGATGAGACTTGAGATTGTAAGCTCTAGTCTGATGAACTATTACATATCATATCACCAAGAAACTATCGTGATCACAGCATATGTATCCAGTATGCATAAAAAGTAAAAACAGTGTATTTTTTTAGTGTTTATGCGTAAAAAATACAAAAACAAAACAATCTTTACAGTTTACACATTACAGAACATGCAGCAAACAAAAAGAAGGTTTAGAAAACTTACCGGTTATGAATGAATCATAGAAGCAATAGATGGAATTGGCTGGAAGTTGGATACTTGGTGCAAACCAGAACCAGAAATAGATGGAATCTTGGTGCAAACCAGAAATCGATGGACTCTTGGTAAACCAGAAATCGATGGACTCTTGGTAAACCAGAAATCGATGACTCTTGGTAAACCAGAAATCGATGGACTCTTGGTAAACCAGAAATCGATGACTCTTGGTAAACCAGAAATCGATGGACTCTTGGTGAAGTCGATGTTTGGTATTGAATCCGTTCATCAATTTATAGGCAGAAGGAATCAATTAGGCTCGATTAGGAAAGCTGAAGATATCGTTTATTAAGGAGAAGATAAAGAATTCGGTTAATAATATAGAAAAAAGAGGAAGAAGATATCGCTTATTGAGGTAGAAAATATCGATGGTTCAGTTTCCTAATGATATTGGGTTTTTTTAAGTTTTAATCATATCCTTAAATTAAAAATAGAAAAATATACAAAACTTGATACACGGATGCCTCACCACCGCCTCACCTATCAAGGCGTACGTTCAGCTTCCACTTACAGGGGCTTACGAGTTGGAACAATTTTTGCCCGTTTCGCCCTGAGGCATGCCTCTGGCGTTTTTTAACATCATGGTTAAACTAAAACATTTTTAAGTGTTATAATCTGTATTTTTTTCTCAATAAAGAGAGCAATAGGTGGGTTGGATGGAACTCTTGTACATGCAGTCTTGTCCATCTATCAACAAGCTTGTTATAGAGGTAGAGGACCGTTTTAGGAATTTGTGATTTTAATATGTTATTCATGTATGTTTGGGCAAGAGGGCGTAATACATGATGCTAAATTGTTAAGAGAAGTTGCATTTAAACCAACGTCTAGCTCTTTGTTTCCTCCATGATCAGTTATGGATTACGACAATGACCCCATCTTTATTGTCGAAGGACAAGAAAAAATTTAGGGAGGCGAGGAAGAAGACATGAATGGAACGCCTTGGAGTTCTCAAGACAATGAATACATGGCTAATTTACGTGAACAAATTGTAAATTAGTTAGTATTAGATGATTCAAATTAAGAAGTATTCAGAAACTATTAGATTGTTATGTTTTTGCTTAATCTAGAACTTGAACACGTAATGTTGTGTTTGTTTCAAGGGAAAAGTCCAGAAGAACCAAATAAACATCCCCATTTTGAATGATTAAATTCGTGAACTTTTTTTTGAATAAATAAGACAATGAACTTTCTCATTTTGAATAATCAAGTCCTAAAACCTTTTTTTGAATAAATAAACCATCGAACTTCTACAAATTGGTTACACATCATTTTAATCCAAAAAAACTCCTTATAAACGGCTAGGAAGGTTTTAAAGTGAAAAAAACCTAAATCAGTTTTACCATTCCCAAATCCTATGCCATTCAAACCCTCGCAGCCAACACCATCGCTCCCCCGCAGCCCCACCATCGTCCACTCTCTATCACCGCCGTTGGCCCCTACCGACAATCTCCCTCTTTTTGAACTTTTTTTGTTTTCCGATTCTCCCACTTTTTTGATATGTCTATATATATTCCATTAAATTGTTGGAAAAGCGGGAGAACCAAAAGACAAAAAAAAACTGATCAAAAGGAGAGAAATTGACGGCCGAGGCAACAACGGCGATGGCAGGTGATGGAGAGCAAACGACTATAGGGCAATAGAGAGTGGCGCGAGGAGCGAATATGTGATGTCGTGGGAAGCAAGGGGTTTGAATTGGGGTAGGGTTTGGAAATGGTAAAATTGATTTACATTTTTTTTACTTTAAAACCTTTGTAGCCGGTTACAAGTAGGTTTTTGAGTTAAAACTTAAAAGGATGTAAACCAATTTCTAAATGTTCATTAGTTTATTTATTCAAAAAAAAGGACTTAATCATTCAAAATGAGAAAGTTCAATGGCTTATTTGTTCAAAAAAAAGTTTAGGGACTTGATCATTCAAAAGGGGCAAGTTCATTTGGTTTTTCTGAACTTTTCCCTTGTTTGAACAAATATTACATGTTATTTTGAATGAATAATTTGCAGTGTCGTATACGGTAATTTATATTTTTTGTAATTAATAATTATAAAGTTATATATGCAAGATAATTGTTTATTTCAGAATATTACCAAACAATTATATTTCATTCAGCACTAAATCATATAAAGGGTTAAGGTGGTAATTTCTGTCATTTAAATTGTCCATTCAGAACACTTACCAAACAGTCACTTTTCAATCAGTACTAAATTATACAGAGCCTCTTAATCATGCTTAATCATTTTGCAACAAATCATCCAGCAAGTGCCAAACAGCCCTTAATACACCTCACAATCAAATAAATGAGACCCAAAAACCACATCTTTGCTCACCTCATATAAGGCAGCATGAAAATGTGGAAAAGTTAAGCAACCTAAAGCAATGAAACCTTGTCTTTAACTCAAGATCATGTTTCTTTTGCAAGTGTACAGATGGTACAGAGTAGTACAAAGGCAGCTACCACCCTACTAGTGACAATGTAATTCTATTGCCAAGATGTTTTAAAGATTCCATTGCATATATATTTGTTTTATTGTTTATTTTATTTCACATATTACTGTTTCCTACTTGCCGAAGTCATTGTGTTGGGAAATGTAGTGTAAACTTACATGATTGCAGCTGCAGCCTATTCCCTTGATGGTTCAGTTGAAACATCAAAACCAGGAGGGATGAAGACAACATCATCCCATACAGTCGTAGAATCATCCTGCAAAGTTAATTTAATGTGAAACATTTATACAGCATAGAAAGCACAGAACACCTAAGAAAATCTTTGAGACCAAAGTTTACGGCCATCAAATGTAGAGATTGAAGAGCAATGATAACATTAGGTAGTCACTCATGCTTCATCTTTATCTCATCAACTGCCAACAGCCAACTTTCCAGTGCTACCTTGTGAAGTTCCAATTTTTTGATTTGACAGCCCTAAACTTAAGTCATGAAATTTGGGGTAACAAGTCAACTGCTTAGCATCATAACCCTCTATCTTGGAATTGTTAGAAGTGCTTTTTTATTTTACTTAACATGAGTAGAGATACACAAGGCACAAGAAAATTGCAATAGATAGAAATTCCTAACCTTCATTCCATGTATTATATCCTCAAGAACAGCCACCTGCAGAAGAAATTAAAAGGTGGTTTAAAAAAGTGAGCTAATCCAAGAATGGGAGATCAAAGCAGTTACTGTTAAATATGGAGCCTAATTTGGATTGTAAACCAGTCTAAAGCCCCATGCCCAATATTATGTTCAATTGATTACTATTTTGTGTGATTATAGATCCTAATAGTTAAAACCATACCTCAAGATCATCCACCCTAAGGGCAGGATTCAAACGCCTTTGCTGACCAGAAGCTTTTATTAGAGACTTTTCCAGGTCCTCCTACATGGTACACGAGAAGAAGACAGAATGAATGTGGATAATTTTCAAACTATTATAACAAAGCAGAGGATTAAGACAGTTCTGCTAACCTTTCTGAAAAAAGCAGGACGGTATCTATTGTTTTCGCTCCTCAGTACCAAGCTCCTTGACTGCATGCACATAATGTCTTACTATTGAATCAAAAGCATATCCCTACATCTACACTTAAAGAAATACCCGCATTGCTCGGCAATAGACAAACGTCTATAGTTGAAAACATATCATTGGAGCTCAATCAACATGTCAATATGTCTATTATAAGTTTCTCTCAGTCCAATCAATCAATTGGAAATATGTGGCATATAACAGCATATTGTATGTAAGACTGCATATTCTTTGTGTGTTTTATAGTGATGAATGGTAATGCCTTTTTGTTCAGATGTAACTTGAAGTTGTTTATATTACCATATAAATATATTTCTGTCTCAGAAGTATGAGAGATCAACGATGGGTAGAAATGAAGTTAATACAAAGAAAAAATATTTAACCTGGAAAACAGGAACACCAGAGAAGTTGTCATCCGATACACCAGCCCTGCGTCTTGCCTAGAGAGAAGAACATGAAGTATCACTTACAACTTTGAACATGCCAAACAAGATGAGAAACTATTCAGGCAATTTATGTTAGAAGAGGTTGTCTGCAACCTTCCACAGCATGTAGAAGTTCTATTTTAACTAAAGATTTTAGAAAATGGAAGCACATGATTAGTCAAATCTTTAATCAAGTGAATTATCAACTATTCATTTCAAGGTTTCAACTCTGTTCAGTAATATGTTTTTTTTTTCTTTTTAAGAAATGATCATATTCATTTCAAAATATACTACAAACACGGAGGGCAATTGACATGGTGATCAAGTATATTAGAACATATACACCCATTATGCATACAAGTGGTTCATATTTATATAACACCAAATGAGAAAGTAAGCTTAAGGTTAGTAACAATAAAGACATATACTTCTATGTTTTTATGTTTTGAGATCTTGAAGGTTGCAACTTGTCGTCTTTGGATGTTCAACTGGTGTGTTGGGATTCATTTTGTTGTATGTTCTCTTTCCTAATAGCATAATCTTGTGTAATTACAAGCCTCAATTCTATATATGTATTTGTTACATTTTATCATCACAATTGGTAAAAACAAGAAAAACAAAAGGAACCAAAAATGGTACTGAGCTAATCAACTTTTGATCTGAATCAGGTGGGGCCTTGGAGAGGTAGGATGTTGGCAGACCTGCCTTCTACCCCCGAGAGTAGAGTGGTTGTTTCGTGAAGATCCTGACTTGCAAAAACTGAGTGTGAAAAAGAAGGTTTGCTAAAAGAGTCCTGAATACTTCGGGAAAAAAAAAGACGTGGGAAAAGGAAAGAAGATTAAGACAATAGACGAAAACTGAAAAGAAAACTAAGCTAGAAAAAAGTGTGCCACAAAATATAATCATAAGTAGGTACAAAAGAACATAACGAAGGTAAGGCAATAAGGCATCCTCTGGTGTATATTAGGATTCTGGTAGCCTATCTCCCAGCTCACCACCCTACACCCCCCACCCTATACCACTCCAGCACCCTTCCTCCCGATTAGACTAGCTACAAGTCTCTACCCCTAGTCTGTTTTGCTTCTCCAAGAACTCGTATCAGAGGTCATATCCTCGGAAATGCTTAAGGCTCCCATGTCTATCCTTAGTTTCTCTCCAACCACCCCTATCAGGGTTCTAGTAGACAAAGAACCTAAACTGAAAGACGGTCAAAGATATTACTTCTGAAAAAGCACAAGATCGAATTACTTCATAACACTAAAAATACAATAATAATAATAATAATAATATATTTGCTTGCACTCCAAAATGGCATCTACCAATTAACTCAATAAAACATAAATAAGATATACATATATACAGGTGAATCACAATATAGCATCAGTGCTAATTGGAAGTCGAAACAGAACCCATAAACCACAAAGAGTATGCAAAAATTTCAAACCCTTTGTCTATATGTAAAATAACTCACCTCAATTGCATTCTTTATCTGTGACAACTCTGGAATAAACCTAAAGGAAACCCCATTAACTTTAAGCTGGAAAACCTGCCAGAACAATCACAAGTTTAGGTCAAACCAAATCTGCCAAATTAGTCATCACTACATAAATATAAAAACATACACCCTAGAGTGTCACAATAAGCATAGTTGCACAATAAGTGTGCATTGCAAATTGCAATGTCCTTATCCTTGGATATCAGTCTGCATGTATCCTTATTATACACCAACCGCTGAATGGAGGGAGTAATTGCATATACATAACCCGATCATTCTAAAATATAGCGTGCCTTCTTTCAAAATGCTCCTGTTAGAATATTGATATCCTATTAAATGGCCTTGACTATTTAGTTATCAAATTTGTGTATTACCTAATCAATCAATTTAAGACCCTGCTTATGTGTAATTTCTATATGGACCCTAGAGGGGTTATCATCTTGATGGACAATATTCCATGATATCCTACAATAGGGTTGGTCCCCACTTCCACTGTCATTTTTAAGACCACCATATTTTTTAAGGTTTATTCTATCTAGGTTCTCAAAGGAAAATAAGATAAGATCCATTTAAGTTCATTTGCTATTCAAGATATTCTTAAGGATGGTTTCAATATCATCAAGCAAGTGACTACGTGAATACTTCATTTGATTATCATCATAAGGAACTGACTATGAGTCGTGGTGTTGATCATCACTTACAAGCTTAACAACTCCCTTTCAAATAAAATATCAGCATTTCAGCAGTTTGGGGCACAAATTATTGCTTTCCAACCATAAGGTGGTGTCCGATTGGTTTGAGCTTGGGCTCCAAAGGTCAAAAGTGCCTGGAGGTCGCACGTTCGAATCCAAGGAGGAATAAAAATCCCCTTGTGACCACGAAGGTTCAAATGCGTTGACTCCAGGCTAACCGCAAAGCGGGTGGTCGCCCTAGGATTAGTTGGCTCACATAGCGGGTTGGATATAAAAAAAAAACTATTGCTTTCCAAATTCAAATTTCATATGCTTATAGTTACTGAGCTAACAAAAATAATCACAATATTTGTATCATCAATAGAAAGTGGTTGGGGAATTTTCGTTTGAAAATACAGAAAGCATTTCAAATAGAAGATGAAAAATCAAAGAGTTTGGCCTCCATAATCGAAAGGCGTTGTCTTCTTTGGAACCAGGGGAAGCTACAAATTTGTAGAATTCGCTAAGTTCATTTGAATTGAGACTGTTAACGTTTAAGATGCACGATTCAAATTCCTAGTAGGTGGAGAACAATTTTCGAAATTACCATGCCGAGAGCGATGGGGACTACTTTCGAGCCAGGGCGCATTCTAGGATCTATGGCTTTCATTTGTCCAAGAAGTGTCTTGGCATCTTCTTCCTTGAAACACAACAACCCTAGTGACTTTCCAGTATTTTGACCCGAAACCACAACAAATTCCTCCGAAGAATTGCTAAGAGCGTATACGGGCACGCCCGCCAACCTCTTTTCGATATCCTCATCCGACAAGCCGACACCAGTACCGGTAGCAACAGTCTTATCGACCGCAATTCGAGCCCATAAAGGGTTTTTGGCAAAAGATAAAGAACGACTCGATTGTCTAGCATTATTTCCATTCTCAGTCAGGGTAAATTCGAAATTAAATTTGCCAGAATCAGGTTTGGGGTTAACGAAGGGGGGGCTAAAGAACTTGTATTGATTGAGATGTTGGAAAAATGAAGAACATTGGTTTTGGAGTTTATTAACAGCTTGCTGCAAGTTGAATTGAGGCGCCTTTGGTGGCGTTGCCGGCGAGGAAGATGACGAATGAGCGGAACTGCGAATATCCATTTGTTCTGCCGGTGGTTTCCAACGAAGAAGAACGTGGGGTTTGGGGTTTGGGGTTTTGGGTTTTGAAGGTTTTTGAAAATTGTCATAGAGATAAAAAGAAGATGCAATATATTTTCTAGAGTGAAAATTACATGTTTGGTCCCTGTGTGGATTATATTTTTATTGGATTAGGCCTTCAAATTAAAATAATTATGAATTTGGGACATGTGGTTTGCATTTTTGTGCTCCTTGAAGCCTCTCCCTAATTTTGTTAGAATGAGAGACAGTTTTAGGGGATGTTTACCAAGTTTTGTGGGTGTTCACTAGAATAAGATGCTTGATTAAAATGAAAGCTTTGATCTAAGTAAGTGTGGACGAAAAATTGGTGTTTATAAAATGATTTGTATTAAGCGTCAATAGAGTTAAAAAAAAACAAGTATACCCCTTATTCCATCATGGCATCATCTGGTCTTCTCTCTGTTTTAATCCTAATGCACTACTCTTTTTGCTATAATCACAAGACACTTCTCTCTCCATTAACCCCAAGTCGAAGTAGTAGTAGAAGACCGGCGATAGAGTGGGAAGTCGAAGGAGAAGCAGGTCTAGTCGTCGGCCATCTGAAATCTTCCCGTCATTTGAAATCGAAGTAGAATTTGTCTCTATTGTTCGAATCCCTATGCTTCGAAGTTTGAAATCGAAGCAGATTTGAAATCGAAGTCGTCCAAGTTGTTCGATCCTTGTGCTTCGTCGTTTGAAATTGAAGCAGATCTGAAATCGAAGTCGGCCCTATGGTTCGATCCCTGTGCTTCGTCGTTTGAATCTTCCCAATCCTTGTAACTCCATCAATCCCATGTGAGTGAAGTTTTTTTTTCATTAGGGTTTGTTGATCCTCTCTCTCAGTGATTTGATGATAATCTCTTTTCACTTATACGTTGTATTTATGTTTTTGTCTTTTCAATTCCAGCAATCTTCATTGAGTCTGTTCAGTGATCGCTGAAGAACTTGTATTGTAAATCAATCAGAGACAACGATACTTCAAGAAGACAACACTCACACCAAAGAACCTTCAGCAAATGTCGAAGACTGAAATTGAAGATTAGAGACTGGCGAGTACGTGATCTGAAGCGGTACTCAGTGATTACAAGCATGTCTACATATGTGTGAAGACTGTTCAAGTCTCAGCAAATGATGAAGAGACCTTCAGGTCATTCCAACATTCAACGATCAAAGGAAGCTAGTTTAGCACGATTGTTGTTGTCTTGTTCTTATGCACACAAAGGACTTTCATAAGGTACGGAGCCGACTACTCGACTCTATTGTCCACCAACTTTAGGTAAGGATGTCTGCTCATGAATAGTGTTTTTGTACTATTCACTGTAGCAAAGGACAAGCCTTTCTCTTAAGGCATGACACGCACTCTAACCCTACTATATTGCATTAAATGAACATTTAATGCACTGAGTATAAATAGAAGTGTTTCTTCTCCATGCAGAGTGCGCGCAACTCACTCTCTAACCCTAATTCTTACTTCAAGCATTTTCTAGCTTAAGTAAAGGATATTCTTTACAACATTTCTTTTCTTGTATTGCTAAGATTTCGTGTGTAACCAAAGATTGTTTAGATAGTTTTTTTATCACCTTATCTTTCCACAAACAATCTTGTAAAATATGTATTGATCTTCTTTATCAATATATATTTTAAATTTGAAAATATTGTGTTTGTATTCATCCCCCCTTCTACAAACTGTTTTTACTATTCTTGTAGACCCTCAAGGGACCAACAAGTGGTATCAGAGCAGTGTTTTCTTCTCTCTCTTTCCGTTTAGCTATTTTCAGTATTAGTTTATCTCTTTTGTTAGATAACTTTACCGCTTACAAATGGCTTTACAAATTACAAACACACACACAAGACAATGACTCTCTTGCCAAATCTCCCCGGTTTGTTCGTGACAACTTTAGTCTCTGGAAGAACCCGATGTCCCTCTTTCTTGAAGGTGTGAATCCTGAAATTCCACATTATATAGAAAATGGACCATATATTCCATTTGCTATTGCTCCGGCTGTTCCAGCAACAGCTACGACTGCCGCAATTCCTGAATGGCAGATTCCAAAGCTCCCACATCAATGGATCGATGAAGACAAGAAGAAAATAGCTATAGACACGCGTGCTCGGTCTATAATAGCTATGTCTCTTCTTGATGAGATTTATCACTCAGTGATGAAACTCAAATCTTCTAAATCCATGTGGGACACACTTTGTGTCCAATATGAAGGAACCACTCAGGTTCAAGAGACAAGAAAGATCAATTTAGTAAGACAGTATGAAAGCTTTCTCTGTGGAAAGTCTGAGACGCTGTCTGAATTACATCAAAGATTTAACTGCCTTCTTATTGATCTTAGGGCTGTCGGCAGGGAATATTCTAATTCTGAAACTTTAACCAAGTTTCTAGAATGCCTTCCTGAGTCTTGGGACACCTTTTCCATGTGTCTCAAGATGTCCAATGACATGTCCATTCTTTCTCTTTCTACTTTATACGGGATTCTGCTTAACCATGAGCAATCTCGTCAAACTGAAGAGGAATCTTGTAAAAGATTCCAGGGAAATGAAAAGCTCTTCTTTGGCTTTGATCTCTGAAGCTTCTTCAGTTGAAACTTCTTCTACCCCTTTTGTCTCTTCTTTTCCTCCCGTTGTTATCACGGAGATAGACTCTTCTATCTCTAAGGATATTCCAGAATCTGATTTAATAGATTTTGATGAGTCCCTGGAACTCCTAACTAAGTCATTTAGGAGGTTCGCCAGTAAGAGAAACTTCCACAGATCTCCTCAGCTGTCCCTTAGGGAAAAGCCAAAGTCTGAAAGAATAGAAAAGGCTTCAGCTGTCTGCTACAACTGTCACCGGCCCAGACACTTTGCAGGTGAATGCAGATCAAAGAAGACTGCGATGCCATCTTCTAAAGCTCCCTCCTCCTTCAGGACCAAAGATGAGATATACTCAAAACTGCAGGAGAAGTACAAGAAGATGAAGAACAACCAGCGAAAGGCTAAAGGCCTTATTGCTGAAGAGCATGACTGGGCTTAGTCATCCTCGGATGAAGATGATAAAGCCTATATTTGCTTGATGGCCATAGATGCAGATGAAGGATCTTCAGAAGCATCTACTTCCTCTGAGCCATCTTCTTCTTCTACTCAGGTATGTTTCCTGAATGAACCCTCTTCTTCTTATAGTCTTTCTGCACTGGATACGCTGACGGTTGACCTTTACAATACGCTCAATGGCAAATCGAAAACAGAAATGCTTAACGTTGATCTTCAAGAGCAATTGAAGATTTGCCATTTTAAGATCAAAGAACTGACCTCTGTCGAGGAAAATCTTAAAGATCAGGTTATTGTAAATCAAGTCATCACTGTTGAATGTGAGAAGGCTATCGCTGAGAGTGAGCGAGCAATCATTGAACTCAAGGCCGAGAAAGCTACCATTAAAGGGTGGTGCAAAGCTTTCATCAAGGCCTCTGAGATCATTAATGCTCAGATCCCCGCCAAGATAACGACTGGTCTAGGATTCTCCTATGATCAGGAAGAATGTGTTAAAGACATGTCCATGCTCAAGTTTGACACATTTGTCTCTTCTATTCCTAACACTTCTTCCTCTCAGTCTTCAACTTTTACTGAGAGTCATCTTGAAGGAACTCCTTCGAGTTCTAGATGCAAAGACAAAGGTAAATCTGTTGTCACGACATCCCTTCCCAAGAAGTCTAACAAGTCTAATAGATCTAGGTCTATTCCTTCAGCTTGTAAAGCTTCTTCCTCTTTAGGGACTAGGAAATCTGAATCCCATCAGAAATCCATGTCACAGTTCAAGGTGAACTTTTCACTTAAGGAATCCAATTCCTCAAAGGTTCCTCCAAGAACCAATGAGAAGGGAATCCTTGGAGCTGGTCCCGCTTCTAGTCTGATACTTCCTGGCCCTAAAACTACTCTCAGCTTTAGGAAGTGTAAACACTGTGGTGAGAAAACACATATTGCCAGCAAGTGTCCTTCTGCCGCCAAAGTTGGTTTGCCAGCTAAGGGCAAGAAAGTAACCAAGGATGAGAAATCAACCAAGGCGAAATCATCCATAAAGGCTGCACAAGCAACCAAGGTGAAGAACACCGTTGAAGCCTCTTCTTCAGGTTCAGCGAAGACAACTCCTGCTGAAAAATGTTCAGCATCAGACGTTGTAGTTCCTACCACTGAAGCCTCTTTGTCAGGCTCAGTAAAGACTTCCACTGAAACTACCTTAGTAGTGTCAGAGGTTGTTCCTCTTTSCACTCAAACCTCTTCAGGTTCGGTGATGCCATCTACTGATGTTGGTTCTTCAACATCAGAGGATGAAGCCTCTAACAAAGCTGGACCCCAATAGCTGGGTACCAATAGCATTCTTATTTTGTTTCCTTGCTCAGGATGTCAAAGGCATATGGTATCTTGATAGCGGATGTTCAAGACATATGACTGGAGATAAATCCCTTCTATCTCATTTCAAGGAWGAAAGAGGACCTTCCGTAACCTTCGGTGGAAATGGAAAAGGATATGCCAAAGGTTTTGGTATATTAACCAACGGTGCAACAACTTTCAAACGCGTTGCATATGTTGAAGGA
>NC_037528.1:24676513-24695419 GCF_001531365.2 Cynara cardunculus var. scolymus | reverse complement strand
TTGATGAGTATGCCAGGTACACTTGGGTATTCTTTCTTAGATCCAAGGATGAAGCACCTGAATAAATCATTTCGTTCATCAAAAAGATAGAGGTACTAAACAATGTTAAAGTATGATCTATCAAAAGTGACCATGGCAACTGAATTCAAAAACAGTATTATGGATAACTTCTTTGAGGACAAGGGAATCTCTCACAACTTTTCTTCAGTGAGAACTCCTCAACAGAATGGGGTCACTGAAAGATGAAATCAAACAATCATTAAGGCTGCTCGATCAATGCTTAGAGAATCCCATCTCTTACTCAATTCTGGGCTGAAGCTGTCAACACCGCTTGTTTAACTCAAAATCGATCGCTGATCGTGAAAAGATTCAAGAAGACAACCTATGAACTATTCCATGGACAAAAGCCGTCTATAAGCTTTCTTCACATAGTTGGTTGTATTTGTTACATTCTTAACAACCGCGACCAACTTGGAAAGTTCAATCCCAAAGCTGATGAAGGAATCTTTCTTGGATATTCTTCTGTATCCAAAGCCTTCAGAGTATTCAACAAATGAAGACAGACAATAGAGGAATCTATTCATGTCACCTTTGACGAATCTCAGTCAGCTAATTCAAAACCCATTTTAAATGATGAGGATGAATTAGAAAACTAGATGTTCTCTCACTATGGATAACCTGAAGCTTCTTACAGTGCTCCTCTCAACATTGAATCTCCTGAAGCTGAAGATGATCCTCTCATTATTCCAGTTACAACTAATCACTCCACCGCATCTTCTTCAGAGATCGCTGCAGTGCCCATTAGCTGTGTCCCTCCTTGTACTTCATACATTGATCTATCAGTGAATGAAATGCCTTCAGTTTCTGAACCCGTTTCAGTCGCTGAATCTGAGGCTCCTTTGGCAATAGTCCCTTTTACTGAAGATACTGCTGCTGAAGCCTCATCTTCTATTCCTAAACTTGCTTATTCAGATGAAGCCCCTATACTAGCTCATCGATGGACTAAAAGCCATCCAATTCATCAAATTCTTGGTGATCCAGATGCAAGTATCAAGACACGTCGTGGTCTAGGTAATATCTGTCTCTTTGTCAACTTTATTTCTTTAGTTGAACCCAAGAAAATCAATGATGCTATCTCTGACCCTAGTTGGGTCCTTGCTATGCAAAAAGAGCTCATTGAGTTTGATAGGAACAAAGTCTGGTACCTTGTCTCACGTCCATCTGACAAATCAGTGATAGGCACCAAATGGGTCTATCGCAACAAATTGGATGACGATGGTGTGGTAACCCGCAACAAGGCTCGGCTTGTTGCACAGGGTTATAGACAAGAAGAAGGGATCGACTATGATGAAACCTTCGCACCAGTGGCTAGACTCGAAGCAATTCGACTCTTTCTAGCCTTTGCTGCCCATAGAGACTTTAAAGTCTTTCAGATGGATGTAAAGAGCGCTTTCCTTAATGGGAAACTTCAAGAGGAAGTTTATGTTGAACAACCTCCAGGGTTTCATGACCCTAAGTATCTAAACCATGTGTATAGGTTGGATAAAGCTCTTTATGGGTTAAAGCAGGCTCCTCGTGCCTGGTATGATACMCTTTCWTCTTTTCTCATCTCTGAGAAATTCTCTCGTGGAAAGATTGACCAGACCTTATTTCTTAAGAAAGTTAAATGTCACATCATTCTCGTCCAAATTTATGTCGATGATATTATTTTTGGTTCCACTAATCCCTCTTTACGTTTTCGTTTCGCTTAACGCATGAAAAAAGAATATCAGATGAGCATGATGGGAGAACTAACATTCTTTTTAGGTCTCCAGATCAAACAAACAGATAAAGGTATCTTTATCAATCAAAGTAAGTATGTTCGAGACATGCTGAAGAAGTTCGATCTATCCAACAGTTCATCTATGAAAACTCCAATGGCTCCTCCACTCACTCTCAACAAGGATCCAAACGGAAAGCCTGTAAATGTTACTWTTTATAGAGGAATGATCGGCTCCCTGCTGTATCTCACAGCTAGCCGACCCGATATCATGTACTCCACTTGCTTATATGCAAGATATCAAGCTGAACATAAGGAATCCCATCTGATCACTATCAAACGCATATTCAGAAATCTTAAGGGAACTCCTAACATGGGTCTTTGGTACCCTAAAGATTCAGGTTTTGACCTTATTGGTTATTCAGATAGTGATTTTGCAGGTTGCAAAATTGATAGGAAAAGCACCACTGGAGGCTGTCAGCTTCTAGGTGGAAAGTTGGTGAGCTGGACAAGTAAAAAACAAAATTCAGTGTCCACATCAACAGTTGAAGTTGAATATGTAGCCGCTGGTAGTTGTTGTGCCCAAATTCTTTGGATGAAAAATCAGCTGCTGGACTACGATCTTCAGTTTTCAAAGGTTCCTATTTATTGTGATAGCACTAGTGCTATTGCTATTGCAAACAACCTTGTACTTCACTCCAAGACCAAACATATCGAGATCCGATATCATTTTATCAGAGATCATGTTATGAATGGTGATATTGAACTTTACTTCATTCCAACTGAGTATCAACTTGCTGACCTTTTCACCAAGCCTCTTGATGAGACCAAATTTAATATCTTGATCAGCGAATTGGGTATGTTGAACACTGAAGATTAATCTTCAGCTATTAAACATCACCCAGTAAGTGAAATGATTCAGTGCTCTATCTCTAACACTGAACTTTTGAGTAAATATATTTATTCTCTCTCAGATATGCCTTCTCTTTTCTAAAACTTAAAACCTTCACTGAAGCTTTTTCATTCTCAGTGATAAATGTTTTAAAAGGTGGTCTCAATGATTCTCTTGTCACTAACCACATCTCTAAGTATATTTTTATACTTCTCTTAAAATTCAAAACGATCACTGAACCTCTTCTTATCAGTGATTAAAACATTTTTTTAAATGCCAGTTTCAGTGACTCTCTAATCACTGGCACTGATGTCTTAAAACCCTCACTGAACCTTTCTTTTCAGTGATAAAATGTTTTAAACGGTCTTATCAGTGTTTCGTTAAATGCTGTATGACTCTTCGTTTTTCTTAAAAACTATTTATTTTTAAAAGAAAATAGTTAATGAACCGCCTTTATGACGACATTCTCTATTTATTATGCGCGACGCTTTGAGACGCGCAAAAGGTTCTGTCATTACGCTACCTCATTAATGTCATCCAATTATGGATGAGAATGTGGTATCTTTTTCATCATGACCACTTTCCCAAATTGTCGTCTTTTTTTCTCTCATATTTCTTCTCTCTCCTCCTACCTATAAATATAAGGGGCTGTTTGGTTGCATCTTAATGGTGACATTAAGAGGAAACATCTTAATCGGTAAGAGGTATAAGCAGTTTGGCAAAAAAAATAAGAACCTCTTAATGATGACAAAATCCTCTTAACGATTTAGGGGTTAGGGGGCTCCTAAATGGTTCAGATGTATCTTCTTCCATTTTTGCCCTCTCAACCCTCTCAACCTTTTCCAGCCACGATCGTTCCTCCTTCCTCCTTCCATCAATCTCGCCTCCCATGAATCGTTCCTCCTTCCACTCGATCTCGCCTCTCATGACTTGCTGCTGTGTCGTCCGGCCGCCTTCCACAGCCCCCTTGCTGCTGCGTCCTCTCCTTATTGCTGGTAAGTTTTTCGATCTCGCCTCCTTGCTGCTGCGTCCTCTCCTTGTTGCCTTCGACAACCCCTTTGCTGTTGTGTCCTCTTCTTGTTGCTGGGAAGTTTTCTATCTTGCCTCCTTGTTGCCTTCCACAGCCCCTTTGTTATTGCGTCCTCTCCGCATTATTATTGTTATTATTCAAGATTTATCATTTGAGTGATGATATTTATGGATGTGCAGTCTGGATTTTTTAACTTGTACACAATACACTGTACATACATGATACAAATACAATCCCTTTTTATTTCTCTCCCAAATTTACCTGATAAATTGAAACTTGATGTCGATCCTCTGAGAGTTGGAGCACTTTACAATTCCATTAAGAGACACACAGGAAGCCACCAACAACAAACGGAGGCCATGGAATGGAATTAGGAGAGATGAAATGGAACACAATGATAATAATAAATAAGAAGAAGAAGAAGAAGAAAAGTGATAGAATACACCATGGTGAGAGTAAGCAAAGACAGTCCTTTGGAGTTTGTTTGAAAAAAACCCCATTTCAAATTGAATTCTGCAAAGATATGAAAACCCACAAAACAAATATGGTCGGTAATTGCTTATGAAAAAAATAATGTTATGTTGGTTTGAATTAATATGAAAAATCTTGTTTTTAACTAGTATCGCTATGTTTGTTTGGATTAATATGAAATACGTAGTTATGTTTGTAAAGTAATTATTTTATTCAGATATATGTCAAACAACTATATTTTATTCGGTACTAAATCATACAGAGGGTTAAAATAGTAATTTGTTATCATTCAGAGAACAGTTACCAAACAACCTTGTTTCATTCAACACTTAACCATTCTGACCACTTAACTATTATGCACCAAACCATTCAGCAACTGCCGAACAACCCCTGAGACTTCTTCTCCACTTTTCTCTTTACGCTTTCAAAATTCTTAGACGAACCTCTGCAAGAATTCTCCCAAAGCAAGAACCCTCTAAACTCTTCTAAGCTCTTTCGACCTCTTCCCTAACACAACAAAGGTCGATATCTTTTTTTCTTCCTTTCTGTTATAAGAAACGTTTAATATGTTTTAAGAATCTTGTTCTCTTAATACATTTAAACAATATAGGTTATTTAATCATCTCTTTCTTGATTATAATCTTGTTTCTTTAAACACATTCTACTTGAAAAACCCTAACTCCTTTTAAGGATTTTTCAAAAGAAGTTTTTACTTGTTTCAAAAAAAAAAAATCTATACTCTTACCCAAAAACTCTTGGTTTATTTCTAACAACCTGTTTGCTCTACTTCTTATTGATACAAACAGATGGCAGCCAAAAACGTCAACTTCTCCATCGACGAGATCTCCATCAAGGCCAACAACCACATTGCCTTGTTGGAGATACCCTCCTCAAAGGCGTATTACCAAGACGCGGCTGACTTCCTCAAACAGTCGTCCTTGGATTACGCACTCAACCATGAGCCTATCATGGTGAAAGAACTCCTTCAACAGTTCTGGCTCACTCCTGAAGTGTCGAAGTCGAGGTTAAGCCTGGACGCCAAGCATAGCAGATCAACTTCACTTTCAATCGCATGGAAGTGAACTTTGGTGTTTCCACACTTCGGTCGGCTCTCCGTCTTCCCAAGGGCCCCTTCGACAGTAAACCATCCACCGCCGAGATCATCGAGCTTCTCGACACCATTGGCTACCAGTGGCCAATGAAGAAGGACTCCAATGCCCCTCTGAAGTCCTTGACAAAGATTAAGAAGAACAGGATGTCAGCCATCTGGCAATACCTATTTTTTTATTTCATCCAGTGCATGGGTGGAAAAACTAGAGGTCAGGACAAGGCCTTTAGGATCTCCTTAACCATAGGCGTATCTGCGATTCAACGTCGCAATATAAATTATGATGCGGTCATTTTCGATGACCTGGTGCTCAAGCTGAACAAGCGCCAGCGAGAAAAGGTGGTGTCTTACACCAGGTTTCTTTCAAAGGTGTTTGCCAAGATCTTTAAAGATCTCTACCCCAAAGAAGGAAACCTTCAGGTTTTCAAGCTTGGATCCAGGATTCTGGATCATAAGCTGAGGGACAATGATGTGGCACTAACTTCTATTGTGTCTATCACTACCTTTTCTGCTCCGGTGGCCATGACAAGGGTAAACCCCCCCCCCCGCGTCCAGCCAAGCCACCAAAACCCCTTCAAAACGACCCTCTCAACCAACTCTTGGTTCTCCTCAGAGAGCCAAGAAGTCCACAAAGGGGACTACCACGACTCTAGCTGGAGCCTCCCAAAAGGGTTCAGTTATTGAAACTAGCCTTATCCCTGAGGCGTCTTCTGCTAACCCTCCCAGCTCTTCAGTGATCCCTCCCATCACTGTCGTATCAGTGGTACCTACCCCAACCGCCTCAGTGACCCAAATCACTGAAGGTGTGAATATCAGTGTCGCCACCGCTGAACACCCACGTCTCTTCTCGACCATTTTCTCTTCTCCTCCTTCTTTGGTCTTTACACATGTCGATGATGTATCAGCGACCATCCTTCCTGATACTGAGACGTGCACCACTGGACCTGAGGTTGCTCCTCTCGATGCTCCTCAACATACATATGTCCATCCTCTCGAGGACATCTTTGCTCACGCCAGTGACAATCCTTTTGATGTCACTGATGGCCCCTCAGATATTCCATCTTCCTACCCTTTCTTTTCTTCTAACCTTGAGCCTTCAGCTCACACTTTCTCTTTTGCAGGTATTTCTTCGATGCATCAGCCTGATGCTCAGGGACAAGAAGAGGAAGAAAGAGAGAAAGATGATGGATGATATGAAGATGTCGATGATGACTATGATATGGCATCAGACATCAAACTTCTCCTTCGAGCTGTTGATACTGTCCTCTGCAGGATTAACAAAGTCCACCAGGAAATGCCCCACCAGGGTGATATTGATGCGAACTTCCTTGCCATCCAGGCGGATATTCAAGAAGTTCAGAGTCATCTCCAGACTCTCCAATAAGCTGTTCAAGCCAACACTGATACCATTGCTGTTCTTCACAGCAAGGCTGACGATGCTCAATCTATCGCTGATCAGCAGACTGGCCTTCTTCAACAGATCCTGGATGTTTTCCGTCAACCAGCTCCAGTGATCCCTCCTTCTTTCTCTGCTAGTGATTGCGCCCATCTCCATGAGATGCGTAAGGCAACGACAACTCTAGCCAGTGCTTTGCAAAGGCTAGAGAAGATAATGGTTCTCCAGCGTCAGTGCTTGGACAAACTTTCTGGCCAATTCTCTCAAGTCTTAGCCAAAGAGGGGGAGATGAGGTCCAACGTTGGTGAATCATCCAATGCTGCTCCTGCTCCTTCTCAGGCTGTTGCTCCAGTATCAGTTGCAGTTGAAGCTGAAGCTCCTAGAGCTAAAGCGGTTGCTGCTCCTGTAATCCTGACCACCAAAGCTGCTCCAGCTGAGGATGTCGATGCCATCCCTAGGGATGATGCCCCTTCCATCACTGCTGCTAGTGATGATGATGATAATGATGATGAAGATGATGATGAACCTACCATTCTAGACCCCGGAAGTTATCTAGATGGCGACAACGACGATGATGATGAAGATGACTTTACCATCAAGTACCAGAAGCCATCAACCGTCACCAAAAGAGTTGCTCTAAGGGATTCTGCATCCCATGGGGAGCAAAGGCAAGGTGAATCTACTTCATCAGGGAACCAGGATCCCAAGTCGAAAGGCAAGACGATCGCTGAAGAAGGAAACTTGAAGGTATTGTTCAATATCCCTCAACAACCTTTATTTGAAGACTCTACCTCTCAGATAGTGATTACTTCAAACTATCAACTTCATATTCCATCAACAACCTGCGGTCGACTAGAGCAGGTACCTGATCAACCTGTCTCTTGTGCTCCTACTGACCAGCAGATGTCTCAGCTAAAGGAGTCACTCGACCAGACTAGAGGAAAAATTCCTTTTCGTACCTCTACTGGTGGTGAGTTCAAATTCCTTTCTGAAACTGAAAGAATCGAAGCATTGAGGGCTGAAGAAGAGCTAGAGCTTCAAAAGAAGCAGACTGAAGACAGCTTGAAGCTGGCCAAGTCACTAGCTGTGAAGGTCCTCCCCAAGAAAAAGTCCAAGAAAACGGTGAACGCTGTCCAAGCCCTGGCTAAACTTCTTTCTATTGCAGATGTTGAGCATGAGAAGAACCTAAAGCTGGTGGAAAAGGACAAGTGATGGAGCGAAGCAAAGTTGAAAAAGAGAATCAGTCCCTGCCCGATTATCAGCATCAGCATCAGCATCAGCATCAGCATCAGCGGACATTCTAAAGACGATGGAACGTTGGCCTCAATGCTCATTACCAGGGACAATCTTGATGCCGTTACCGAGTACCCTTCCTACCTAGGCCGTTATGGATACAGCGAATGGATGGAGATCAGAAAAGCCATTCAGCAATCCAAGTCGAGACACAAGACACTTATCGAGGACACCATCAGCTCATCAAAAGGATGTCCAGGTATGTCAAGGTCCCTGACAAGCCATCTCTGACGAAAGGTGGGAAGAAGAAACTCAAGCTCTCTGATCCTAATGATGGACCATTCCTAAAGAACAAACATGAAACAAGGTTCTTCTTAGATGAAGTCCTAAAGGGTCACCAGAGTACAGACATTTCTATGTTGAATCTTGACTTGCTAGATAAGGGTCCCTATACACCCAACTCTGTGCATTTTAAACCTGAGTTAGGAGTTATATTCCTTGACTATGAAGGTGAAGTCAGATTTCAGAGAATGTTAGAGCTACATCTATGTCCAATGGGTCATCTGGTTTACCTCTTGCTCTGGATAGATGATAGCATACCTGGAAAATTCGTAGATCTGAAGATACGAAGGGAATTCATACGTCGAAGAAACCTTGGTGAAGATGTACCTGGTTACATAGATCTGAGTGTTCTAGAATAATTTGTCTTTGTAACAACAATCCACTTTTCCTTGTAACTTCTTGTACTATGTCTACTTTCAGTGATTGTACTTATAATCTGTAAGCACTAGACATTTACTGTAATACTTGTAATATTTCCAATGATTAATAAAATGAGTATTCCATGTACTTCACTGAAAAAGATCCCTGAAAAAAGTAATAACGACACAAGTCTATGAGTTCCAATGTTACTTTTCACATTCACTAACATTCTATAAGTCAGTGAATAAGCTTTCAGTTTCAGTTTCCGTACTTGTAATTTTCTTAGATATAACTTAAGGAAAATTCTCAAGCTGAGACTGACTAACTGAAAAAGATCCCAAAATAGTAAAAAGGGACATGTACTTTATATGTAACTTTTCCTTACTATTATTTGATAAAACAACTTTCTTTATGTTGTCTTGTTATCATCAAATAGGGGGAGATTGTTGATCCTCTCTCTCAGTGATTTGATGATAATCCCTTTTCACTTATACGTTGTTTTTATGTTTCTGTCTTTTCAGTTCCAGCGATCTTCACTGAGTCTATTCAGTGATCGCTGAAGAACTTGTATTGTAAATCAATCAGAGACAACAATACTTCAACAAGACAACACTCACACCCAAGAACCTTCAGCAAATGTCGAAGACTGAAACTGAAGATCAGAAACTGGCGAGTACGTGATCTGAAGCGTACTCAGTGATTACAAGCCTGTCTACATACGTGTGAAGAATGCTCAAGCCTCAACGAATGATGAAGAGACCTTCAGGTCATTCCAACATTCAACGATCAAAGGAAGCTTGCTTAGCATGGTTGTTTTTGTCTTGTCCTTATGCATACAAAGGACAAACCCATACCCTTATGAAAGTTGGTACGGTACGGAGCCGACTAGTCAACTCTATTGTCCACCAACTTTAAGTAAGGATGTCTGCTCATGAATAGTGTCTTTTATATTATTCACTGTAGCAAAGGACAAGCCTTCCTCTTAAGGCTTGACACGCACTCTAATCCTACCATATTGCATTAAATGAACATTTAATGCACTGGGTATAAATAGAAGTGTTTCTTTTCCATGCAGAGTGCGCGCAACTCACTCTCAAACCCTAATTCTTACTTCAAACATTTTCTAGCTTAAGTAAATGATCTTCTGTACAACATTTCTTTTCTTGTATTGCTAAGATTTCGTCTGTAACCAAAGATTGTTTAGATAGGTTTTTATCACCTTATCTTTCCGCAAACAATCTTGTAAAATCTGAATTGATCTTCTTTATCAATATATATTTTAAATTTGAAAATATTGTGTTTGTATTCATCCCCCCCATCTACAAACTGTTTTACTATTCTTGTAGACCCTCAAGGGACCAACAGGGTTTGAATTAGATTTTTTTTGGTTTTGAGTAAGTGGTTTTGATTCATTTTCTCCAAAAGACAAAATTATCCTTATTTTCTCTACTTGATTTACCAATACCCATATGAGCTCCATCTGAACCAATGCCGACCACCACCGATCTGAACCTTTGCCAACCACCACCGATCTGAACCTATGCCGACCACCACTGATCTGAACATTTGCCGACCACCACTAACCACCACTAAACACCACCGATCTAAACCCTACTGACCACCACCGATCTAAACCATTGTCGACCACCACCGATCTGAACCTCTGCCAACTACCACAGATCTAAACCATCACAAGCCACCACCGATCTAAACCCCTGCTGACCACCACCAATCTGAACCCCCGATAACCACTAGTGCACCATCGATTTGAACCATCGTCTACCACCACTAATCTGAACCACCGTTGACCACCACCGATTTGAACCTCTGTTCGGAACCACAACTGACCACCACCGTTATAAAAGGGATATTTTGGTCATTTATCGTTTATTCATTCCAATTCTGAAGTTACATCTTATCAACCAAAATTCCAAATCATTTAAAAAATTCCATTCCAATTCATTCCAACTAAATGTGTGGTCAAATTTCATTCCAATTATTTTAAAGTCAAATTCCTTTGACATTATTCAATTCATTCAGAAAAACATTCTACGAACCACACGTCCCCCATAGGGTTTTATTTACAAATACTTTGAATGGTAAAGAAGATGAATACAAATCCAATATAAAATTGTAAAGGAGAAGAAGATTCATATAATATGAAGAAGATGAAGCTTGTTCTTGATTAAATGAAGAAATTTAATTAGAAAATGTTTAAATGGAGAAAAATGCTAAAGGACCAAAATGCCCCTGAGTTTAACGGTTAAATAAACAGCCGTTAGCTTGAAGAACCATATCCGTAAAAAAACTGCATACGTGGAGGATTGTTTTGTACTAAATAAAGTTAAATGACCAAATCAGTAATTTTTGACATACCACATGAACCAAATCCATAATTTACTGTACAAACTTTTACCTACAAAAATTAATTACCACTTCTAATGACCCAAATTAATCATTAAGGTCTAGTAAAGTTGGTTGAACATATTTGGTTGATTTTTAGTTATCATAACTTTTGATTATTATGACTTTTATTATTGCAATTTTTAGTTATTGTTTTTATGATTATAATAAGTAATTTTGAATTATTTTCTTTTAATTATAATAAGCAACTTTTAATTAATGTGAGTAATCTTTTACTTATAATTTTAACTTTTAAAAACCAACAGCCTCTTTGTGAAATGAAAAAAGAAAAAAAAGACAACAACCTATAAGCATGGAAAAAATACCATGATTTTCATAATTTCATTGATGTTGTGATTAAAAAATGAAATGCTAGTTTTTTAAATATCTCGATTATTTTTTGATATAAAATGTTTATCATAATAATAAATTAAAATCATCTTTCATAAATATTTAAATTATAAGCAAATGAACCATCATCATTTTCATAAATATCTTAATTGATTGGTTTATATAATTATATAGAGGTTAAATCAAATTAAAACCATAAAAAATTAAGGACTAGATAATCAATCTCAACAGTTTTTTTTTATGAAAAATGTAGCATTTTAATAATACATAACAAATCTTAACCAAATCCAATGTTTGAGAAATGTATAAAGGGTAAAAATGGAACTTTGCAAAACAAATCAAAATATAATTGTTTTAATTTCTAAACTAAAATAAAACATTAACTTTTAAAATTTTAAAATAAAACACTAATTTTTAAATCTAAAAATATTTAATTATAAAAATTATACTAAATTAATTTGATATCAATATTATTATATTTTTTTGAGATTTTTTTAATCATTATGATTTTCATATAAAATATTGCAAAATGATTTAATTTGTGTTGTTTCACAACATGAAACACCAATATATTGTTTTTCATTAGTGGAGTCGTTCAACAATTAACAACACATCAATGCTAATATATGTGTTGTTTCACCACGTAAAACACTACTCCATTGTTTCACATTAGGGACGTTTTAACGATTAATAACACATTAATATTAATACATGTGTTGTTTAATAGTGTGAAACAACATTTGTGTTAAGACATATGTTCACTACGTTTTAACCCGTCAGTGTGAATGAGACACCACATGGCTTACAGTTTTAGCTTGCATGAACATGTGAATGAGACACCATATTCAATGTCTTTCAGTTTTTGGTTTACATGAACATGTGGATGAGGTCAGGAGTGGACCTATTAAGAGCTAAGTGGGCTCTCATGCACCCGCTCACTCGATTATTGTAAGAGAAAAAAATCATCGTCTGAAAGGTGCATCCACTTGATTTTAAAGGGTGTTCTCAAATACTTTGGAATCAAAATTCATAACAAATATCAAACATCGGTGAGATGGTTTAGATGCTTAGATTAAATTGTGAGATACAATAGGTTGCAGATTCGATTCTTACATCTAACAAATATTTTATTTTTTGGTCTTTTAATATTCGTATGCCATATAATGTTATTACTAAAAATATTGACAATGAAGATACAACTACCAGGTTCAAACACACAATCTCATGCACAATTAGAGACATAACTACCATTACACCGTAACAGTTTCTAGTTTATTTTTCTCCCATTTTGATTTTGTAACTTTTCTTTATGATTTATTTTTCTTTTTCTTGCAAACTTATCTTAAAAGTCATTTTATATCTCGTTTTTAAAACCAATATAAACTTATTTTAAAGATCAAGGATAATTCCATTTGAAAAAAATGTATTTTATTCCCTAAATCGACACAATTGACTTTTCTTTAGGTCAAACAGTTTATTTGTTGACCTTTAAAGGTGCACCTAGTGGCAGATGCATACCAAAGGGGTAGGGGGCACATGCCCCAACAAGCTAACCCCAAATCCCCAATAAACACCCAAATAAAGCATGAGTAGTAGGTTTTAATTTTTTTTTTACCAAAAATTATTAATAGGTCCCCAACAATTAAAGGTAAGGCTCCAAATCTAAATTTATGCATCGTATTTATAACACTTACTTCAAAGAATCATTACTTTAAGGATCAATTAAACGCTCTTAAGTTCCAAGTCCCAATCTATTGAAAATCATTTTATTTTTCTTATTTTGTTTGCTATAATGCTAATGATTTGATTAATCACTATTTTGATTTTTTCCAACTTTCTTTTTGCATTTTATTGTTTTATAGATTTATAATTATTGTTATTTGTTAATATTTAATTTTCTCTTTCTTAATTGTTATTTGATTTAAGATTCTTTAATTTGTTATTTAATTTGGGTTTGTTATTTTGATTTAAGGTTTGCTACTAGTTTGTCTTTTATTTTTGATTTATTGGCCTTTTGCTATCTGATTTCTTTTTAACTGAATCTAAGT
The DNA here is from genome assembly GCF_001531365.2 of Cynara cardunculus var. scolymus. NCBI lineage: Eukaryota > Viridiplantae > Streptophyta > Magnoliopsida > Asterales > Asteraceae > Cynara > Cynara cardunculus. The sequence continues at coordinate 24,682,026 of NC_037528.1, read as the reverse complement.
TATCGACCTCTTGCCCACTAATTTCTTGCTACTAAATATTAATGTGCAGTGTGTACATTTGCTTTGGGTTAACCGAAAAGTAAAATATGTACATGCAATATTATGTCTCGGTTTATCCAAAATAGTCAAAAATTAATTGAAAGCCAAACCGCATAAGTTATATTTATTCGATAACTGAACCGTTTAATCCGGAAACCAAATAACCCAAAATCGTATTGGTTCGAATGAGTTATTTGGTTTCAAATTTTTTTTGACACTCTTAAATGTGCCCCCAATAATAGAAGTTTCTGGATCTGCCACTGGGTGCACCTATCCAGGAAAATTCCTAGACCCACCATTGAATCAGACACCACATTAACGATGAATGCTTGAATTCCTCTGTGTATTCACTTGTATATAAAACCTAGAAAACCCTATTAAAAAGATGAATGCTTGAACTCTTTCTATATATTCACTAAGTGGGTCACTGATATCCATAACATTGGATTTTTGCATCCTATCATCTCGTACAACCTCGACACATGTAAAGGTTGATGATGTATACTAAAGGATCTTAGGGAAGAAGATGGTTCGATTGTACAGAGACGAACATGATCTTTTAAAAATAATATTTCATAAAGAAAAAAATATGTTCGAAGAGAGAAAAGACAGAGATAGGGGAGGGCGTTACTACCCTACATAGAGAAAATGGGAGATAATTTAGAAAATTATTAGAACTTAATAATAAAAAATAAAGATGTTGTTGTATGATAAATGTGTCATCGTGTAAAGGATATGATAATAGAGATAAAAATAAATATATTAAAATTAGATTAGAACTGAAATATCTTGTAGTTATGTACATGTACCTCAGCCTCATATAAAGAACTTATGATTAATAAGAATTCAATATTCCCTATATTCTTTTTTCCCATGCATTATACCGCCATAAAACCCTTATTAAGTAACCTTCCAACTTCCAATTCAGGATTTCCAACAATGTGGAACAAGATAACACTAAGGAAAATCAACATCTTTATAATAATTAACTTTTATAATTAAAATCCGAATTAAATTATGCTCTCTGTCCTTTATTTCACATAAAATAGAGTCGATGATGAGAGAAAAGATAAAACTAAAATAAACCGGATTTTTAATCTCAAATAAAACTGAAAATTATCGATACTTATCAGCTCTCACTTAATTATTACTCACGATAATAACACTCTTTAAAAATCTAAAAAAGTAAAAACATAATTACCTCAATTGATCAATTCCTTATTATCTCAGTTAGTCATTTCCTTCATCGATACTACATATTTTACGAAACAATGTTTTTTTATAAATTATGTGCTTTGTTATGTATTTACGTCTAATTTTAAGTTAAAAATTTGTTATGTATTTTAAATTATTTTACTTAACTTGTGATTTTATATAAATTTTGTTCTCTTAAAAGTGTAAAAATATTTTAGGCTTGTTGGCCTGTAGGCAAGCCCAACCTGTTTATAGGGCAATTATAGGCAAATTTTCAAGCCGTGAAAAAAGCTTGAGTTTTTCATATACAGCCCGTTGGACAAGAAAAATAATAAGGCTCGATCCGGCGCAACTCAAGCTTGCAAATACTAAGCTCTAGCCCATGAAACCCTTAGTAAGTAACCTTCCGACTTTCAATTCAACTTCCAATTCAAGATTTTCAATAACGTGGAACAAGATAACAATAAGGAAAATCAACATCTTCATTTGGAGAACTAAAGATTTTTTTATTTAATGATTGTTAAGATGTTCCTCAATTTTTTTAGAGTTTTCCTCATAAACCCCCTCTCTCTTGTGAGAAGGAAGTTATGGTAGGAAGTTTAATAAGATATATGATCTCTTAATCATGTTTAATCTCACGTCTACCCATGAATTGACTTTAGAAGAGAATTGATCTGGTGTATCTTGGTGCATTTTATTAGTGTTGACATTCAATTAAGATTGATCCAAGGGTGGAGATCTCTTCCTATGTTTCTCATTGGAACCCAACCCTATATATATATATATATATAGAGAGAGAGAGAGAGAGAGAGAGAGAGAGATAGAGAGAGAGAGGGAGGCAGGGCCGGCCTTGAGATTTTGGATGCCCACGACGGAAAGTCAAAAAAATGCCCTTTATATGTGTAAATAAAAACCAAAATAAACTATTTGAAGGGTTTTGGAACCTAGTCAATCTAACAAAAAAGTGCCCCTTAAATATAACAAAAATGATGCAAACGGGGGACATAAACTAAAACCCCGTGTAACAAAAGATAAAGTACATCACCATTCACCTAAAATGATGTCTTCTTGCATTTTTTGAAGCAAAAATATCTATCACTTCGTCATAACTACTATTAACTAAAAACTTACTCTCAATACTCAAGATTACTAACCCGTTCAATCTTTCTTGACTCATGGTAGACCGTATATATGACTTCAACAACTTTAACTTTAAAAAGCTTCTTTCCGCAGATGCTACAGTGACCGGTACTGTCAATAGTATCCTGTAAGCAAGCAAGACATGTGGAAACATGTCCATTTTCTTTGCGAACTCCATAATTTGTATCGATATCCAAGGATTTCCACTTTTAGATGCCTCTTCTGGTAACATTCCCTGCAAAACTTGTAATTCCATAAATAAATATTCACCATCAATATCAAAATCATTACCATTTGTTAAAGCAAGTTCAAGGTTCAAACAACATTTTTTTAACTCGTCATCATGTAAAGTAACCAAATTTCGCCCATCAAACAAGAAGCCAAACATAGATTCAAATTCTTGCATTTGTTCAAATCTGGTTCGTAACTGCAAAAAGAGCCATATCAACTAAAACAAGAAAATAATCAGTTCTAAATGTCTCTTGAGCGGATTGTTGTTCTCTCTCTGTATTTGGAATTTCATCAAAAAAAAAAATTCCTGGAGAAAAAACGTTTTACAGCAAACTCAAGTTCAATTTCGATATTAGTTGCAATCTCTTTAGCTTCACGAATAGCACATGTAAACCCATTTCCCCTATATTTTTCAAAATATTCAACTAATCCCTTTAGATTTTGTATTACAACATCAAGAAGCATATCTTTAGACTGTAACTTCTTGCTAACTAAATTAATTCTATACAGAATTTCATACCAAATAACCAAACTTACAATAAACTCAAAACTTGAAAGCTTACCATTAACCAAAGACTCGGCTTCCCTACACACTCTTCCATCCTCACTTACTTGAGCCAATTGTACTAAAGCATCTCTAATTTGGCCAACTTGAGTTTTGATAGCTTTAACACTTTCAATATGACTTTCCCATCGAGTAGCAGATAAAGATTTCAAAGTCAAATCATCAATATATTCTAATAAAACAGTCCATCTCTTTGTAGAATGAGAAAAGACATTGTATATGGCTTGACAAGTACCAAAAAAGGTTTTTGCTTTGTGACAAGAATTTGCCATATCACATAAAACTAAATTAAGACTATGGCAACCACATGGCATATAAAAGGCTCTAGGATTTATATCAAGTAATCTTTTTTGCACACCTTGATGTTTCCCTTTCATATTAGAGCCATTGTCATACCCTTGTCCCCGCATATAATTGATATCCAAATCAAGTGATTTCAAAACATCTTGTAATACATTAAAAAGTCCTAAACCAGATGTATCTTCTACCACCAAAAACTTTAAAAAACACTCTTCTACTTGTATAGGAGAGCTGGACACGTTTGTTCTTGATGACTTGCATCTGGAATACAATCAAGAATAACTGAAAAATATTTTGCCTCTTTGATCTTTTTAATCATTGCACTCTTAACATTAGATGCCAACATGTCAATCAATTCATTTTGAATCTTATGGCTAAGATAATGATAATGAGTTTTTTTTTCTTTGATACGCTGAAAGTGTTGTTTCATAACCGGATCAAACTCAACAATCATTTCAATTAAGCCTAAGAAGTTATCATTAGATTCTTCAAAAAGTTTTTCATTTTTCCCACGAAAAGCTATATTATTCTTTGCTAGACATTTAACAATGTTGGTCCCGTAAGGGTCTATAAGAAGAGAAACAATTTGTAGAAGGGGGGGGGGTGAATACAAACACAATATTTTCAAATTTAAAATATATATTGATAGAGAAGATCAGTACAGATTTTACAAGATTGTCTGCGGAAAGATAAGGTAATAAAAACCTATCTAAACAATCTTTGGTTACACACAAAGTCTTAGCAAATACAATAAAAGAAGTTGCTGTACAGAAGATCATTTACTTAAGCTAGAAAATGCTTGAAGTAAGAATTAGGGTTAGAGAGTGAGTTGCGCGCACTCTTCATGGAGAAGAAACACTTCTATTTATACCCAGTGCATTAAATGTTCATTTAATGCAATATGGTAGGGTTAGAGTGCGTGTCAAGCCTTAAGAGGAAGACTTGTTCTTTGCTACAGTGAATAATACAAAAAGCACTATTCATGAGTAGACATCCTTACCTAAAGTTGGTGGACAAAGAGTCGACTAATCAGGTCCGTATCGTACTAACTTTCGTAGGGGTATGGATTTTGTCCTTTATGTGCATAAGGACAAGACAACAACAATCGTGTTAAGAAAACTTCCTTTGATCGCTGAATGCTGGAATGATCTGAAGGTCTCATCATCATTCGTTGAAGCTTGAGCATTCTTCACACATATGTAGACAGGCCTGTAATCACTGAATACCGCTTCATATCACGTGCTCGTCAGTCTCTAATCTTCAGTTTCAGTCTTCGATGTTTGCTAAAGGTTCTTTGGTGTGAGTGTTGTCTTCTTGAAGTATTGTTGTCTGATAGATTTACAATGCAAGTTCTTCAACGATCACTGAACATACTCAGTAAAAATCGATGGAACTGAAAATACAGAGACATAAATACAACGTATAAGTGAAAAAAGATTATCATCAAATCACTGAGAGAGAGGATCAACAATCTTCCCTATTTGATGATAACAAGATAACATAAAGAAGGTTATTTTATCAAATAATAGTAAGGAAAAGTTACATACAAAAGTGCATGTCCCTTTTTACTATTTTGGGATCTTTTTCAGTTTGGTCAGTCTCGGATTGGGAATTTTTCTTAAGTTATATATAAGAAAATTACAAGTACGGAAACTGAAACCGAAAGCTTATTCACTGACATATAGATTGTCAGTGAATGAGAAAAGTAACACTGGAACTCATAGACTTGTGTCCCTGTTACTTTTTTCAGGGATCTTTTTCAGTGAAGTACATGGAATACTCATTTTATTAATCATAGGAAATATTACAAGTATTACAGTACATGTCCAGAACTTACAGAATATAAGTATAATCACTGAAAGTAGATATAGTACATGAAGTTACAAGGAAAAATGGATTGTTGTTACAAAGAGAAACTAATCTAGAGATCTTAGATCTATGTAGCCAGGTACATTTTCACCAAGTTTTCTTCGACGTAGGAATTCCCTTCGTATCTTCAGATCTACAACTTTTCTAGGCATGCTATCATCTATCCAGAGCAAAA
>NC_037528.1:24671867-24675936 GCF_001531365.2 Cynara cardunculus var. scolymus | reverse complement strand
GCAATCGAAAGAAGTTTAGCCTGGGCTTGGACAACATTCACCGTTTTCTTGGACTTTTTCTTGGGAAGGACTGTTTCAGCTAGTGACTTAGCCAGCTTCAAGCTGTCTTCAGTCTGTTTCTTTTGAAGTTCTAGCTTTTCTTCAGCCCTTAACGCCTCGAGTCTTTCAGCATCAGATAAAAAGTCAAACTCACCACCACTAGAGGTACGAAGAGGAATTTTTACTCTAGTCTGGTCGAGTGACTCCTTCAGCTGAGACATCTGCCAGTCGGTAGGAGTACGAGAAGTGGGTTGATCAGGTACCCGCTCCAGTCGACCGCAGGTTGTTGATGGAATATGAAGCTGATAGGTTGAAGTGATCACTACCTGAGAGGTAGAGTTTTCAAACAAAGGTTGTTGAGGAATACTGAACAATATCCTCAAGTTTCCTTCTTCAGCGACCGCCTTGCCTTTCGACTTGGGGTCCTGGTTGCCTGATGGAGTCGATTCACCTTTCCTTTGCTCCTCCTGTGATGCGTAACACCTTTGGTGATGGTTGATGGTTTCTGGAACTTGATGGTAAAGTCATCTTCATCATCATCGTCGTTGTCGTCATCTAGATCATCTCAAGTGTTTGGAATGGTAGGTTCATCATCGTCTTCATCATCATCATCTTCATCTTCATCATCATCATCATCATCACCAGCAACAGCGATGGTATGGGCATTATCCCTAGGGATGGCATCGACATCCTCAGCTAGAGCAGCTTTGGTGGTCGGGATTACAGGAGCAGCAACTGCTTCAGCTCTGAGAGCCTCAGCTTCAACTGCAACTGAAGCTGATACTGGACCAACAGCCTGAGAAGTTGTAGAAGCAGCATCCAATGATTCACCAATGTTGGACCTCATCTCCCCCTCTCTGGCTAAGACTTGAGAGACTTTGCCAGAGAGTTCGTCCAAGCGCTGACGCTGGAGAACCGTTGAATCCTCCAGCCTTTGCAAAACATTGGCTAGAGTTGTCGTTGCCTCATGCATCTCATGGAGCTGGACGCGATCATTGGCAGAGAAAGAGGGTGCAATCACTAGAGTTGGTTGATGGACAACATCCAGGATTTGTTGAAGAAGACCAGTCTGCTGATTAGCAATAGCCTGAGCATCGTCAACCCCGCTGTAAAGAACAACAATGGCGTCGTTGTTGGCTTGAACATCTTTTTGGAGAATCAGAAGATGACTCTGAACTTCTTGAACATCCGCCTGGAGGGCAAGGAAGTTTGCATCAAGATCGCCTTGACGGGGCATCTCTTGGTGAACTTCGTTGATCCTGCAGAGGATGGTATCAACGGCTGGAAGGAGAAGTTTGACGTCAGATGCCATATCATAGTCATTATCGATCTTTTCATCTCCTCCATCATCTTTCTCTCTTTCTTTCTCTTCCACTTCCTGAGCATCAGACTGATGCATCGAAGAAGGACCTGCAAAAGAAGAAGTGTGAGCTGAGGGCTCAAGGTTAGAAGAAAAAAAGGGTAGGAAGATGGAATACATGAGGGGCCTTCAGTGACATCTAAAGGATTGTCACTGGCATGAGCAAAGATGTCCTCGAGAGGATGGACATCCGTATACTGAGGAGCATCGAGAGGAGCAGCCTCAGGTCCAGTGGTACACGTCTCAGTATCAGGAAGGACAATCAGCTGATACATCATCGACATATGTAAAGACCAAGGAAGGAGGAGAAGAGAAAATGATCGAGAAGAGACATGGGTGTTCAGCGGTGGCGACACTGATATTTATACTTTTAGTGATTTGTGCCACTGAAGTGATCGGTGAAGGTACCACTAATATGACAGTGATGGGAGAAATAACTGAAGAGCTGGGAGGGTGAATAGAAGATGCCTCGGGAGTAAGGCTAGTTTCAATAACTGAAGTCTTTTGAGAAGCCCCAGCTAGTGACGTGGTTGTCCCCTTTTTGGCTTTCTTGGCTCTCTGAGGAGAACCAAGAGTTGGTTGAGAGGGTCGTTTAGAAGGGGTTTTGGTGGCTTGGCTAGACGCAGGGGGGTTTACCCTTGTCATGGCCACCTGAGGAGAAGAGGTAGTGATGGACACAATGGAAGATAGTGCCACATCATTGTCCCTCAGCTTATGATCCAGAATCCAGGATCCAAGGCTGAAAGCCGGAAGGTTTCCTTCTTTGGGGTAAAGAGTCTTGAAGATCTTTGACAATACCATCGAAATAAACCTGGTGTAAGGCACACTAGCGCTTGTTCAGCTTGAGCACCAGGTCATCGAAAATGACCGCAACAAAATTTATATTGCGACGCTGAATCGCAGATACGCCTATGATCAAGGCGATCTTAGAGGCCTGGTCCTGACCTCTAGTTTTTCCAACCATGCACTGGATGAAATGAAAAAACAGGTATTGCCAGACAGCTGACATCTTGTTCTTCTCAATCTTCGTCAAGGACTTGAGAGGGACGCTGGATTCCTTCTTCATTGGCCACTGGTAGCCAATGGCGTCGAGAAAGTTGATGATCTCGGTGGTGGAGGGTTCGCTGTCGAAGGGACCCTTGGGAAGACGAAGAGCTGAGCGGAGTGTAGACACCCCAAAGTTCACTTCCATTCGGTTGAAAGTGAAATGGATTTGCTCCATTTTGCGTCCAACATCGTCTTGGACTTCGACAACCTCAACAGTGTACCAAAACTGCTGAAGAAGTTCCTTGACCATGAGGGGCTCATGGTTGAGAGCATAGCCTAAGGACGACTGCTTGAGGAAGTCAGCCGCATCTTGGTAATGTGCTCTGGTGGAGGGTATCTCCAACAAGGCAATGTGGTTGTTGGCCTTGATGGAGATCTCGTCAATGGAGAATTTGACGTTCTTGGCAGCCATCTGTTTATTATCAATAAGAAGTAGAACAAAAAGGTTTGTTAGAAATAAGCCAAGAGTTAATGGTTAAGAGTATAGAAAAAGTTTTTAAACAAGTAAAAACTTCTTTTGAAAAATCCTTAAAAGATTAGGGTTTTTCAAGTAGAATGTGTATAAAGAAACTAGATTATAACCATGAAAGAGATGATTAAAAACCTTTACAGTTTAATGTATTAAGAGAACAAAGTTCTTAATCATATTAAACACATTTCTTGTAACGGTAAGAAGAAAAGAAGATTCTGATCTTTGAAGATTAAGATGAAAGGTCGGAAAAAGGTTTGAAGATTTAGAGAGTTCTTGCTTTGGAGAAATCTTAGCAGAGGTTTGTCTAAGAATTTTGAAAGCGTAAAGAGAAAAGTGGAGAAGAAGTAATATGAGAGAGAAAAAAGATGACGGTTCGGGAAAGTGGTCATGATGAAAAATATGTCACGTTCTCATCCACGATTGGATGACATTTAATGAGGTAGCGTAATGACAGAACATTTTGCGCGTCTCAAAGCGTCGCTCATAGTAAACAGAGAATGTCGTCATAAAGACGGTTCATTAACTATTTTCTTTTAAAAACAAATAGTTTTTAAGAAATGAAGAGTCATTCAGCGTCAAAAGGAAACTGAAAACCCCATTTAAAATATTTTATCACTGAAGAGAAATATTTTGTGATGGTTTTAAGACATCAGGTTTTAGTGATAAGAGAGTCATTGAAACTGACATTTAAAAAAACTTTTTGATCACTGATAAGAAAATTTTCAGTGATCTTTTAGATTTTTAAGATAAGTATAAAGATATACTTGAAGATATGGTGAGTGTAGAGAATCACTGAGACCACCTTTTAAAACATTTATCACTGAAAAAAAGAAAGCTTCAGTGAAGGTTTTAAGTTGAGAAAAGAGAAGAGTAATCATACCTTAGAGAGAATAGATATATTTACTCAAGAGTTCAGTTTAGAGATAGAGCACTGAATCATTTCACTTACTGAGTGATGTTTAATGACTGGAGATTAATCTTTAGTATTCAACATGCCCAATTCGCTGATCAAGATATTAAATCTTGTCTCATCAAGAGGCTTGGTGAAAAGGTCAGCGAGTTGATACTCAGTTGGAACGAAGTGAAGTTCAATATCACCATTCATAACATGATGTCTGATAAAATGATATCGGATCTCAATATGTTTGGTC
>NC_037528.1:24666449-24668487 GCF_001531365.2 Cynara cardunculus var. scolymus | reverse complement strand
AAGAGACGAAGGTACCAAATTTGAGCATGGACCTGTCTTTAACACATTCTTCCTGATCATAGGAGAATCCTAGACCAGTCGTTATCTTGGCCGGGATCTGAGCGTTAATGACCTCAGAGGCCTTGAGGGAAGCTTTGCACCACCCTTCAATGGTAGCTTTCTCAGCCTTGAGTTCAACGATTGCTCGCTCACGTTCAACGATAGCTTTCTCACGTTCAACAGTGATGGCTTGGTTTACAATAACCTGGTCAGTTCTTTGATCATAGAATGGCAAATCTTCAATTACTCTTGAAGATCAACGTTAAGCATTTCAGCTTTTGATTTGCCATTGAGGGCATTGTAAAGGTCAACCGTCAGCGTATCAAGTGTAGAAAGACTAGAAGAGGAAGAGGGTTCATTCATGAAGCATACCTGTGTAGAAGAAGAAGGTGATGGCTCAGAGGATGTAGATGCTTCAGAAGATCCTTCTTCTGCATCTATAGCCATCATGCAGACGTAGGCTTTATCCTCTTCATCCGAAGATGACTCATCGGATGATTTAGCCCAGTCATGCTCTTCAGCAATAAGGCCTTTACCCTTTCGCTGGATGTTCTTCATCTTCTTGTACTTCTCCTTCAGTTTTAAGTACTTTTCATCTTTGGTCCTAAAGGAGGAAGGAGCTTTAAAAGATGGCATCGTAGTCTTATTTGATCTGCATTCACCTACAAAATGTTCGGGCCGGTGACAGTTGTAGCAGACAGCTAAAGCCTTGTCTATTCTTTCAGACTTTGGCTTATCCCTAAAGGATAGCTGAGGAGATCTACGGAAGTTGCTCTTACTGGCGAACCTCTTAAGTGACTTAGTCAGGAGTGCCAGGGACTCATCAAAATCTGTTAAATCAGATTCTGGAATGTCCTCAGAAGAATCTATCTCCGTGATGACCACGGGAGGAAGAGAAGAAACAAAAGGGGTAGAAGTTTCAACTAAAGAAGCTTCAGAGATCAAAGCTAAATGAGAGCTTTTCATTTCCCTGGATTCTTTTACAAGATTCTTTTTCAGTTGATGAGATTGTTCATGGTTAAGCAGAATCCCGTATAAAGTAGAAAGAGAAAGAGTGGACATGTCATTTGACATCTTGAGACAGATGGAAAAGGTGTCCCAAGACTCAGGAAGRCATTCTAGAAACTTAGTCAAAGTTTCAGAAATAGAATATTCCCTGYCGACAGCCCTAAGATCAATAAGAAGGCAGTTAAATCTCTGATGTACTTCAGACAACATCTCAGACTTTCCACAGAGAAAGCTTTCATATTGTCTTACTAGATTGATCTTTCTAGTCTCCTAAACCTGAGTGGTTCCTTCATATTGGACACAGAGAGTATCCACACAGATTTAGAAGTTTTGAGTTTCATCACTGAGTGATAAATCTCATCAGGAAGAGACATAGCTATTATAGACCGAGCACGTGTATCTATAGCTATCTTCTTATTGTCCTCATTGCTACACTGATGTGGAAGCTTTGGAATCTACCGTTCAGGAATCGCGGCAGTCGTAGCTGTTGCTGGAACAGCCGGAGCAATAGCAAATGGAATATATGGTCCATTTTCTATGTAATGTGGAATTTCAGGATCCACACCTTCCAGAAAGAGGGACATCCGGTTCTTCCAGAGACTAAAGTTGTCACGGACAAACCGGGGAGGTTTGGCAAGAGAGCCATTATCTTTTTTGTGTGTGTTTGCAATTTGTAAATCCATTTGTAAGCAGTAAAGTTATCTAAGAAATGAGAAAAACTAATACAGAAAATAGCTAAACACAAGGAAAGAAAGAAAACACTGCTCTGATACCACTTGTTGGTCCCGTAAAGGTCTACAAGAAGAGAAACAATTTGTAGAAGGAGGGGATGAATACAAACACAGTATTTTCAAATTTAAAATATATATTGATAGAGAAGATCAATAGAGGTTTTACAAGATTGTTTGCGGAAAGATAAGATAATAAAAACCTATCTAAACAATCTTTGGTTACACACAAAGTCTTAGCAAATACAAGAAAAGAAGTTGCT
>NC_037528.1:24656561-24666204 GCF_001531365.2 Cynara cardunculus var. scolymus | reverse complement strand
GTCGACTAATCGGCTCTGTATCGTACTAACTTTCATAGGGGTATGGGTTTTGTTCTTTGTGTGCATAAGGACAAGACAACAACAATCGTGCTAAGCAAACTTCCTTTGATCGCTGAATGCTGGAATGACCTGAAGGTCTCATCATCATTGGCTGAAGCTTGAGCAGTCTTCATACATATGTAGACAGACTTGTAATCACTGAATACCGCTTCAGATCACGTACTCGTCAGTCTCTAATCTTCAGTTTCAGTCTTCGACGTTTGCTGAAGGTTCTTTGGTGTGAGTGTTGTCTTCTTGAAGTATTGTTGTCTGATAGATTTATAATGCAAGTTCTTCAGCGATCACTGAACATACTCAGTGAAGATTGATGGAACTGAAAATACAAAGACATAAATATAACGTATAAGTGAAAAGGGATTATCATCAAATTACTGAGAGAGAGGATCAACAAACAACAACAATTATTCCAACTAAAACTTCTTTCCAATGATCAATATCCTTTTTTTATCAAATCTTGTTGCTCTTTATCAAGTGTTCCATTTTTACTCAATCTCAATCACAATTCGGACCAAATTCCCAAGCTAGTCATATGCTCAATGTTATTTTCATGAGCGCTTAATCGTTGACCAAGATGTTTCCAATCATTTAATCCAACACTTGCTAATTGGCTTTTTGACCGGCCTTCTTTGAAAAGTTTGCAACAAAACAAAAGACTTTATCTAGCTCTTTTGAATAAACTAACCACTTTCTATCATGACAATCATCATTGCGTAACTTACGAACATAAAATTCATCAGAGAAGTGTCTACCTATATTATCTCTAGGGAAATTGATGTTAGTTTCCCTAATAGGCCTTTTTTCAACAAGCAAATCTTTCATTTTAGAATTTAGCATATCCCAAAATCTTGGATCAAATATATTCAAACGAATATCTTTAGAAGCATCATCACAAGCACAAACAATTTCATCACTAACATTTTCATTTGCATCAAAAGCATTTGTATCACAAGCATTTACATCAAAAGCATTGTATCACAAGCATTTGCATCAAAAGTATTTGTATCACAAGCATTTGCATCACAAGCATTTGTATCACAAGCATTTGCATCACACGCATTTTCATTTTTATCACTAGCATTTTCAGAAACATTTGGTTGTCTAACAATAAACTTATTTAAAGCTCCTTGCAAAGATTGAGCAATTTCTTCTTGCATTTTCTTTCTTTTCCTATTTTGAGCACCCGATGGTTATGATCGAGGCAACATAACTTAAGTAGTTAAATTGTTATACGATATAAAGAATAGAAAGATAACACCTGGATTTGGTCCTTCGTGGTTCGTGTTGTGAAATTGCCAAGAAAGTGGAACAATTAAGCAACCTGGACAAATTGATAAAGGAGAAAACATAAGCAATTAAGCATCAATCTAAACAGTAAAACAACCCTAAAATTAACAAATGCCAAATGGTTGTCATTTGTTTCTAATTCCACAGACCACAGTGAGTAAATAAGTGCTAACAATTAACCTCAACAGTAGAGTAAAAAATAAAATTAGAATATAAAACAAGAATTAGGTTTTATAATCAAACAATTAACAAGAATTAGAAACAAAAAAAATAAAATTAGTAAAGTAAATAAGTAAATAAGTAAATAAGTAATTAAAATATAAAATAATCCTAATACTTAAGTGTCCATATTCGACTATTATTCCCTAACCTAACCAGAAGGCAGACTTGCTAAGTGAGTAAGTGGCTAAGTGCTAACCTCTGTTCTTTATAGTAGAGCGAGAGGCCGAGAGCGAGAGGCAGAGTCGCAGACAACAAAGCCAGAGAGCGACGAGAGAAGCAAGTCACGCAGGCAGGCATCCGACCGACCAGCCGTAGACGAGAGAGGACAGCCGGCAGCCACAGACCGACGGTAGTCGGAGCGACAGAGTCAATAGTCGAGTCGAGAGTCAGGCAAAAAGCTAGAGAGTTTGAGCGACAGGTGACAACGAGGTTAGGCGACGCGAGGTTAGGCGAGAACTAGAGATGATGGACCGTGGACGTGGACTGCCTCTCCTCCTAAGTGGTAACGATAACTTATTTTAGGCCCAAAATAAAACTGAACCTATATATATATATATATATATATACACACATTGGGCCTTTCGAAATTTGATGCCCTTGGGCTTCATGCTGCCCTGGGCCGTCGCCCCTTGGGCCTATGGCCAGGGCCGACCCTGGGTGGAGGTTGAAACAAGAACCCCTATAATTTACGAGAACGTGAGAACAACCTAATAACCTCAAACTTTTTTAATTAATAAATTAACTTATATTAAACATAAATAAATTAATAAGGGCAATAATGTAATTTAGTAATTTTTATTTTATTTTAATAATTATAATTATCCCTTTTTTTTCCTAGATTGATCACGTTCGTTTCCACTTTCTTCTCTTCCCTTGTGATATTGTGTGATTTTGTAACCATAACCTATCGAAACCATGATCAATCGAGTGTAACCATAACCTATCGAAATCATGAGTAATCGTTGTGATAAATGTGTGATTGTCTAACCCTAACCGATCGAAACCATGATCAAATCAAGTGCACTGTTATGATAGTGATATCACATGATTATCACACCCATATCACACCAAATCGTTTAGTGGATTTCGTTTGTAATCGTTGTGATAAATGTGTGATTGTCTAATCCTAACCTATCGAAAYYATGAGTAATCGTTGTGATAAATGTGTGATTGTCTAACCCTAATCGATCGAAACCATGATCAAATCGAGTGCGCTATTATGATAGTGATATCACATGATTATCACACCCATATCACACTAAATCGGTAGTCGATTTTCTAAGTTAACCCTAGTCGAGCGGAATCCTTATGATAATTGTGTGATAATCACATGATTATCACACCCATATCACACCAAATCGTGTTGATATAAGCGATAATGTGATAATTGTGTGATAATCACATGATTATCACACCCATATCACACCAAATCGTGTTGATATAAGCAATAATGTGATAATTGTTTGATAATCACATGATTATCACACNATATAAGCAATAATGTGATAATTGTTTGATAATCACATGATTATCACACCCATATCACATGATTATCACACTTAGTCTAATCCTAACCTATCGAAACCATCCGAAATCGTTGTGATAATATCTAACATAACCCATTGAAACCATGATCAATTTGAGTGACATTGATATCACATGATTATCACAACTAATCGATTAAAAACATGTTCAAAACGAGTAATTGTGAAAGATACCTTGAATAAACTTCTTCTTGTTGTTCGATTGTTGCATGCAATAGCTTCTCTTTGATCGATTAGAGTTCTTGATCGATTAGGGTTCGTGTGTTCTTGGTCGATCACTGTTGTTTTGCGATTTGATGTTACGACTTCTAAGTCTCATTGAATTTTTAACCGTTTATTAGATAATGATAATCATGATCGTATAATCGTGTTAAAAGATTTTATGATATCATTTCCATTATTACCCTTTTAATTTTAATATTTTTTTAATCTTTTTAAATTTCAATTTTAATTTTTAAAATCTTTTAAATTTATTTTTTATCACAATATGAGGTTATTGGGTTGTTCTCGCGTTCTCATAAATCACAGAGGTTCTCGTTTGAACCCTTCCCTATATACATAAATGAAAATCGCCCTCATTTGTGTAAACCATGTAAACCATTCTCATCCATCCATTTTTTTGATCAATGGTCAAGATTAGTTTAGGTTATATTAAGAAATTAATAAAAAATAAAAAATAATTATATAATCCCAAAAATGGCAAAATGGCAAAATGGCAACTTTGGTAGTGGTAATATTAATGGCAACCATATCATGTATATGGTAGTACTAAAGAAACAAAATCATTTGTAAAATAATATATTAATTTATGTTTAAATATTATAAAAAAATAACATCCATCATTAAAATAGATCAACAATAAAAATAAAATACATTATAATCAATTTAACATAATGAAACATTTTGAATAATAATAAAAAAAATTTACTACTACATTTCATGAACGAAATGGTTTCACAATTTTATCAATACATAAATCAACGTAATGCTAGATGAGACATTTGTCATTTTCAAGTTTCCGGTAGATGGATGTTTTTCAATCTAATTATGAAATGGTTTCACTGTTTGCTAATTAAACAACATGTTCTTAACAATTATGAAATGGTTTCTCTGTCGTTATGCACCCATTTCATCGAAATGGTTGTACGGTTTCATCAATATACTAATCAACGTACTGTCTGATGAGACATTTGTCATGTTCATGTTATTGGTAGATGGATCCGTTTCATCGTAATAATGAAATTGTTTCACTGTTCGCTAGTTACACAACATTTTTTTATCAATTATGAAATGGTTTCACTTTCTTCATGCACCCATTTCATCAGCCAATTTCTTCCAATACGAACACGTTTCATAGAGTCAATGCATTTACCATTACATGCTTTGTTAACCATTAAGTGAACAAAATCATAAAAAAAAATGAAACAATTTCATCAATAATTGTTGATAAGAAAACAAGATTATGCAAGAATATTATATTACACAACCAGTTCATCCCCAAAAGTTTCATAAAACAAGCTCTTTAATGAACGTTTTCATGAACAAATCTAACATGAATCTGTTTTACAGTTGATTATATTTTTACCGGTTCATGAATCTTTGTTTGGATCTGTTACTGATTTCGTGTATTAATGAATATAATAATTTTCGATTTTCATATTATTACCACTAATAAATCGAGAAACCAAATAACAATATTCAATTTTTAAAATTCTAATTTAAATAAACATTTAAATATTACCATTTATTTTTTTTATTATGTTATCTTAATTAAGATTTATTAATAACTTCCATATTTAATAGAAAACAATATAAATGACAAATCTACCCTTAATGATTAAATTTAATTAAGAAAAAAAGAATTTTTCTATTGGTCGAAATTAGTTTACACGGTTTCTAAGAATTAGACGGTTTTCATTTGATCCCGCCTCTCTCTCTCTCTCTATATATATATATATATATATATATATAGAGAGAGAGAGAGAGAGAGAGAGAGAGAGAGTTTGTTTCAAATACAACCCATCACATTTGTACAACCAATGTAACCCAATAAATTGAGATATTTATGGAAATGATGAGAGTTTATTTATTATGATTTGAATATTTATAGAAGATGAATAGAGTTCATTTATTATGATCAATACTTTATATTAGGAAACAATCAGAACTTCTATGAAATCACATATTAATCAAATTAAATGGACGATTGAGATTATGTTGTATTGGTTGTACAAATATAAAAGGTCGTATAATAACGCACCTATATATATATATATATATTTATATATCATCTCTATTAGTTTTCGTACCGCGAATGATCGTGTGAGAATAAAAGTTAAGATGAGAAGCGTAAGAAGGATCTGTAACCTTGATCATCTTTAATCTCAAATCCACCCATGAATCGCGTTTGATACAAGGATCAATCTGATGCATCTCATCCTAACGTACATCTAAAAAAGAGATCCCTTCTTAAGTTTCTCACTTTAACTCGCATTCTCACCGAAAACCCAATCTTTTCATTACACCGTTAACCATGCCATCGTTCTTCAACTATTTTGCACGAGTAATCCATTATGCACCTCATCCGCTATTGATCTCTCACCATTCTCATACTCTTTATTTAAATTATAAGTAACACACAACTTATTTTCTTAATCTCAAAATACACAGAATACAATAACCCAAACGACACTTTATGTTTTTTTTACCAGCTGCTGCTTCTATCTATAAAACAGTTCCAACCTTCTGTAAAATCTAAAACCAAATGTAACCAAATCAACCAGATGGCATCTGTAACAACTTTCTAGTTCACATTTACTGAAGAACAGCACCCAAATGGTATCCACGACCCTCTTCCCTTGCCTTTCTTTCTAACCTTCTTCCCGTCACCAATGTATTTCGGTGGAGAAGGAGTTTCCGATGTCAAATTTGATTTTTCAGCTTCTCTACTTTTCTCGACAACCTCGTCTTTTCGGATCACATTCTTCGATAACTCTGTAGGATTCGAATATTTTGCCAGATTCTTTAAGGGAGTAGTCATAGTAGTAGTAGAAGTAGAGTTTTCACCTGTGCTCCAGTTTGTAACTTTTGCTATTGCCTCTTCGTTTCTCTTTCTTCCTTCACTTTCGTTAACGATCTTGGCTTCAGATTTTGGTGGTTCAGAGTTTTGCGTTTCAGAACTTATTTCCTCTTTAAGTTCTACCAAAGACTGACCCTGAAAACCTTCTGATTTGCCCAACCGGCTTTTATCCGCCACAATTTCCGACTTACCAATGGAATGTGCATTTTCGACATCAACTGAAGCAGTTGAGAGCACTGACCCATGAATAAGAACAATAAAAAGAACAAGTTAAAGAAAGAAGAGACGGAGAGACATGGAAAATGTGAATAGCGATCTCATGTCCCCAAATCCCATTGTACCTTCCCACCAATCACGTGAAGACGCATAATTACTTCATTTAATATATATTTATTTAATTTATGTTTTCGTTCGGAAAATGTACCTGAAACTGATCCCCAATTGCCCTCCAAGCTATTGCGACTACTCGAGCCAACTGATGCATCTACAACAGAATCTTGATTGGTCATCAGCTTGCCATCATCTTCATCTACCAGAGTTCCAGAAACAATCCCAGAAGCAGTAGGCCATTGTTCTTCTTTTTCCGGCATAAGTTTTTCCGATCTTTGTGAAATTCCAAGGTTGCCACTCTCTTTTGAATCAACACCCACACTTCCCATTATCTTTTGCTCGGCTTCAAAACCACTTTCGGGTTCTTTGACAAATTCCTGAGTGTATGCTTCTGATGGTCTTTCTGAAGCCGGATCTTCTTCAGTCAAAACTGGATCACCATGATCAATTTCAGTATTTTTGACCACTTCTGGAGCATGTTCATGATCAAATTCAAGCTTTTCCTGATTGATTTCTTTACTAGCTGTTTCTGTCCTTTCACCAAGAGAAACTTTTGCTTCAGGGACAGTCTTGCTCATCTCCAAAGGTTTAGTTTCTGACTCTTTAACTTCTTCAGTAACATCTGTAGGAACAAGAATGGAGCCTGTATTTGGGTGTTCAGAAACAATAGACTCATCGATGGAAAACTCCCCAGTTTCTGAGGCTTGACTTTCTTGAATCTTGTGTTCCTCTGTTTTGACTTCGAAAGTATCATGGTCTAGAACCATAGGAACGTTAGAGTAAATAGTTTCATGATCTTTAAAATCATCAATCAAAGTCTCGGAGTGATCTACTAGAGGTATATCACTTGGAACAGAGAGTACATATACAACTGGTTCCTCTTGATCCTTATCAGATACCTCAAAAATAACGACATTTTTACTACTAACATCCATGGCATTTGCAGAATCTGGTTTCATCTCGACAGTATTAGAAATCTCCACGAGATCCATAAGTTTATCCTTACAGGACCCATCTCTATCTTCGATCAAAGGATCTGAAGGTTTCATGTCAGAATCTAGTAATTTGATTTGTGTGTCGACTGAATTGCACACAGTATTTATATCATTTTCTTCAGTTTCATCTGCATCTTTTGTATGGGTATCTGGGGTTTTAAAAACTTCAAGATTGTCATCCGCTTTACTAACCTCTATTGGACTGTCTAACAGTTTGGTAGCAACTACAAATTGAGAAAATGGAGCTCGAATTAGGAAATAGGAACTAGAAAGCATATAGTATGCAATAAAGGGTATCAAAATAGTTCATCAAAGTAGTTGTTAATCTATTCTACAAACACATCAAACAAACAGCCTAGAAGTCGAATCATCTGAAAGTTCTGCACCTGGGCTGATTCCACTATCTGAAAATTCTGTCATCGCATCTGAAAACGAATCATCTTCAGTCCCACCAGCACTGTTGCCACTCTCTTTGATGATCCCCTTCTCAATCTTGGGACCTCAAAAACAGAAGATCAATAAACCCAAATAAGATGAATGAAAATCCAAATAAGACGGAAGACATCTTACAAGATAACAACAATGTAACATGAATTTAACTTGAAGTTCTTACATTATATAAAAAAAGATCAATAAACCCAAATAAGATGCAAAGAATCTTAAAGATAACAACTCATAAAATTTCATGTGAGGTTCTTTAAGTATCTTCAGAAGATTAATGCAAGAAATCTTCAAGATAACAACTATAAATAAAAACTTCACTTGAGGTTTCTAGCATCTTCACCAGATTGATAGACCCCAAATAAGATACAAGAAAACTTGAAAGATAATAAGCATGAACGTAAATTTAACTTCTAGTTCTTATAGCGTCTTCAATATATTAAGGAAACCCCATATAAGTTACAAGAAATCTTTAAAGATGAAGATAAACATGAAATCTAACATAAACCCCCCCAAAAAGAATCAAGAAACACGTCAGCACATAAAACTCACTTGGGGTTTTATCTTTATCTTTATCTTCATCAGAATGATGTTC
The DNA here is from genome assembly GCF_001531365.2 of Cynara cardunculus var. scolymus. Taxonomy (NCBI): domain Eukaryota; kingdom Viridiplantae; phylum Streptophyta; class Magnoliopsida; order Asterales; family Asteraceae; genus Cynara; species Cynara cardunculus. The sequence continues at coordinate 24,657,654 of NC_037528.1, read as the reverse complement.
ATCATCTGAAATTGCTTCTGATTCAATAAGCTTTGTATACCCTTCAATGGTTCCACAAATTCTCTTGTGGGCTCGTCTGTGTTTAGGACTGGGGTGTGAGTTTGGAAAAGGCCATCCACATCTGTGACATATATGCGGTCCATGACCCTCATCCCCTGCAAAATCAAGAAAATGAGAAAACCCCACAAAAGAAACCGAAATAAGAACAAAAAACCGCCATGAATGTGATTGTTTTCATAATGTCAATTTAACTCCAAATAAGCAATTGAATCTTATTATCAATTTACGAACAAACAAAACCTGTTTTGCTGTGATCTTGGGTATTCATGTCTCTGAATCGATGAAAACACAAAAGGGTTTGTTTAAAAAAAAAGGAGAGATGGTGGAAAGATTGATCGATAGGAGAAAACAATAGAGAATGGAGGGAGACTTTAGATGACTGAAGAATGTGAGGAGAAAAATGGGGAAAAAGACTTGGAAGAAAGTCTATGCAGATAGTGATGTGGACAGTGACGTTACCAGAAAGAGACAACTGGTGTGTGTTTATGTATTTGTAATTATATAAGCGAACAACGATGGTTTTGACAATTTGATCACTATTACGAAAGTTATAAGGGCGGGGTTTCCATATTTGTATTTTTATGTTCTTTGAACATGTTTTCTAATATTGATATTTCTATTTTTGTTGTTTTTATGTTTTGTTTCTTTGACATTAAGAACAAAAGCAAACGGAAACGGTGTGTATAATCCTATCTGAAAATGGAGTCGGGAGGTAAGATGTATGCAGACATTATCTTTATATGAACTAGTGTGGAATCGCGTGATTGCACCATAGCGTGAATACTTTGATTAATGATACGAAAATTGTCTATATAAATATATGTTAGTTGTTAATAGAATTATCAATGAATAGTATTCAAATAATTCGAAAAAGTTAATAAAATTTAATTAGTGAAATTTTAATATATATATATATATATATATATATATATATATATATAGGGGAGCGATCAAATGCAAACCACTCAATTTGTACAAACCGTGCAAACCGCATTCAACCAATCATAATTTTTCATTTTGTTCATTTTTTTGT
>NC_037528.1:24653906-24656328 GCF_001531365.2 Cynara cardunculus var. scolymus | reverse complement strand
GGTGGTTTGCACGGTTTACACAAATGAGGGTGGTTTTCATATGATCACTCATATATATATATATATATATATATGGGAACGTTCAAATAAAAACCATCCAACTTGTACAAATCGTGCAAACCTCATTCAACCAATCATAATTTTTCATTTTGTTCATTTTTTCGTAATTATGAGAGGTTGATTAACTATTTTTATTGTGGATGGTGTTATCATGGATATTACCATCTTCATTATTTTAATTTTAGAGAAATACATGAAACAGTTTCATTAAAATTTCATTAAATATTATATGAAACAATTTCATAACCATATATGAAACAAATTCATCAAAAAAAGTATTATATGAAACAATTTCATAACCATATATGAAACAAATTCATCAAAAAAAATATTATATGAAACAATTTCACAAGATTAAACAATTTCATGAAAAAATTTCATAAGATTAAACAATGAAATCGATATATGAAAGTGGTTTGTACGGTTTTTACAAATGATGGTTGTTTTCATTTGATCGCCCCTCTATATATAGAGAGAGAGAGAGAGAGATTTATTTAAAAATAAAATTATAAAATTAAATAAAATGAATAATAATAACAATGAGGGTGTTATATAATTTATGCATTTTTTTTGTCTGATTGATAATGAAGTTTTTTTTTCTTGTTAAAATGAGGATGTTACTTCTAGTGATTTTTATTAAAAAATGAATAAGTGTATGTCTAAATCGTATGGTAACTAATTATATGTATAAATAATGTGGTAAATAGAAACTTAGTCTATAAATAATATGAAAAGATAGTAACCGATCATTAATACATATAAATTGCTATAGAGAATAATTCATTGTTGTAAGATAAATGATGTCTACAAATAACAAAAACAAATATTCATTCCGTCCAAAAATAGGTATCTCCATTTCTATTTTAATTTGTTCTAAAGTAAGTGTCAACTTTCAAAAAGTAATGTCTATTCTATTCTTAATTATGTGATAAATAATTTATTAATCTCTCAATTATTAATGATAAAATTGTGATTTAGTTAATTAAAATGTATAATGATTGCACATTTATAAAATTGTGAATATGTATTTTGGGATTTAAAATGTATTAATACAAATTTTAAAGTACAAACTAATAAATAAATGTTTTTAAATACTAATCAATAAGTGTTATTTACCGTCATTAATATTCTAATCATTATACTGATGATATATATATATATATATACATATATATATATAGGGGCTTATTCAAGGGAGAACTGAGTTGTTTGTGGTAACTGTGAGAACTAATATTAACCACAAATCAAAAGATAAATTAGGAAATTTATAAATTTGGTAATTTTAAATTAAAATCTTAATGCAAGGATATTTTTGGTATTTTAAAAATCTCCTCTCTCCTCTCTTCTCTCTCCGGCCACCGTTCTCCGGCCTCCGGCGATACCACTATGATACCACTGTGATACCTAAAAATATTGACTTTGTTAAACAAAAGACACATTGTGATACCTAATCATATATAAGATGCATAGTGATACCACTGTGTTACATCTTCGATCGACCACATATATGATGCATTGCGATACCATTGTAGTATCACCGGAGGACGGTGGCCGACGGACAGTGGAAGGAGAGAGAAGAGAGGAGGGAGGAAAGTTTTAAAATACCAAAAATATCCTTGCATTAATATTTTAATTCAAAATTGCCAAAATTATAAATTTCCTAATTTATCTATTGATTTGTGGTTAATATAGGTTCTCATAGTTACCACAAACTAATTAGTTCTCATTTGATTAGGCCCTATATATATAAATAATAAACTTACATCACGATATCTTATCTTACCATTTCTTCGGAATTGTCCGCTCATAGTACGATGGAATTGCCCAATTATAGCTCGATGCGCTGCTTCAATGGCTCGATATGAAAGACGACCAACTGGGCCTGTATATTTCTAGGCTTTCATAGTTAATAAGCCAATTCATTTGGGACCCTGCAGAGCTGCTTTGGCTAAAACTCGAGCTCTACTTCGATGGATCTAGCACTTTGGGGGCTGCAGGGGCCGGAGTGTCTTGACTTTGACTCTTTCCCAGTGTATGATAGTCTACCCGAAAGAGAGTGAGTGGTGGATTCAGATCGTACTCTGGCAACTTTACGTAAGGCAGAGTTTGGAAATTGAATTCAGTGATTGAGATAGCAACAAGTATATATATATATATATATATATATATATATATTAGTTGTGTACCCGTGCAATGCGGCGGGAGCCATGAATTTTAACGATTTTGAAGTTCCACTGGTTTTATAAGATAAGATTTAACGATGATATATGTTACACTTGGTCTTTACATATTAATACAATTTGAATAAATAAGAGTTATGGTTCCAATTACAGACTATCGATGAAAAAAAATTGTATGACAG
>NC_037528.1:24586054-24652105 GCF_001531365.2 Cynara cardunculus var. scolymus | reverse complement strand
TAGAATGTAATATTTTGGATTGTAAAGCATGAGAAAGGAAAAGAAAAATAAAAGAAATGACAAAAAATAAAGTTTTTATATTTGTGTTTTTAATAGAGAAGAGAGAGGAAGGAAAATAATGAAATAAATAATAAAATTTGATATAATCTTTTTCCTTTCCCTAAAAAAATCTTGAGAACATAATATTTTTCTTTATCCATTACTCTCCTCTCTTTCCTATGTAAAAGAAAGACTCAAGAACATAGGGTTAGAGTTAAAACAAATTTTTCTGGAATCATAAATTATATAAATTAAAAAACTCATGTTGGTGATAGTTTGATATCGTATTCTTTTTTTAGAGATAGAAGAGTACATAAGATTTATACACTCAATATTAGATAATAAAAAACAACTATGAAAAAAATTATAGTTTTATTATTATAAATATAGATATAAGTTGTACCGTCTCAATGGTTTGTATTTTTTTTCAAAAGATGGAGGTTTTGTTTGTTAATAACAAGAAAATCTAACATATTCTAATATAAAAATAGAACTTACGCGAGGATGGAACAATCAAAAGAGTCGATGGGAGATAAATTATGAAAAATATATCAAAGTTTACAAAAGAAGTAGTTTTAGACGTCGGTTTTAGATTAAAAAAAACTTAGAAAAACATTAAATAATGTTATATAATGAACGGCATATTAACCTCTTTATGTATTTTTTTCTCCAGTATATTTAATTTATACATGTTTGGATCTTTAATAGTTAATGTAGTACTAAAATATTTTATTGTCATATTAGATACTAATTATTTTATGTCTCTTCTATTTACAAATTTTTTTGAACTATTATTATATATATTAAAAAAATTTGGGTCCCTAATTTTTATGGGTCCAGGGCGTACGTCCGGCCCTCCCTCCCCCAGGGATGGCCCTTCTACCAGGTAAAATTCTAATACTCATCTAGAAAGTGTTAAATAAACGACCCTGAATGCTGCATGGTGTATCGATATTTATGAAATTACAAAAGACGGAGTTATTTCCTTTATGTTTTTAGCGGATAACTAAAATAAATGTGAGAGGAAACACAAATGATCCGCTGTAGCACAACCCAATGAAAAAGATCTCTATCTTTCGGCTCCGCCTAAAAAGGGAGTCCCAGGTTCAAGTCCTGGCAGCGGTACATAGTTTTTTCAGCAAAATTTAATTTTGAGTATAGTTCCATTTTTGTCCCTAATTTTTGTCTACTTTAACGAATCTGGTCCCTATACTTCATTTTATCGGTTTTTATTCTTGATGTTTGTTAATATTGTCTCTCCGTCCAGTAACCGTTGGTTTTTTCGTTAATTCAGGATATATTGGTTATTTTTTTATCTTTAAATAATCATCAATCAAGTCCACCTAGCCCTTTTCGATTCTTTCTCGGATCCCACCTTCAGGATACAAACTTACATGGTTAGCAAAAAACAAATTTTGCGGAAGTACAAGGTTTGGTGCTCGGGAACAACTTTGATACAATACAACATATAAAATTGACTTTTTTGCCATTTTCAAGACTTCCTGCAAGAACATAAACCAAATGAACCTGGTAAATCTCATGTAAATGAATAATGCAGGTGGCAAAACTGTGATGACAACTTGTGTTTTCTTTCATTCTTTATTTTATCAATTATCATAATTCAAAAACATAAAAGAGGGTTTATGGGTACCCGACATTAATAGCTAATATCCTACAACTTTTACTTCTCCAACAATCATAAATAATTCGTTATGACTAAAAGAGGTAGCTTGAACCCGTTTTCATTTAGACAATCATATCTTAATCTCTAAAACATCAACAATGTCGTTTCAGAAAGAAAGAAATGTTCCTTCTGTCCCATGAGACTTTTTATGATAATTTTTCAAGCTAAAAATAACTTATCTATCCATTTCACACCATAAACCATTGATGCCACTTATATTGATCCAGAAAACTTTACGGAGGTTCAATTGCGGTGACTCCAGGCTATGTGAAAAGCAGGTGGTCGCCCTGAGATTAGTCGGCTCGCATAGCGGGTTGGATATCCAGGTTAAAAAAAAAAAGACTTTACGATTTTCATGGGACAAATGGAGTAATGCACGTAGTGTGGATAGCAAAAATGTAAGTCACGTTGTATGATCAAAAGGTATAAAAAATACTTATCTAGAACTGTGAATAGAAGCAAGTGGAGCAGTAGGACCATCTAACGTTACCACCTCAAACCCTACCCTCTCGCCTCCTTGTCTGATCTCGCCTCTGTATTCCAAATTTCCTCTCAAATTATCATTATTTGATTAATATTCTGATTAATCATTTTTTTTATAAAATAAAAAATATTATTAGAGATAAAATAACTTTTTTTTATTTTATCAATCATTTAAATCAACATATTCACGAGCACTATTACAATTCAAATATTCTTTGTACATGTTTAATCGAAATTGGTATGGGTAGTTCATGTAGTTATCTTGAGAGATCTTTAATGTTCCCATTGTTACATAATTATAGACTCAGGTAATTTTTTATTAATACTACGCTTACAAATTGATTAACATTAACGTAGTTCATTGTAAAAAACCACGTATTAAAACGAGTTTAATGATGGATTTATCCCCAAGGGCAGATTACCCCTATTTTTTTAAATTTCCAAGCGGTCCGCTACTACATTAATTCAAGTTCATCCGCCCTATAAACCCACCAAACAAATAGAAGGTTAGGACCCCAACTTCAATTCTTGTCATCTCATATTCTCATTTATAACTCTCAACGAATCATCGGTTCATACATCAATTAAACTCTAATATTGCTAATTTTCAAGTCCCAAACTAGTAGCCATCTTATTTTATTTGCTATGAAGTAATTGATTTGAAAGTATTGACGAGATGTTATAATGGTGTAATTTATTTGCTATAAAATAATTGTTTGCATGCTAAGGCTGCGTAGTACTAAATAGTCGGTAAATGTCAAAGTCGTACTTATCATCATCTTCATCCATATTAAACTCAATATTGTCAATCGTGTTTATAATACAAAGCTTATTTAGAAACTGATCATCAACTATTTAATTTAAGTTGATTATATCATTCTCATCTTCAAGGTCTAAAGATAATGAATCTGACATATGTTCACTTGAATTATCGTTTATTTCATAGCTTGGATCATCACTATAATCACCATCGCAATCAGATATCATTATGTAAACAAGAATAAGGATTTCATCACGATTCATCAATGAAAACAAAACTTATCATACTCTAGAAAGGATGGCACAAAATGACATTACAAATTCACAAATGAAAAGAAAATATAAAACACTTAGGAGGCGTTTATTAAAACACTTATCCTAAAGATGAAATATCTTATCTTTATATATCACAAAGAACGTGTAGAGTAGAACTGGTCACAATTAACATCTTGCAATAAAATCAAATAATTATGAACTAATAGTATAAATTTAAGAAGTTCAACTCAACCCTAATGTTTGTTGTGCATCACCAGTCAACAATTAGTTTCTAAAAATGACTAAAAGAAAAAGATAAATATAAACCAGATTCAATCTCGATACAGGAAGATGGTAAAACTTGTAATAAAATAAAAAACACCAAAACACATATCAGATCTCTATCAACTCAACAAGAGTCCAAGTTAATGTCACCTAAAAAGATACAAACATATTGACTATATAGAAAATGAATCATGGGTTCCTAAAATATGAATAGTGGTCCATCTTCAACGTTTAGGGGTAACTGTTCTTGTATGGTTAAAGGAAGCATTGTTGATGAAAATGGAGAATGACAACAGTAGTTCCTATTTATTGCAAATTAAACACCCATCCAACTAGTGAGTTTTCTTTAATGTTCTTTTACAGATAAACAATCGCATTAACATCGATCGATTTATGCTAGAAGATCGAGTGATTCATATTTTGTAGTAAGGCAATTGGACAAATTTATAATAATCGACATRTTCATAGCTCATGATAAAACTCATCCTCAATYTGAACAAATTTATAATAATCGACAGGATTCATCTTTGATATTGTAGATACGTAAGTTGCATATTAAAATGTAATCATATGATGAACAATATTGGAACAAATCTGATTAGATCAAACTGCAGCGGGACCGTGATAGGGACGATGCAACAACAGCGACCAGCGATGGGAGGTGGTGTATGGCGACAAGCGGAGATAGGGCTGGGTGCGGTGGCGACAGGGGTGGTGTGGTGATATGGCGACGACAGGGGTGGTGCAGCAGGGACCAACGAGAGGGAGACGGTGGCGTGGGGGCGTTAAGCAGCGACGGTGGTGTGAAGACGACAAGAAGACGGTGGTGTGGAGATGAGAGGGAGACAGGGAGTCATCACTTTGTAGGATATTATTAGTTTTTTTTTTTTTTAAAATTTGAGGTTTACCTTCTATTCAGGTTACATATTACATTTTCAAGAATAATGATCTATTTAACAAGTTCTAAAAAGTCTAAGGAGTTATATAATAGATTCTAGAATGTCCAATGATTTATTTGTTTCAAAAAAATTGTCCAATGACTTAATTGTTCCAAACAATAAAGTCCATTGGGTTGTTTGGACTTTTCTCTTGTTTAAATGTACCCAACCCGCATACATCTCTAATTTAAATCAACATTTTTAAATCATAGTAATATAAGTAATAATATATTTCAATTCTATGTAATTTGTTCAACAAACCTTATTTTTGGAAATTTAATTTGCATTAGAAAAAAATACAATGCTTTGTTTGTAAATAAAAGTGAAACGACTCTAGAATTGGGACCGTTATTGCAAAATTAGAAGTAAAAGGTGAAAAAGAAGAGATTTATAAGTAGTTGAAGGACTGTTTTTGTAATTATTGGAATATCTTTCTATTCGTCTCGTCGAAAATGTTGCCCTAGGAGATAAAAACCCCAGCCGGCATTTTGTGATGTGCATAACCTCGCCGTCTTTAAGTCGTTTCTCTCCGTCTGGTTCCCAATCGTCGAGATCCCTTCTGCAAATTTTATAGGTATCTTCAATCTTTTCTTTTTTATTCAGATCAGTCTCCTACGTTATTCGAAGCATGATGTTGGCTTTTCATCGGATCTCACTTTGTTTTGCACTTGTAATCGCTGAATTTAACCTCGTTTTGTTTCTTCCTCTCAATGGTTGTTAATTCATATTATATTCGGTTTTGATTTTTTACACTGGTAGCTGCAGCATTTCGTTTGGGTGTTTAAGCGCATAGCTATTAACTATAAACCCATATTCATTAGTTTATTGGTATTAGGGTTTGGTAGTGAACTCTATAACTTCCTTCGTTATGCATACCTTCTTTTTGGCTGTTGATTTTGGCTTAGCTTATGCCTCATTGATTGGGATTGTGAAGAAAGAGTGTAATTGTACATGGCTTGTATTGGGTGTTAAAGTGCACAGATTTTCAGTGTTTTGATTACCGGGTTTGTTGTTAAGGTTTTGGATTGGATGTCTGCTACTAAAATATACTAAATAAGTAACTTGTGTGGTTATTACTCCTTTCAAGTTTGGGTTTTGCAACTGAAGATTCTAGATGCTGGAAATGTGAAGAAGGTAGCGTAAACTTGGATTTTTTTGCAGATAATCTCTTAATGTCTAATTGTGTGAATTACTTCATGGAAACTTAGTTTTTCCTATATCCAGAACTTCATGAGATTTAAATTAATCTTTTATGCATCACTTGGTTCAGATCTCTATTTGTTGTGGTGAATATTCTTCAATGTGCATATTGATACAAGTTTTTTGTTGTTTTCCTATATTCTTGAACAGCACTCAGTAAATGGGTGGAAGGAGCTACTCTCCTTCACCACCTAGGGGTGGTCACGGGAGAAGGGGAAGGAGCCCTAGTCCAAGGGGTCGCTATGGCGGCGGTGGCGGTGGTGGTGGTGGCGGCGGCCGTGGAAGAGATCTTCCGACCAGTCTTCTAGTTCGCAATCTTCGTCATGATTGCCGGTTTGTTCCTACTACCTCCATCCACTTTCTAGATGTCATATTGGGTTCTGTTTGCAACTTAGTTTGTTTCAAATTTTGGCTTCTATTTTTGGAATCCATGTTGGTCCATGTGTTTGTACTGCTTGCTATGAACAAATGGATGTCCAAGCTTCTTATTTATAAGGAATTGGTACGTCAGGACATTGTACTGAGTAAATAACTGTTTATATTTTGTCCTTTTTTCAACTGGAGGATTTTGAGTTGTTTGTTTCCCCTAGTTATCTATCCTTGCATGCTATCTGATATATTTTTAAAACACTTGATGGAAGATTTTGACACTGATATAAAGGTGCAAAACACTGTTGAATCCTGTTTCTCATCAGTTGTGATTTGTGACGTACGGATACAGTTATCTTTGGAATTTATAATGTTACTGGTAAATATCAGCTACAGTGATTGATTACGTGATGCTAATGGTAACTCTGATTTTAATACTGTAGTCTAATTCTTTGCTTTATGCAGTCTTTTAGTGATTTTGAAGTGCTAAACAGAGATTCTTATTCTGTTTTTCATACCAAGTAATAAGCTAATGCTATGCTGTAGTGAAGCTCTATTTTATAATGTGTTGGAATGAACTGCGACTGCATGGTTTGTTGCTTATTGCAAAGCATTGGTTTTGAACTTCTTGATACTTTGTTCTTTTTTTAATGACTATGCTGTAGATTCTGTTTTGGTTAAGATAGTTTTGCTATTCAACATAGCTATGGAGCAAGGCAATAGCAGAAATGAGGATTGGGGCCATTCCATCTTGCATGGTGATGTGTAGGAAAAATTGTGTGCCTTCTGCAATAGAGCACATGGGTGGTGTGTTTTGTGAACATTGTTGGACCTCTCTTTCTGTTGCCAACATTATCTTCGCTATTTACACTATTCTACACATCATCAGCTCATTGTTAGCCTCCTCCTGTCCTTTCTAGTTAGCGTCTTCAAAAATTGGGTTTCAGATTTTTCTAGGGTTTTTTACACTGGTTTTTTCTGAATCTTTTCCTCATTCTTGCATACAGTGCTTTGCATCAATTTTTGACTCTCTCTTTCAAGTCGTCTTTATCTTCTTGCTCTCTTTTCTCTCTTGTCTCAATGTATTTCCATTCCTTTTCATTTTTTCTTGCTATATTTTGTTTGTACTTAACCATATTTCTAAGATCTATGACAGTACTCGTATTTTTAGGTGAAATTTTAGCTGCTAGTTTATTTTACAACCTAGTTTTGTAAAATAAGCTTTCTTTTAATGTTAATGTTTAATGAAGTTGCTATTTCTTTTTGCTGTAAATTTTGTTTAAATTTACCTTTAAAATTTTGTTTTAACTTTTTAATCAAAGTTTCTTCTAAAATTTTGCTAGTTGCTAACTGTTTTGGTATATTGGTGACATGCTACGATTCTTGTGACATATTAATTATCCTTTTTGTTTATTGATTTTTTGCATCCAAATATTAGATTATTGTCTTCTTATTTGATCAGTTTTTTAAAATTGCTCTTCCTTTTAAATGGCGTGTCCGACACTGTTTTCGTTTTATGTCATCATTTGCTTTGCATGTCATGATTACTATGCCAACATTGTCATAAGCTGTTCTGTTTCTTATTTACATACTGATGTTTGCAGTCCTGAAGACCTTCGGAGGCCATTTGGACAATTTGGTCCCCTAAAGGACATCTATTTGCCAAGGGATTATTATAGCGGGTGAGCTGGTGTAGTATTCATTTTCATGATCTATGTGTTCTTGCCAGTTTGGCATACATAAACGTTTTTTCCCCCTTCAATTTTTTGAGACTAGGTCATGATGTTTATAATGTATGTGACCCCCTTTACACATGAAAACCTCTTTTACCATTGTCATTGGTTATAAAATTCATTAGTTTGTATAGACCTAGCACTCTTAATTCTAAGTTTCTTGTTTTTAACTGAAAGATTGTTGAAGTATTTTTTTTTTGAGATAAATATCAACTTTTTCTTTTCTTGTTTGATCTGTTGTCATGCTGGTTTTCTTTTGTCTTTCAATAATTTTGATCTACCATCTTATGTCTCAAATTTGGGTTTTTAAGCTGTTGAGATTTAACAGTGAAGTGAGGTAAAAGTTTTGAAGACATCAGTCAAGTATTAAGGGTTCTCTTGATATATTCCAGTTGTAAGGGTTCTCTTGACACCAATCAAGTAATAAGAGTTTTGTTCAAGGTGGTGTATTTGGTAATGAAGATGAGAAGGAAATTGAGTTTGATTTCATTTGGAAGATCTCAAGATTTCAAGTCTTGAAGAATTTCAAGTCATATTAATATTCACATTTGCAAGGTCAGCAGCCATGTGCTTGCTTTATCTGCTTATGATGACGACCTTTCAAATTACTGGAAGCTTATTGTTTGTATCATTTTACTGATCGGGGGCTGTTTGAAAAAGTCATGTAGAACCAAAAGGGTGGTGTGCACACACAACACTACTTGATTTATTGGTTCTGAATTCTGTCAAATGATAATCAGAGTTCTTGTTAGTAAATCATCTTGAGATCATGAATCTTGTCAAATTTCTTGCTGACAGCACCTTTTGAGTTTTACAAACAGCCCCGAATGTACATTGTCTTCAACTTAGACGGTCAAAAGAACAGAGGTTGATGCGAATTGCCACTGACCCTTTTCTGTTATCTACTTTTTGCATAATTGTGTAGGGAGCCACGAGGGTTTGGCTTTGTTCAATTTCTAGATCCTGCTGATGCTGCAGAAGCAAAGTACCAGATGGATGGTCAGATTCTTCTGGGCCGACAGCTGACGGTTGTTTTTGCAGAGGAGAACCGGAAGAAGCCAACTGACATGCGACAAAGAGAACGGAGGTAAGTTAACTGACTTGTTATATTATTAATTTTTCCGGTTTTGTTTATTTTTCTTTATAGTAAGTAGGTTTTTTAAGTTAATTACTCAAAGTGAGTCTTTCATTTTGCTACCACGGTTGGTGGATTTTGATTTAGTGTGCTTAACTCTCTTTCAGTGTGACTTGATGACATTATGACATAAAAACATTTGTAGTATAATCTGATTGTGTCTTGTGGTGTTGAAATTAAGCCAACTTTACAAATATATTGTCATTGAGTTATAGCATGAAAGTTGAATTATGTGATCTATATATATTATTGCAGAGGTGGTAGTGGAAGGCCTAGTGACCGCAGGCGGTCACCACCGCCTCGCTACTCCCGCTCACCGCCACGTTACTCTCGGTCTCCTCCTCCACGCTACACACGATCACGATCTCACAGCCGTGAATACTCTCCTCCTCCAAAGAGAAAGCAGCACGTGAGGTATGTTTGCAATTCTCTCTTTCTGACTGCCCCACATTATGACTTTTTTATAGTTCAATCCAGTATTATTTTTCATATGTTTTTAAAAATGTTAATTTTTTTGGTATTGGTTATGATGGGTAGGTCTATTTCACCTCGAGAGAAAAGGCATAGTCGAGAAAGGTCATACTCACAATCCCCGGTGAAAGAGCGTTCCCCTCCTTATGATGGGCCTCCCAGGAGTCGCAGTCGAAGTCCTGTCATGGAGAGGTCTCCACCCTACAATGGGTCAAGGAGCCCAAGTCGAAGTCCTGCGAGGGAGCGGGTCCCACCAAGGGGAGATCGTAGTCCTGTAAGGGAGAGACGGGCAGCAAGGGATCCTAGCCGCAGCCGAAGCCGAAGCCCTATTCCACGTGATTACTCCAGGTCTGAAGCCGATAGGGATGCTTCTCCGAGCCCCTGAATCTATGAGAACTTTTATGGCTTGTGAACGGTCAGTCATTTGATGAAAAAAAAAACTTATGTTAGTAGACATTGGCAACTTTTATGATGGATGATGTAGTTGAGTCGATTGATCGACTCTTATGAATGTTTTCGTATTATGATCGTGGTGATGCTACTGTCTGTAATTGTACTGAAGTTGGTCCTTGTGGTGTTTTAGAATCGTCCCCTTTTGAGATCCCGTTGTTTTTATCTTTTGCTTCGATTAATTGATAAATTATAGTCAAGATTAGGGTTCAACTGCACGCTAGAAACAAGCTAGACTTGAAATACATTAGTTTGTCTACTTGTGATTTGTTGCAAGAAAGATGACTTCAAATTTTATGAAACAAGTTTGATATTTAGGCTTATACTATTGATTGGATCCAGCAGCTATATAGCACACTAGATGCATAAAATATAGAGAAGAGAACATGTAAATTAAGCTATAGCAACACAACATTCAGTCACCATCACTTTGGGTGTGATTTGTCGTTTACCAAATGCTTTCATTGGGTAAGCACTTGCCGAGTAAAAGTCTTCTACCACAATTACTAGGTAAGAACCTCTGTTGTTGCCATGCTTTTAATGGGATAAGATTGTAGGTCTTTATTTGGTAAATGGCTTGTGATGCTTCAAATACCATCTTAATAAGCAGTGAAGGAAGGTATTTGCATTGAATGAAAAGTGATATGGATTGAAAGAATCATTCATCATATATTTGGTTGTATTACAAACTTGAAACACAATATACAAGAAGCTTCATGCAAACATATTACAAGATAAAGATAAAGAAATAAAAAGGAAGGGGATGTGGGGATCAGCATCCTTGTTTAGTGTAAACAGGTTCCTGCCATATCTTGGTATTCTTCTTGGGATCGTCTGTGAGGCTGCGATCGGTATCGATTTCCTTGTATGTTTTGATATATGTTTTGGCTCCACCTAAGATAAGCCTTTCTATCATGAACAACTGGTAATTGTTTTCCACTACTGGATCCAAGATCCTGCTGTAATTTGATGAATAAGCTAGTTTGTACCTGCAACAAACATGATAACTTTGCTATTACATCGGCATTTGCATTTGTCTACATTATGAATAATGCAGCATGAATTTGTGATGAACTTATGGTCATGGTGGTGATGATGATGATGATGATGAAAATCTCTGATGAATGTAATGATACAGATATAATAGAATTGGAAAATAACCCCATTGATGAGATCTAATAAGTTTTATATAATTGTTCTATCCAAAAAAGTCCAATTCCTAATCAGGGTGAACTTGTTCAAGTCCCCGAATAATAAGCGACATGCAAATCTAACATGCTATTTCGATTTTGAAACAAGGTTGGGTAATGACAAGTTACCTCACGGAAAGAGGTGAAAAGAAATTTGGCGTCCTCTCATTTGAAGCAATAAATAGCATCCGTCCTGGTGGAACCCACTTCACAATTCTGCAAAGAATAAACCGAGGCTGCGTATCTCTGTCAAGGTGAGGATGCAGGGTCCTTGGAACACCGAACCTATCTTTTCTTGTTTTTAAAATATCACCTCGTCGAACATGAATAGCATCATAATCACCAAGAAGCGCCATAATCTGCAAGGGTGCATTTCTCACTTGTCAGAAATCAACAAAACATCCACGCCCTTTTGTGACAAACAATTAGCACAAGTACGAAAAAGCATACACATAACACAAAAGAATGTGTTTGCGTAAGCTAAATATAAAGCATGTTTGGCAACACATCACGTTTTGTGATAATGAATATGTTGGTCCAATAAAACTTCGCGAGCACATTATGTTGAATCACGTTATTATTTCGCTTGCATATAAACTACTACATTGATATACATACATCTAGGACCATGACTAGAGGACAAGAAGCAAGTTGCATCAAATTTTTCTGCAAAAAAGAAGAAAAGAAAATTAAGAAACAGGGAAACCGTAACATTTAAAGGCTGACCTTCTCTGCTGCATCTCTAAGCTTTTTGGCAGCCATTGAAGGAAGATATGAATGTGGTAACAACACAGCAGTGCGATTATTTCGATCCTTACATTCCATGAACCTGAATGATTATGGTGATTAATACCTACACAGAACACAAAATGATAAATTCAAATAGACCAAATGACGCCTAAACTAAGAGAAAGTGGAGGCCAGGAAGAGAGAACAAAATGTGGTCTTAACAAATAAATGCCAGGTTGATGATAATTTCCAACAGATGCAGAACACCGTTTTATAAAATCTGGATATACCATGGTCTAGGCTTTTCACAGATGATATATTTTGATGAGACTAGGCCAGGTATTACTGCGAAGTTGGAGGTTTGGAGGAATAATTTGGAATTGAAGTGTATAAAAACTGGATATACCACCAAGCAACTTTTCAACATAGAATTCAGTACAAGATTTGCTTCCGAATCTTTGAGTTTATGATTGTTTTTCTCTCTGAATCTTTGATAAAAGTGAAGAAAAGAAACAGCTGGAAAGATGCAATTATCCAAACAAGTTTATAAAGATTTCATCCCACGCTACAACATTCCAACAAAAAACACGACATATGTTAGTGATCATTTTTTACTTTCTAGTATAACTATAAATTTAAAACAGAGTTGGTAGTATCACAAGATGCATAATAATCATTTATATGAATATCAGAATTAGCTCTTCTCTAAGAAAGCATACCAAGAAGAATATAGGTTATTTGAAGGAATTTTTTGTTTATTTAGACCTACAACCTCTTGAACCATCTCCATTGTTAAATGTGCTTGCATTTGTGTGTATATGTATGGTATACATGTAGAGAGTTTATGCAGGTTTGTTACCATGATAGATGGTTTGCAGTTCGATTTATAAGTAGAATCTTCGAGTATTGACTTGTTTCTTTTAAATCGGCCCGGCTAACTCCTTCCACTAAGGCAACTCCTCTAGATCCCAACTTCATACTTGTTGACATAACTTGAAACCAAGTTTTTGAATTATCCAGGATTACAGGTATCGTGTTGGATATGAGATCCAAATCATACAAGGAATCCATTGCACAAGAGCTAGCAGCCCACCTGAAATGACAGTAACTAATACATTATTTAAAACAAATAGGTGTTCCTACCATCCATATAAGGTATAATGAAAAAGATATATTCGAATCATGTGCAAAATGTATGTCCTTATTCATCTGAACCATGGGATTCACGATTTCACATTGGCTTTGAAGATATTTGAGTAAAATTAGGTTTCCTTGGCAAAAACTGAACTGTTATGCAAATGGAGTCCTTGATCATACTTATAAGAAGTGAAAAAGAACAAACCTTTCCTCTGAACTAACATTGTCGGAATGATGCAGAATCCCTTTGTTGTTATGGATTGGATTTATGCACATCCTAGAAGGCATCACAAAAGTTCTGCAAGAAAAAGTAAACAGCAAAAAGAGCAGGAAGATTACACTGATGCAAAAGGTACCCACTGTAACTCTCATGCAAGGAGATTAACAATATCATACAGATGGAATTTTAGTCGAAACAACAAATTCATGCATGCAATCTACTTGTTACAAGATAGATGGTCGTAATTGCACTTGCGGTACTGTCAAACCCCACTTTTGTAGAGAAAAAAGAAAAGTTAATGCTAGAAACAAGATTCCTGTTTACCATTAACATGTCATCTGTTGTTATAAGAATAATGTCATCGCCACGAACTTCTTAGCCGGTATTAAATGTGTATACATTTGATCACCTTACTAATCCAATACAGGCACGCATGAATAGGGATTTATACACTTAACATGAATAAGATTACCCATCCATTTTCAGGAAAAATCTAGTACTTTGTGCTAGCTAAATGTTGATTTTCTTAGAAATTTAAGCAAACCATTATTCCATCTATAATTCTCTATTTGAGAACCTAGAAACCACATCAATGGATTAAAACTTCCCCACCGACCATTCATGAAATTGGCAATTCCTTGGGCAATTCACAAGTTCAGGGTTATATCTCTGAACCACCTGTAGCAGGCTGCATTTACAGTTGTTATGATACAGTCTAATTTAATCATCAAATGTTCCGCAATGTCTAGATAATTTGCATCAATTTTTGACATTAGCCCATTGGTTCTAGAAAATCAAGGAGTAACACAAGGTGAAGAGATTCATACACCTTATAAACAGGATCACTATATTCAACAAAAGAAAAAGAAATGATGGCAAATCTATTCATCTCATGAAATGGGGGAATTTACCTGCGTAAGAAGATTGCTTCTTCAAGAGCACAGCGGAGGCTGGACTCCTGATGACCGAGTCCTTCGCATGACTCGCAGTGCTTTCCGGGACAGTCTATTCGGTTACCCCAATACAAAAACTTTTCTGAATCAGTGCGGCGAAGAGAATTACGGTTACTTGAAATGGGGGTTTGAAGGGCATCTGATCCAGTAGTGGAGATTAGTGAAGAAAGAAAGTAGAGAAGGGCGATTGCGGAGATGGCGGCTGTGAGTAGGAAAATTGGGGATCTGGATTTGGGTTTAATCCTAGAGGTTTTGGGGATGGCCATTGTTGGATGGGTTGGGAGGAGTGATGAGAGTGGCAATGGGAGGTTCTTGTTAGTTCTTATTAAAAGGGGAGAAGACTAGATAGAGAGCTTTGGGTCGCCAAATACTTGAATCTCGACATTACAAATGTATATGAAATTAAAAATAGAAATCACGAGAAGGGTAAAAATGTAATTCTATCAGTTTATTGTTTTTTTGAAGGCATATAAATTTTATAAATAAAATTTGGCATACCAGATTTTTTTTTATTAACCTGGATATCCAGCCCGCTATGCAAGTCGATTAATCCCAGAATGACCATCTACTTTGCAGATAACATAGAGTCACTGCATTTGAACCTTCGTAGCCACAAGATGATTTTTATTTCTTCTTGAATTTGAACCTGAGGCCTCCTGGTACTTTTAACCTTTGAAGTCAAGCTCAAACCAATCAGACACTACCCTTGTGGTTGGCATACGAGATTTAGATTTTGTAAGGTGCAGAAATTATTCCTCCTTGAATTTGAACCTGAGACCTCCTGTTACTTTTAACCTTTGAAGTCAAACTTAAACCAATCAAACACCACCCTTGTGGTTGGCATACGAGATTTAGATTTTGTAAGGTGCAAAAATTAATGAAATACATAAAATCAACTAAAGAAAGAGCCAAGACCTTGGTGAAGATCTATTCATAACAATTATAACTGAAGTTCTCCGAAAGCCATGAAATACATGAGATGTTAAAGACATTTTGATCATGACGAAGTCCGAAAAAACGACATCAATTTGGGTGTCAAAAACTATATCCGAATGGTTATAATGTTGGTTGCCAACAGAGAAGACCAATTCGTTTCGATTTCTCCAAACTACGAAAATAGCAATCCATATTGTAGCATGTCCAAACTACCCATTTATTATTAGTAACTGTTGGATTAAAATCAATGAATGGTTAACTGTTGGATTAAAATCAATAGATGATTAAGACGTGTTTATTTGTTTTTTTTAATTGATATTCTCTTTTGAGCAGAAATATTTGTGTGTATGTATATATATAGGGTATATTTCAAATGCAACCACGTTTATTTGTACAACCAATACAACCCAATTAATTGAGATATTTATAGATTTGATGGGGATTCATTTATTATGATTTGAATATTTATAGAAGATAAATAAGGTTCATTAACTATGATGAATACTTTATATTAGGAAACGACCAAAACTTCTATGAAATCATATATTCATCAAATTAAATGGACGGTTGAGATTGAGTTGTATTGTTTGTACAAATGTGAAGGGTTGTATAATAACGCAACTCTCTCTCTCTCTCTATATATGTAAAATATTTTTTAAATATTAATAAAATAACAAAAACTTATAAATCATAGCTAAAAAATAACAAGTTATGTTCTCTGTCATTAAGTATCCCTTACATTGGGACATCTTGGTCATTTTTCATTGTTTTTTTTTATAAACATACAATAAATTATGTTTTTAGTCCCGATGGTTTGTTGATAATATCGATTTTGTTCTTATGGTTTTGAAATTAAAATTTTTATCCCTACGGTTTATAATTCACTACTGTTTTGATTTAAAAATTTTATTGCCCTTTTCTTTCATATGGTTTAAAGTTCATTTCTATTTTAGTCATTCATACTTAAAAGTAATGTTTTGGCATCATGAACGAAAATAGAAATGAATTGCAAGCCATAAGTATGAAAAACAAAATTTCAAAACCGCAAGGATGAAATTTTTAACAAACCACAAGAACGAAAAACATAATTTACTCTAAAACATATTTTATTGTTCAAGAACTTCATGAACAATTACTATGAATATCAAGAACACTAACAACCAATTTGTGCAAATTCGATAAAAAATATATGATACAAAACCAAATTTCTAACAAAACTATAAATCAAGCTGAGATTAATAATGAAAATTAAAACCCTAAATCAAGCCTTGGAAAATGAATCATTAGAAGAATTAAGTGTTACAATATAGGATCGGGTTCAAACAAGAACATGAGAAAAATCACATGTGATTCACACTGTGACCTGAAGTCACAGTCCGCACGTAACCACATGTGAATTCAGTGCAAAATCACATATGATTTAGCATATAGAAAGATGAACACAATATGGTATAATTCAACAATAAGAATCACCAACAAATACAAGATAGCAAGTATTTTTTTTTAACTACAATTAAAGAATCAAGTTAAAAAATATAACATGGATGGACAAAATTAACAACAAAAAGACGAAATCAAAACCCATGATCATATGATGTTAAATCGTCTTTCTTCTATATTATCTCCCATCCCCCATCAACTTTATGCTTCTACAGCCAAAAATAAATCACGACTCCTACACTTAACTTGTTCACCAAATCCTTTTCTTCCAAGCCTCTTCGGCTACGTTAAACGAACCATCACCTGCCCGTTTTACATTGCAATTGCATGAAGCAGCACGCGGCTCACGCCCAACCCAAAACAGACTGCAACCGCTACCTCATAGAAAGTAATCTGGTGTCCTACGGGTTACATCTGGCTCCCCCCTCCTCGGAGCTGGTTCAAACTGCAATACAACATATTCTCTTTAGTCACCTTTCAAATCATCCACCACAATGGTTTTCGTATGCAAAAGAGATCAGAAAGATTTGAGACCTGAATAAAGGTGTGACCCTTGCAGTCGTCCACCTCAAGAATCGAAGCCATATTCCCACATCGGTAACAATAATTAGGTGCACTAAAGATCGTCACAACCTTTTGTTCCTGTTATACCAATTACAGACTGATTTATATACCAACCAATGTGCGATAAATTACGTGCATATGTAAGGATTGTGAAGTTATTACATGACCCCAGTTGAATCCCTCCATCACCAGCTGGTGTGCTCTTGCAATCAGCTTTAAGCTGTTGGTATGATTAAATTGCTCAGATATATCCTGATAAAATACGAAGCAAAGTTCAGTAACCGTATATATAAATCGAATGAAATCAAAGGCGTCAAGATATACTTGGCCAAATGTGTATCCAGCACCCCGGGGTGAGATACCCCAACCACATCGATCATCTGGGTCTGACCATAGAAGATCACACATTGGTCCCTCGTGGGGAACTTCTTGAACACGATCGAAATTTCTTATATTATCAAGGGTCTCAATTGAAGGAGATAATCCACCGTGAAGGCAAAAGATTTCGGACTCGACCTAGAAATAGAGGTGGGAAATCGGTATCAGCAAATTACAAAAAGCAACCGAAAATAACAACCCACAAAAAGTGTATATATTATACTCCTTACGTTCCAAAAAAAGTTTGCACCTTTCTATTTCAGTTTGTCGTCCACTTTAAAAAGTAAGCGTCTACTTTCCAATTATACCCTTAATTATGAGATGGAAACATTCATTTGTCGATCTATTATTAAGGGTAAAATTGTGATATACGTGATTAAAAAGTTTGATATTTACACATTTCTAAAATCGTGCCTTTTTCATTGTGGACCTTTATCCTTCCATATGAATTACAATTTTTTTTGAAGTATATAATATTTATATACGGCAAATGCAACAAATAAACTCACACACCCTCCTCACCTTTGATGAGGTTTGAACCTCTGACCTCCTAGGAGGCCAAAGACTCACATACCGCTAGGCCAAAGGCCCTTTGGTATGAATTACAAATTCTAATAGCAGAATTTACGAAAACTGGCTTAAAAGAATTGGGCAAGTGATACCAACCAATGCAGTCAGCGGAAAATAGTCGAACAAATCTGTAAAGGTCTTCCACACACTAGCATTACCATATCTGCAAAAGGTCAAGAAGCTATAATTATAGAACACGGAGATGAACACGAGATTTGTTATATAATGCATTATATTGATGTGTGATATATCAGTGAATCAAATTCCAACAACCATATCAAATCTAAGATACACGTA
Source organism: Cynara cardunculus var. scolymus (assembly GCF_001531365.2). Lineage (NCBI taxonomy): Eukaryota > Viridiplantae > Streptophyta > Magnoliopsida > Asterales > Asteraceae > Cynara > Cynara cardunculus. The sequence continues at coordinate 24,633,890 of NC_037528.1, read as the reverse complement.
AACATATTAGCCAATTAAAGGCACCACCCATGTAACCATTAACAGAGAATAGGTAACCAAAGAATGGGAGTACTCACTTTCGTAGGCATTCATCATAAAACCCATAGACTTGAGTAATCTGCACAAACACAAACATTTCAGCTTTGGTCATTTGTAACACCAAAAGATTACTTTGTCCACATTAAATGGATATCATAAACATTCTACAAACATTCAGACAATTTTTGTGACAAATAACACGGAAAGATAAAGAATAAATAAGATAGTGAGTACAAAATTTGTATGTAACAGAAGGAACAACGGAGAGGGTTATTGTCACTCTTGAAAACTTGTATGCAATTTTTAGAACACTAATGAAGTGTAACAATAATTCTGCTCCTACGAGCACTATAACTAAAAAAAGAGCCACAGCCCACTTGTTAAATGAGTTGGGATATAGTCGAAAATTGTACCTGACGACTTTCATGGTTTCCTCTTAAAATTGTGAGGCGTTGCGGATAGCGCACTTTGAGGGCCACCAATAACTGAAAGGGTAAAAAGATTAGCATGAAAAGAATAGTGGTAAATTTGGACCTCAAGTTGTTGATATCAGTAAAAGATAAAAGAATAATCAACAAGAAAGCATGGCAGCCAAGACTTACTGTTACAGTTTCCACCGAGTAATAACCACGATCAACATAATCTCCCATGAATAAATAATTCGTGTCCGGACACTATGACGGAAAATAAAGAATAGTATCAAAAGAGCAACATACTTAGCACACAGTTCAAAATGCAAAAAGATGAGAAAAACAAATTAACGAAATAAGAAAACACACCTTCCCTCCGATTCGAAAGAGCTCTGCAAGATCATGGAATTGCCCATGAATATCACCACAAATGGTCACCGGGCTTTTTACAGGCTGGAACAGAAATGCAGAAATCCGATGAGTTTAATTCAACTCAGGTACATCACTTTACGACAACAATGACACTTATGTGCAGTTAGAAGCATAATTTCTGATTATGAATCTTTTAATCAGAACATAAGGCCAATTTAATACATAAATTCATACGCGTAGCAGAATAGAAAACAAGTATACCTGTACATTACTTTCCACCATCAAGATCTCCTTAGCTTTCTCACATAACACCCTAACCTACATCGCATCAAAGCATAATATTATGAATTTTTGTTACTGAAATGAAACTGAAAAAGCATTACAGACAAAACTAATATGATGCATCCAATAAACAGTTAAACACCATTTAAATACTGGATCATGTGTTGCATTCATCTTACAGTGGTATAGCAATAGTCAATAGAGTTCATCAGAAGCATATCATTGTTCTATGCTGGATTGTGAGATCCCACATCAGCTGGAGAGGGAAACAAAGGTCTAAAGTTGTCCGGTAAGAGACTCGATACCTCCTCTATCACCTCTATCGAGCGCGTTCTAAAACAATGAGTCCAAGTGTGGATAAGGTGGACAATAGCTGATAGGGTTGGCCAGATGTTACAAGACCCTCCCTCCCCCTCGCCCCTTTTGTTTTCAGACACAAATAGTCAACACAAAAGGTTTAATCTGTATTAACAAGTGTAATATACAAGCTTTAGGCTTAAATCTTTGGGGGTTATGTTCCCCATTCTTCCTTATAATTTCAAAAAATGAAATCATAACTTTACTATTTGCTAAAGATCCATTAAACACACAAAAATTCAGCTCAGAAGTCACCAACTATTAAGTTTAGAACTTAAGAGCCAGTTAACAATCTAACTCCAATTATTATGTAATCTTTGCTGCTGTTTTCATATAACAATTTAGAGCCATAAATTCTTAAATCTAATTAGATACCAATTACCGAAAGATACAGACATACTTTCAAACTAAGTTACAAAAAGACATTCGAAAAACTCCTAAATTCAAACTGAAAACATAAGTTTCAAAGTTAAACTACACCAGATCTGAGCCAGTAAGCAGATCTGTACGAAAGAAAACGATAAGCACCATAACTGAACTCAAATTATCAGATCAGACACAAATTTAACCTAAAGCAACAAATCATCAATCAATCCAAGAATAAGTAAGAATGAATTAAAGATTTAGGAAGCAAAACCTCTTGTTCCGATAAGGGTTTGCATTGCATGAGCTGAGAAATATATTCATCGACGTTGCCATTAGCGCTCGAGACAGCTGGACCCAAGCTCATATTGTTTTTGGCCAATAATTAGATAGGAAAAGCTTTATCTTGGATATTGGATTGGTAAATGATACGATCTAAAAAGAAAATCTGCAAGAATCTTGAGGGTTGGGCGAGAGAGTGAAGAAGACGGTGGTGGTGAAACCAATATGTAAATGGTGGTAAAGAATCGAAACCCTTGTTATTGCCCTTTCCCTTTTCTTGGATTCAATAATTATTTAACAATAAAATTCAAAGCAAATGCATAACTTGTCTTTAAAGGTCTTAGAAAAATCATTTTAAATCGAACAAGTTAAACTATACCCTTTTTGCAGTTTGAATAGTTTGACGGTTCGATCCGATTTGAAAAATAGCCAAACCGTTCGATTCGATCGGGTCTGAGATTTGAACATTCTTGTCAACGGTTTGGACCGAAACAACCACCGAAAATACACATGTAATAATTATATTTATTTTTCATGTTATAGTGTTTATTTTTATGGCCTAATTAAAAAAGTGCATCAAACATATTATGTTTTTAGTTTTCATTTCTCAATTGACCGTGTTATCTGAAATTCTGTAACCCGTCAAAAATCAAATTCAAAATTCAAAATCATCCTTAGTATTGCTCAATGTTTGTCCAAACCGCCTAAACATCGATCCGTCTTTTTATGGTCTGATTTGGTCACTTGCTGTCAAACCACTCGGTTTAAAAATCTTCTAAACCATCATTACAGTTTTGATTTGTGGTTTGAGGGGTTAAGACCATAAACTTGTCTTTGTTGGGTTCTATAAGTAGCATTATCAAGTTGTATTTCAAGATTTTAGGTTTCTATGATGTACTTTTTAAGCCAATTTTTATTATTAATTCATGATTAACTTTAACATGATTTCTAAGTTCCCTTTTTATAATCAATTTAACTATAAGGTATGAAATCAATGTTGGATAGGTTTATGTTATGATCTTATTTGACAACCATAAATTAATTTATATTGTTTTGAATTTATTGAAAAAATCATGTTCGATAAGTTATAAGTTGGTTTCTTGAAAGGGTATTTCAAATGAACTATTTAATTTATTTTTCGCCTTCCCCCTTCTAATTATGCCTCTAATCATCTAACTTATTTTTTTATAAACGTTTTATAAATCTTTCTTCAAGTCATTCTAAATTATCATCTAATTTTTACCAAAGACAACTAGTTTTCATCAAAATCGAACAATTTATCAAGTAACAACCAAGTTCTCAGCCAACAATTAGTTTTTCAGTTAAAAATTATAAAGAATTTGACAAAAACTCTTAAAAACATTTTTTTATGCATGAAGTACAGTATATTGATGCATATTACTTAAAATTCAAGATTACAAATAAATTATGCATAAATACAATTTATTAAAGCTCATGTTTGAATTCGTGTAACTAACTGCAAATAAATATAATCAAAAATAGATGATAAACATCTCATTTTAAAATATAAAAAATCTAAAATATAATTAGTATAATTATCGAGTTCTAACAAAACAATTAGTTATTATCTTTATAAAAAAATTATATTATTAAACCATAAATAAATTACTTCGTTATTGAACCTAAATTAAAATTATAATAAAAAAATTGCATTAACAAATTACACAAAAAATAGGAATTTAAATAGTTAATTTGATACTAATATCGATATATTTTTGTCAAATTTTTATGATCTCTTAAAATTTATATTTTATTCAAAAATAAAAACATCATTGCTTTTTCAAAATCACATAAGACCATATTATAACATTGACTGAGATGAATAAAAAAATAAAATATTAAAATCAAGATGTATTACCCTTTTAGTCAATTAATAACTAGTTTATTAGCTAACAACTACCTTATCAAAACATAGTCATTGTCATTATTTTGAATTAACATGATGCATAAATATTTGAAAATTCAAGTGTGTAGTAACTTCATACAAAGTTGAGGAGCTTATGAGACAACCACAAGTTAAAATATATTACATTATCCAAAAGTTTGAAGTCAACATCCATACAACATATATAAAATACATTATTAACCCGTAATTTCAACAAGATCCAAAAAACATCGTATATGAAGGTTTACTTCAATAACAATTTATCAGTAAAGATGAAGCAAACATGTTCAGAAATGTTTGTTCATTTTTTCACATGCATTAAGGCTATTAACGTCCCATAACAACTCCCAACCATTTGTAGGGGGAGAAGATTAGAGACAACCATAACACAATAAGCCAAGGATGAATTGCCACAAACAACCGAATGATCACTTCATTTGGCTGGAGGAAGGTGGGGTCCAACACGTCAATTATACAACACATTGGAACCCCATTTGGCGTTATAGTGACTACCACCGCTTGCCATTGAAACCCGTTTGCCGTGCATGGAAAAACCATGTTTGGTGTTGCCAGAAATCATCATGTCTGAAAGAGAGACAACAGAAAGATTCCCGATTTGGAAGTGTTTGAGGTCTCCAATGGAGAATGCACTAGTCACCTCTGACCGGGAAACATGTGACCTATTACCATTTGGTTCGCAAGGAGAGGTCAAGTTGCTATCATCCAACAGCAGAACAGTACAATTTGGAGATCCAGAAACATTCTCGCCCCTTTTCAAATCCATAATTTCATCTTTGCAGTCATCCTTCTTTTTGGTGTTTAGGAAACGGCCCCCATTCCCTCTTGGTCGACGCATTGCATGGAGATGACGTGAAAGGTGCAAATATGGCTACGTATAAAAACCAACAAAAAGTCTAAAACTTTTTAGCTTCCAAGAATAAGGACGATAAAATATGGGACGATAACATTAGGAATTCATTGAATTAACTCTTTGAATATATTCTATTAAACTCCTTTTGGCCGAATTTGATCTAATATTTTGGCTGGATTTGATATAAATAAACCTGATTGCAAGGCTTATTGGCCTTCAACGACCAACTTAAAACTTTTATTATAGTTTAGCAATCTCTAATGCTATTATGATTTACATCCTATCGCCTGCCTGCCTGCCACTACGCTTGCTGTCAAGCCATCTCCGAACTGGTCGAGAGAGATGAACCCGCACCACATTTTAGAACCTTCGAACCGAAACCCCCAACTAGAGATGGAATTCCAGAACCTAAACCACTCCATTGAGAGCTCCATGACTAGTTCAAGGGAAGGTCCACCAATGATTGCTATTCTCCCCCTATCTGTCTATAATGCAATGCATGGTCATTAGAAGATTTTATGACATAGACATACCTTACGATTTTTCAGAACTTTCTTTGCCATCTCTGCCTTTGCACGAGATCTTCTACGTCTTATTATTCCATGATATTGCTTTGCATTCACAAATATCGGTTCATCATCATTGCTCAAGTTTAAAGGTAACAGCATCCGACCCTGAATCATTATCAAACAGTTAGAAGGTTATGTCAATACCTCATATAATCTCATGAATTAGATTCCCATCTAAACACATTCACCTAAATAGAATAAAACATAAAAGCTATTTGTTCTCTTAGCTTCCAAAAGATTACATAGCACTGAAATGTCAAGGAATTATATGAAACGGGCATCTTATTCGTAAGATTTCCCAAAATAACCCTGTTAGGAAACTCAGTTCAAAAACCGACAGGATTTATGAGAGGACGGCAGGACGCACCTTTATCTGAGGTCCGTAAGTTGAGAACACTCCATAACATCGATCCCCGTAAGGGTACTCACCACATATCTATCGTAGTCGATCAAAAGAGAGATGATATATCAACATTCGATAAAGATGAATATCAAATTTATCCAAAAACAGCGTTTAATGACTAGAAATTCCTACCACGGCCGGCTGACCAAATCCTAGGTCAACATGACCTTTTTGCCAGTTCGATGGATTCTTGCAGTCACCTGAATCAGAAACAGATTGATCAGGTTTTCCCATGACGTTTCATGACATAATTCCTGAATATAAAATCCCTATATGCAAATGTGATATGAGATTATGTATAGTTCTCGTAGAACTGTCCACGTACATTTTACATCTGGGTTGAAACCGATTTGTTTTTCAAATACGAGAAGCTTATAAGAACCAACTGTGGGGAAGATTGGGGAACACAGAAAAGAAAAAGGTTACCAGTAAACATATTGAATTGTGTTATATCCCTTTTCTCGAACACTTGATCTGCATCATGATCTGATGGTTGTCTTCCATAAGTAGTCTGGTTTTCCATTGATGAGGGCTTCAATGGGATGGATTCTTCAAGAGATGATCGAGTCACAAATCCACTCCACCATGGAACTGAACCCATAGGATTCGAACTACTCCCATCATCCTGTTCTTTGTAATAAACAGAATTCATTGCCAAAACTATAACCCAGATAGTATTTGAGTTATTTGCTGCAGGCTCAAAACTGTATCAAGATCATTAGATTATCAAAAAGGATTCTAAACAGTAGTAGCTCAATTCAGAACAACTTATTACTTCAAAGCACAAAATCATGAAAAGGGTGAGTTGAAATCCTTCGGAAATCCAGAATTTGAGTGCATAGAAACCTTTATAATATGCCTACTTTGAAATTCACCATTAATCTACATCGCGAATTAACACACAGTTTGAAAGGAATTTTTGTTATTTGTAAACCCATGAAAATTAACAAAATCCCATATCATTTTAAGCAAAACCCATGTCAAATTGCTAACATAGATAGCTGAAACTTAATTCTATTTAGATGAACACAGAGATTAACAAATTAAACAGACGAAAACGAAGATGATGTAAAAAGCCAAAGGAATGAATATTCAGAGATAATAACAAGGGGGTAGTGAGAGAGAGAGTAGAAGAAGAAATAGTACCAATTTAAGAGAGAGAGAGAGAGAGGAGCTTGAAATCAAAATCCAATGATCAAGTAGAGAAAGAGAATTCCCATTTGCCAGGTGCCATGTTTGAAGCTCTTGAAGGGGAAAGGCAGATTGATGAAAGTGAAACCGAAAAGAGACCAATAAGTGGAAACATGAAGCAATTTCAGTCGCTCCATTAACACATTGCTTATACGGATTTCTTCTTTTTTATCCCCTAAATTTTGCTTTTTTATTTTTTTATATTTCATTGATTTTTGTTATACTTTTAATTTTTAGTTCTTATTTTTCTTTCCATTATTTAATATTATTTTACCAAACTAGTTTATGAAACAAAATAATTTATACAAACTTATAAAACGGCTTTGACGTAGAGCGTCTAGCAACCCAGATAGAAGAATAAATGGCCACGACAAATCCTTAGCAAAAAAAGCTTAAACAAAAGGTCCCATGATTCGGGGTGAGCAGCGGAACCGGATACCCATTTGTGAAACCAAAACTGTCTTGAAACTGTCGGTTCCGGAACTGGAACCCATATGAATGGTTTCGGTTTCTAAAATACGGAACTGATTGATAATGGTTCCGGTTCGGGTTCTCAATTTTTCGGAACTGTTACCTGCCGGGACCGGGTACCCGGAACCGGCAGGTACCCGGTATTTTTCAATTAAAAAAAAATTAATTTTTTTAATACTAAATTTAAATTAGGTAAAAAAACTTAGAACTCTAGATTCAGAATTTGAGATAAAATGATTCGTATTTTTTCAAAATGTGTGTTTAATTGGATTTGTAGTATGTAATCGTTAAACTTTGAACTTTTACAATTATAGTATGTAATCGTTAAACTTTCAACATTTACTATTAATTTATTATGGTTTGTAATCGTTAAACAATATTTGTAATCATTATTCTGTATAATTTGTATTCTTGYTTATTTATTTAGTGTTTTGGCAATGTTTTATTTTTTATTTATAAATAACAAAATTTTAATATTTTAGGAAGCGGGTACCCGGAACCAGTCCCCGGCGGTTCCGGTTCCAAAAATTCAAAAACCGTTCTAACCGGTTCTGGTTCCAATATATCAAGAATCACCAGTTCCGGTTCCTATCAAATAGGGCGGGTACCCGCCTATGCTCACCCCTACCCGTGATCTCCCACGCGACTCAACTCGCCAAAAAGGTTGTGCAGCTCACTGGACGACGAAACAAAGGGTCCTGCAACCAACCCCGTGACTTAAGCCGCATGGCTCGTCTCGCACGTCCCTGAGCTCATTGAGTTCCTAATTCCTTTAGTTATTATCTTAATTAGTTTATCTTTATCTTAATTATTTTACTGTTTCCTAGTTTGTTTATAACTCTTTTCTAGAGCTTACTTAAACCCTTAATTTGATGTTAAATTCAATTTAGAGTTTTATTTATAAAAGTTCTCCTTTTAAGTTTTCTCAATAATTTCAAGTTCTTACGTTTTATAATCTTTTAGTCCAAGGGTTACGACGCTTGTCAACCCATTCACGGTTTCCTAATGAATCAGATTTTAATGTGTTATTGCATATGAAAACATGTGTGAAATTTCGATGTTTACACAATGTTTTCATATGTGAAACATGTAGGATTGTTTTTTTTTCCATGCATAAAGCAGTCCTGAATGTTTCTCATATGAAATAACATGGTATAAACACTTTATTTTCACACATGTTATTTCATTACATACATACATACATATACACACACACATACATACATACATACATACACACACACATACATACATACATACATACACACACATACGTACATACGTACGTACATACATACATATATACATACATACATACATACATACATACATACATACATACATATAATCTCAAGATATTGTTTTACATGATCTTTTTCCATATAAGACTAGTATTTAATTTAGTTTTTAACATATATTTGTTTCACGATGTGTTTGTTTCATATGTATTCGGTTTATAATATGTAACTTTTTTACATATAAGTTTTGTTTCACGAACAGACCCAAAAGGTTCAAAATGTGAAACAATCACATTATGAAACAATTATATGCTCATCAATGTTCTAAATCATAACTTTAGATGAAAAAAAACATATGAATTTGCACATAATGTACCAGTTTTCAAGGTTCTTAAATGATCACCCCATATATATATATGTATGTATATAAGGGAGATTTATTTTACAAACCATGCAATTCATACAAATTTTACAAACTAATCTCAACCATACATGTTGATAATCAACGGCGTGGATTAAATCGGTTCTTAAATTTACTCTCAATTGCATTCTATAACTGCCTTTAAATTTCAAAATAAACAAAATCAATGGTTGAGATCATGTTTGTAGGGTTTGTAAGAATCATATGGTTTGTATTTGAATCTTACAAGCAAATCTCAACTGCCTATCTAGTCTAACGAATATATGGTTTCATAAATTTATCGGTTATTTACTAATATAAATTGTTGATCATAATTAATGAACTCCAATCATCTTTCATAAAAATTCAAATCATAATAAATATCTCAATTGATTGATTTTTATGGTTTGTATGACCATTGATCAAAATTTAGAAAACTAATCATTGATTAAAACATAAAAATATTAATTATGAAGTGATTAGCGGTAAAAATGAAAATTAGGGTTTACGCTTACCATGTTTTACTTTTTATTTTCTTTTTTAATTAAAAGACTTTTACCCCCTTAATTTTTAAACTAAATTATCTTAAAAATAATTAATATTTTAATCAAACAAATTACATCAAAAAATTGAGCATTTCATTCTCTTCGATTTGACATCCATCTCGATATACTTTTTATCTATTTATATTTTTAAGGTTTTTTTTGTCAAATAGTATATCCGTGTAATATTCATTATTAATATTTATGTACATTCATATATTTACAACAACTATTTAATATTCATAAATTAGTATGATATTCATCATGAATATCATACTTATCATAACATTCATCATGAATAGTTATGTATTTTCATGTGTATTTAATAAATCTTCAGTATTCATACATCACTATGACATTCATCGTGAATACACATCTTCAATATAACATTCATCATGAATATACGTTTTCTTTATACCATTCAGCATGTATATATATATATATATATATGTTGACGTGTATACAATAACTCTTTACTATTCATATATCGATATGATACATACTATTCATCATGAATATTTATATATGTGCACGTGTATATAACAACTTTTCAATATTCATACATCATTATGATATTCGTCATGAATATACATTTTCACTGTAACCTTCATCATGAATATACATACTATTCATCATGAATGTTTATGTATGATGACATGTATATAACAACTTTCTAGTATTTACATCAGTATGATATTTATCATAAACATTAATTTTCATCATAATATTCATCATGAATATACTACAGTTTTAACTCTACATACTTTAATTTTTCTTTTTTTTTTCTTTTTTGGGTTCCTGATTGACTCGTCTCGATAGATTTCCTGATCCATCTCATAAAAGTTAAAAGTGGTAGGTTATGGTTTACACAAATAAACACATAATAAAATAATCAATAGGTTCTCAATCGATCTCGATGAAAATGAAGGTGTTATATTATGATTTTAACACACAACTACATACCAAGTCAATGAATGTGTTCTTGATTAGTCTTGATTGGTTTCAATTGGTGTCTATCGGTCCCAATGGGTTGTAGATCGATCTTGATGTGTTCATGATTGGTCTCAATGGATTCTCGATCCATCTCGATCAAAGCTGTAAGTGGTAGCCTATGGTTTTACACATACAAACAAATAATAAATCAATTGATAGATTCTTGATGGAAAATAAAGGTGGTAGGTTATAGTTTAACACATATAAACACATACCAAGTCAATTAATGGATTCTCGACCTTTCTCGATCGGCCTCGATGGGTTTTTGATTGGTCTCGATAGGTTTTACTTGGTCTCGATATATTCTTGATCTATTTCGATGGGTGTTGAGGTATCGTGATGAAGAACGCAATGCCTTACGACGTTGAAGAAAGTGTTGAAGAATGTGATGTTGAGTTACCGACGTATGGTGTCGAGCTGTTGTACACATTTGAATGTATATAAATATTAATAATGAATATAACACATATGCACCATCTCATGTAAAAAAACGGTTAAAATAAACTACATCGAGATGGATGCCATATTGAAGAACATGAAATTCTCGTTTTTTAATGTAATTTGTTTGATTAAAATATTAATAATTTTTAAGATAATTTATTTTAGACTTTAAGGGGGTAAATTTTTTTAATTAAAAAAGAAAATAAAAAGTCAAATAAGATAGGCGTGGATTGCATTAACTTTTTTTTATCCCTAATCACCTTAATTAATAAATTTAATTAAAAACACTAGTTAATATGAGTTGTTGGATGAAATAAGATGAAAGGCCAGCATTGGTCCTCATGTTCACAATGAAAAATGAGTTTACTTTCCTACCTATATATGTGTGTGTATATATATATATATAGAGAGAGAGAGAGAGAAGAGAGAGAGAGAGAGAGAGTGTTTAGTTTAAACGAGAACACTGCATATTTAAGAGAATAAGAAAACTGTCGAATCACATGTGATTTTACACTAATATCATGTACAAAATCACATGTGATTCAAACGACTTTGCCTCGTGAACTGAAGTCCCAGCAAAAGTTGCCCACACACCTTTTTTCGACCGTTAATGTAAAACTAGATGTGATTTTAGATGTGATTTGGCCATTTCCATATTCTTTTAAATAGTTAACATTCTCGTTTGATCCTCTCTCTCTTTATATATATACTAGTTGTGTACCCACGCAATGTGGCGGGAACCATGAATTTTAACGATTTTGAAGTTCCACTGGTTTTATAAGATAAGATTTAATGATTATATAGGTTACACTTGGTCTTTACATATTAATACAATTTGAATAAATAAGAGTTATGGTTTCAATTACAGACTATCGATGAAAAAATTGTATGACAGTTTAAAATCCAATATATTTAAAATTCAATATACTTAAACGACTCCACAAATGTGTTCGATTTACACCAAGAGCAAAAAACCAAGAAACTTGAGTTTTAAGATAAAACTCAAAACCAATAAAGAAAACTAAAAATTTGGACAGCCTAACCCCAACATATATAGTATATATATATATATATATATAACTATAAAAGTATAAATCATAAATAATAAAGATATTTTTTTCACAGTATATATAATATATAATATATAATAATATAATTAAGTAAAAAACTATTCAATATTAGACTCATTTCGAAGGTATTAACGAGACGATTATAATAGTGTAACTTGTTAAAATAAAAATGTATTTTTTAAATATGTTAATTTGATAAAGGTTTAAAATGAAACCTTTAAAAATCAAGGACGTAACGTAATTAATTAACTAATTATAGGGGTATAAAGTGTAAATTTAAAATTATAATTTTTAAAAAATCGGTTGTGAGAGGGTGAGTGTATGTGAGGAGAGGAAGAGGTGAAAAAGTGACATAAAGGTAGTATAAAAGGTATCTTGGTCATTTAGTATTTTAAGACTATGACTTTTACTAAATTTGCTTAATAAGATAGTATATATATATATATATATATATATATATATGCGAAGTTATAGTGAGAAGCGTAAGAAGAGATATGAACCCTTGATCACTTTTAATCTCATGTCATCCATGAATTGCGTTTTAGAAGGGAATTGATGCAGTGCATCTCTATACACCTCATTAGCATTGACATTCAATTAGGATTGATCAAATGGTGGAGATATTTTCTTACACTTCTCACCATAACTTCATTTCTCATCGGAACCCAACCCTATATATATCATGGGGACTCTCATTTAATAATGGTATATTTGATTCTAACAATTAGGTATAACGAGTTTGAGTTTAGTTTACTCTCCCATGCATCCATTACGTTTAGGGGAAGCAAAGGCGAGTACCAAACCAAAATTTATGGAACAGGTCCCTAAATTAGAACCGACAGAATCTGGAATGAAGGAACCAGAACCGACAGTTTCTGGAATGAAGGAACCAGAACCAGTTACATCGGTTCTTTATATTTGGGAACCGATTCTAGTATCGGGTACTCGGTGTCTATTTTTTTTTTTAAATTTTATCATTTCATATTATAAAAAAGTAATTTAGTCTATTACAAAGTACCGACGTAAGAAAATAAATACTACAAAAAGTAATTATTAGTCTGTTACAAACAATAACAGAAAATTACATATTGGGTAAATTACAAGTAATTGGGATTTAGGAGAAAGTAGGTTGATTATGGAGCGATTGTGGAACAGTAAAAGACCAAGAGGCAGAGAGCAAATTCAACTGTCAATAAAGCGGCAATTAATGTAACACTGAAAGGTAAATTAATAGTTTCAAGTTTAGTTTATTAAATATAATAAACATATAAAATAAATTTCATTAGAAAATAACAAATACCCGTCGGTTCTGGTTCAAGGTACCAGCCGTTAACGGTTCCAAAAAAACGAGAAGTGGAACTAGAACCAGTCTTGATCGGTTCTATATTTTAGGAACCAGAACCAGAACAATCACAACCGAAATCGACAATTTCAGAACGGTTCCAATTCTAAAGACAGATACCTAGTTTCAATGCTCATCCCTAATTACATTTTTGAAAACTAATATAATATATACAAAGAAATGACAACAGTAAAATACTCAAATTATTTAATTTTGGACTTAAAACAATCATATAATTTCATATTTGTTTATAGTACATTTGGTCTAAATCAGAATTGGTATTTAAGGTGGATTAAAAGTCGTATGTTACTTAAGAAAGCCAAAGGATCTTTGGAGCAATCATAGCATGCACGTTGTTGTCTACAAACCGTTTCTATTAATGGTAACATAACTACTTGTAGTCAAGTTGCCAGTTGATCAAAATTTCCTCGCTCTCAAGTAAATATAAATAAATAAATATATAAATATATATAGAGAGGGTTGGATTCACGTGAGACTAAGGGTTTTTCGTGAGACTCGTAAGATCAATTTATGTTCGTTGATTAACTTTATAAGTTAATAATCTAATGTTCTAAAGTTGCACGGTGACAATTTTGTGATTATTGAGAAGTCTCGTGGTGTTTATGAATGTTCAGATTATCAGATTGTAGATCGAATCCAAGGGTTGAGAATTGGTCTTACGGGTCTTACAAAAAACCCTTGGTCTCACATGATCCCAAGTCATATATACTAGTTGGGTTCACGTGAGACAAAGAGTTTTTCGTGAGACCTGTAAGACTAATTTATGTTCATTGATCAACTTTATAAGCTAATGATCTAATGGTCTAAAGTTGTACGGTGACAATTTTGTGATTATTGAGAAGTCTCGTGACAATATTGTGATTATAAATGTTCAGATTGTAGATCTAATCTAAGGGTTGAGAATTGGTCTTACGAATCTCACGAAAAACCCTTGATCTCACATAATTATATATATATATATATATATATATATATACACACACACACTTTTTTAAGCTAGATTTTAAGATCTATTTTACCACTACTTGTCTCATGATTCAAGAACTATCGTTTTAAAATAATCTGATATTATTATTCAAACACTTTTTTATGGTTCTAAAATATATTAATGATCGTGTAACATAAAAACTAGTATCGAATTAATTAAGTTGATATGAGTAATTTAGAATTATGTTCTTCAAGTCATAGGAATGTGACGGTGGATCACTTACCTTGATGAATTTACTCACAATCATACATTCAAATTTTAAGTTTCGTGTTTTTATTTTCAGTTTGAGTACGAAAAAAAAGTCTCAAGTTGTTATACTGATTTACAATAGCTTAAAGTTTCGTTAAAAAAAATTCTATTTTTTTTTAAAAGTGATCATGGTGCAAATTAATCAGTATTTTTCCAAAAAAATATCGCAAGATATCCGTTGTTCACATATTCTTAACCATTTTAATCTTTTTGATTGATTATTATACGTAATCTTGCATGTATTTGTTATAAGATTATATATGGTTTTCAGTAACATTATATTTGAATATTTTTGTGTTTCGACTAATAAAATGAGGTTTTGATGGTTTAGAAATGATTTAAATATTAATCAATATTATTGAGAAGAAAGATATTGTCCGTTACTAATTGGAACTTGATAAGCGAGAAACGATGCTATAGGCCCCCAACATACAACTATCAATACATAAAAAACAACACTTCAATTATTTTGGACCATAGTTGATTGTTTCATTCTTCTATATTGATACTTGTTCATAATCTCTCTCTCTCTCTCTATAGGGGCCCATTGAAGAGAGAACTGATTAGTTTGTGGTAACTGTGAGATCCAATCTCAACCACAAATCAACGGAGAAATTAAGAAATTAATAATTATGGTTTTTTGAGTTAAAATTATAATTAGAGGACATTTTAGGTATTTTTTAAAAACTCCTCTCTCATCTCTCATCTCTCCGACCTCCAATCTCCGGCCTCCAGTGAACATTAATCTGGCAGGTACCAAGTAATCACAAAGATACACAATGTGATACTCATTGTGATATACTATGATACCATTGTGATACCAACTATGATACCAACTCAAAGCTTAAAAACAAAGATACACAATGTGATACCCATTGTAATACACAATGTAATACCCATTGTGATATACTGTGATACCGATTTCACCGGAGGCCGGAGATTGGAGGTTGGAGAGATGAGATATGAGAGAGGAGAGAGGAGTTTTTAAAAAAAATACCTAATATGCCCTCTAATTATAATTTTAACTCAAACTACCATAATTATTAATTTCCTAATTTATCCGTTGATTTGTGGTTGAGATTGGACCTCATAGTTACCACAAACTAATTAGATTCTTATTTGATTAGGCCTCTCTCTCTCTCTCTATATATATATATATATTTATTTATTGGTATAGTCAGATAATAAGGAGCAATATAAATTGAAACATCCCAGAGCTATAAAAATAGTAGTAGCTGTTATACTTGTTAACACAATGCAATGAGGACATTCCTCCAAAATTAAAGTAGATGTTAATGAATTTTTGAGGATAAATCAATATGAATAACAAATTTTTTGACATTTCAAATGCAGTTTTGCATTCTTCAACTAATGTGTGCTCATGTCATCTGAGGTTCTGAATTCACCCATAACTGTATTCGTAATCCAATAAAACTAACCCAAACCCTACCTAGTGACGAAGTCAGGGATAGGCTGTCAAATGTGGTTTGCAAATCGTGCATCTTTTCTTTAGATTTTTATGTTTCGTTACTTACATTACCTATTTCTTAATTATATTTTATACGGTTAGATCCGTAATTCATTTTGTTTGTTAACACGTATGAATGATTAACTGAAATCAAATACATGAATTACAAACAAGTCCATATGTTATTGTCACCATGCATTCACATGAGACACGAGGTCCAGGCTTTCTGCATGACTCATTCTTTGCAGCTGGTTTATGTGCATAGCCAGTTACTCTGTTTGCCTCCTCTTGTTGTTTGCTACCTCTTGTCCTATTTTTTGAAGGACCCAATCAAAAATTGTACCTTGCCTTTGCCTCATTCTTTTGTTCCATGGACTTGGTCTTTTATATACTTATAAACAAACTCTAAAAATTGACATTTATGATCGTATATGTCACATCATGTATGCTTTTTAATGAGTGAGAATGTTAAATTAACTTTGATAACATTCAAACTTTAAGTTGTTCATATGTTTAATATAAAATTAAAGAAAAAAACAATAGGAGTTATAATCCTGGGAAATTAATAAAAGTAGTCGTTTCAGTCAAATACATTTACCACTTAACCATTTATCTCCCAAAATTTCCAAAATATCACTACCTCTGCAAGTAACAACTCATCAGCTTACGGAGGAGTCAACAAAGTAATTTTTTTTTCCCTAAACACGATATGCAAATACAGGTTCCAAATCTGTAAATTAGTATAAATACTTCCTCAACTTGCGGAAGTCTTACTTGTTGATACTACAAAATTCCATAAATAAATAGAAACTACAAAATTCCCCGAAAATAGATACTACAAAATTCCATAAATAAAGCGGAATCATGGTATAATATATCAAGATACGAGCTTGTCCAAAAAGGGAACAACATACACCAATTAAATTACAAATTGTAAATAAATAGATATGAGGTTAACAACCTCCTAATCTAATCCTTGAAGAACTAGATTACAATCGGGTGTCATCCCAAGCCATCAAAAGGTCAAACATTTTGCTTAGTGCCCCAAAATGCTCCCCAAGTTCACTCTACAAGTCAATGAAACTTTCTTGGCGGACACGCCGCTGGTAGTTGAGATACATGTCCACACAAGCAAGTGTTAGGCCAAAAAAAAACTTAATGAGCATGAACACAATATAATAAACACAATTTATTGGTTGAAGACATTTATAACATTTAATTGGGATTAACGGGGGAGACCTGTGTCACCTTATGAGCGTTACCTTAAGAGACGGATGACCTTAGTGTCTACAATTGTAGATATCACCACAAGGCCCAACACACTTAAAGACTACCTCCAAGGCATTACTTCAAGCGACATAGATCCTGGCGTGTCACCAAGCAAACTTCCAGACTCAACCCTCTTAATGCCTACTTAAAGGTTCGTCCCAACATATAATAGCAAATAGGGATATTCATATGAGCAAGAAAATAGACATTGCTTCACAATTCCAAGGTTTGATTAATGATCCAACCACTAAACTACTCATGTTTACAAATAATCCCCAATATATTAAAACCCAAAATTAGGTCAATAATGCCTCAGAATACATCATTTAGTATTCTCCATGTTCTTTAGTCATCCCTTATGAAATCTCTTTACAAACAAGTACGATCATGGAAGAGGAAACAATACATAATCATAAGGAACAATTTCATTTTTATGCATAAAACCCCTAAAATAAGAATCTATGATCAAATCACTTAATAATGAGTAATTACTTGAAATAAGGCTAGAAGTGTAAATAAGATATGTATTTTGACATGTATCTAGTTTTTACGAAGCATTAGGTTTTTAGAGAAAACTTAGAAAATTGCAAAACCCTATAAAAGTGAGGTTGAGGATGAGAAGCTTGATCCACCACTTTAATTTCTCAAATCTTCTAACAAGAAAGGCTTTAAATGCTAATCCAAGGTAGGTCTAGTTGAAACCCATGGAGATTAAGGCTTCAAGGTTAAAGAAAATGGAGGTAGGTGAAGATATTGTAAATGAGGTGAGGAGATGAGGAGATAAAATAAATGCCTAACCAAGAAGAAGGTTCGACCGCTGGTCAAGGGAGTGCAGGGCACATCCAGGCGATTCCCAATTGGAGGATAAGGGAAAGGGAAATTTATGAAGAAATTTATGATTGCTTACATATGTGGATTTTGGCAGATATTATATTATCTGTATTTGAAGACTTGTTATGTTTACAAGTCATGTACTAGGATTATATGGAAAAATATTGTAGCTACTTTTGTAATGTAGCAAGTTGTATATTTGGGACCAATACGTATATTTGAATTTCATGTTATATGAAATACGTGGGTTATATGCAAATGTGAAATGGGGTGTTACAAGTTTGGTATCAGAGCTCGAGTTTAAGATATTTAGGTATTCAGCATCATGCCTAAACTTAACTGTATTATTTTCATATTAAGGGTCCCTAACATTTGTAGAACCTTTGGAATAAATATGATGATTTAAAAGAACGATATGTAAGATAAATTCAAATTACAACTGGTCAATGCAGTCATAGGTTTACAGATACATATTTGTGCTTGGATACCTTATTATATTTGGTGAATGTGATTGTGTGAATATTAAATTTTGCAAATTGTCAGAAGATAAGTCACTCCAGAAGGTCTGAAAGGATTGTTCTTATAAGCCCTGACGAAAGAGAAAGCTCACTAGAAAATGTCCAAGAGAATCTACCAGTTGGTAGGGGTAGAGGAAGAGGCTGAGGCAGGGATAGAGGAAGGGGTCGAGGAAGAGGGATAAGTAATCATCCAGAGGTTCATACAGATCAAGGTGAATCTATTCAAGAAAATATTAATGAAGAACCAATTCAACATTCTGAGTATGTTACTCGGGATATGCTCGCAGAAGAAATGAATAAGTTATGAAATACCTTGACTTCTATTTTGGGAATACCTGCCAGAGTAGAAACTAAACGAGTGAAAATTAATCTGCAAGTTCAGTCTTCAAATGCAAAAGGGGGTAATATCAAGATGTTTCTGTGTAAACCCCCAACTTTTTCTGGAGAGAGACCCAATAAAGGTCATGTGCTGGCTAAAAGAAATTGAATCGGTTTTTAATAGAAGTAAGTGTTCATATGAAGACCGGGTCAGATTTACTGTATCTATGCTTAAATCTAATGTTTTATCTTGGTGGGAGGTTGAGTCATTGGCAAAACCAAACACTTTACAATCGAGAATTTGTAGATAGTTTTATCCAAAAGCAATAATAAGACAATTGGAAGAAGAATTTTTGAAATTAGAACAGGGAAATTTAACCGTACGTGAGTATACGGAAAAGTTTATTGAATACTCCCAATTTGCTGAGTATTATATATCATCGGAGTCTCGTAAGGTTGAAAGGTATATTTGGGGATTGAAATCCTCAATTAGAGAATTTGTAATTGGAATGAATCTTGTCACGTTCCCTTCGGTAGTGGATGCAGCTGAAACTACGGAGAGGAACAAAAATAGTCCAGGGGGAGAAAAGGTGGTGGAGAAGAGAAAATCGGAGGGATCTTCGACAGAATTTAGAAGACCAAAGTTTGTAAAAACAGAAAATCGCCTAGTTCAGTGATTCAGTCAATGAGCTTGTTAGAGATCTCACCGTGTTTATCAGGGTGATTGCAATCTAAATCAAATAGTTTGTTTCAGGTGTGGAAAGCCGGGACATATCTCCTGATTGCCAAATGCCTCAACGTTGCTACCAGTGTGATTCTCCATATCACATCAGATCAAACTACCCTAAATTAAAGAATTTGAGATTGACTCTTGGTGGAAACACTTCGAGTACTCATGGAGGGATCAACATAAAGAGGGGTGAATCTAACAGGTATAAAGGGCAATTTTTCCAGATGACAGGAGAGGTAGTAGAAGAAATCCCTGATGTGGTAATAGGTACACTTCTTATAAACTATGTATATATGCTAAGGTGTTATTTGATTCTGGTGTAAATTATTCATTTGTATCACCTTTATTTGTTGGGTGTTTATACATGAAATCAATACCCCTAGACTATGCATTAGTAGTTGATACTGCTAATAATAGTCAAGTATTTGTTAACAACGTGTTTAATGAATGGCAAATAGAGGTTGAAGGATGTGTATTACCGATCCGATTATTCCCGATGCTGATAAGGGAATTTGATATAGTGGTGGGCATGGATTGATTGGCAGAGAATCAAGTAACTGTTGTGTGTAATAAAAAGATGATACATATTGATTTGCCAGGGAAGGGGCCAATTTTGATTTATGGTGATTAGCGGGATCATCATACAAGCCTGATTTCTGTCATGAAAGCTCGAAAGTGTGTTCAGAAGGGGTACCAAGGTTTTCTGGCTTGTGTGGTCGATTCAAAGAAAGAAAAAGATAAACTGCAATCCATTCTAGTAGTTTGTGAGTATCCGAAAGTATTTCCTGATGATTTGACTAGTTTACCTCCCGATCAATCAGTTGAATTCAGAATTGATCTAATACCTGAAGCGGCACCGGTGGCCAGAGCACCATATCATTTGGCACCATCTAAATTGAAAGAATTGATGACCTAGTTAAAAGAGTTACTGGATAAGGGTTTTATCGGACCGAGCACATCTCCCTAGGGTGCTCCTGTATTATTTGTCAAAAAGAAAGATTGAACAATGAGAATGTGTATTGACTATCGAGAGTTGAACAAATTAACCATAAAGAATAAATATCCTTTGTCAAGAATCAATAATTTATTTGAATTGAAAGTCCGAGACGAAGATATTGCTAAAACTGCTTTCCGAACCATATATGAACATCACAAGTGTTTGGTTATGCCGTTCGAATTGACTAATGCTCCAGCCGCATTTATGGATCTGATTAATATAGTATGTAATGAATATCTTGATAATTTTGTTATTGTATTTATAGATGATATTCTTATTTACTCACGATCGGATGTTGATGCGACATGGAAAACCAAAGAACATATGCAATGGGAGCACCCTGAATTCTTTGATCGCTATAAGTTTCCTATCTATGTTTGATTTCGGGGACGAAATCTCTTTTAAAGGGGGGGGGGAGAATTGTAAGTTAGCAGTTTTAAAAACTTACTCATTAATTTACCTGAATTGTATCATACTCATAATCATTGAAGTGTTAAAACTGTCAAATATCTAAACTATTTATAAATATATATATATATATATATAGAGAGAGAGAGAGAGAGAGAGAGAGAGAGACTTGGGATCCTGTGAGACTAAGTGTTTTTCGTGAGACCCGTAAGACCAATTTTCAACCCTTGGATTAAATTTACAATATGAACATTCATAATAACAAAATTGCCCGAGACTTCTCAATAATCACAAAATTGCCACCGTGCAACTTTAGACCATTAGATTATTAGCTTATAAAGTTGATCAATGAACATAAATTGGTCTTACGAGTCCCAAGAAATACCTTTGATCTCACGTGAACCCAACCCCATATATATATATATATATATATATATATATATAGGAGCGTTCAAATGAAAACCACTCTCATTTGTAAAAAACCGTACAAACCACCCTCATACGTCGATTTCATTGTTTAATCTTATGAATTTTTTTATGAAATTGTTTAATCTTGTGAAATTGTTTCATGTAATACTTTTTTTGATGAATTTGTTTCATATATGGTTATGAAATTGTTTCATATAATATTTAATGAAATTTTAATGAAACTGTTTCATGTATTTCTATAAAATTAAAATAATGAACATGATAATATCCATGATTAACACCCTACATAATAAAAATGGTTAATCAACCTCTCATAATTACAAAAAAATGAACAAAATAAAAAATTATGATTGGTTGAATGAGTTTTTCACGATTTTTACAAATTGAATGGTTTTTATTTGAACGCTCCCCTATATATATATATGTATATATAGTTAGAGTAAATTACAATCTATCGTCCTTGTGTTTTGTTTTTTTTCAACTGCCTCATCTCCATTTCATTCTCTCTCTCTCTCTCTATACTTTCCCCTTCTCTCTAAATTTTACGTCAAATTGCTAAAATAATCGAAGTAACAATCACAAATTCGGAATCCACTCTTCGAATCCTTCTTAAAGATATAAGGTTGTCTGTTTTTGTTAAAGTATTTATGTTAGGATTTTTGATATTGGTATCTATTTGGGTATAGATTTAGACTATGAATTAGTGATACAAATATGTGTTAATATGCATGTTTTGAATGCTTGGGGTGGTAAATTCGAATAGAAATTAAAATGTAAAGTATGGAATCAATATGGTTAGGTTGTGTGTATTTGTTCAACCACACACCAAATGTTCGATTAAATGTCTAAGTGAGTAAAGTTGCATGTTTAAGCTTAGAATAATGACCATGGAACTCCATTTTTATGTTTATTATGTTAAAGTATAATTTAGAGTATTTAAATGTAGCAAATCATGAAGTTGGAATCATAAAAATGAATTGAGAAAATTTGTGAAATGGGATTTGACGATAGCGTAGGACCAATACTTTAACAACACACAAATCACAAATTGTAAGTCAGAATAAGCTGAAATTTTGTAGGTAGAAAGCCTTATATGTATACTACAATTGTTATGAAAAGACTTAAACCCAATTATTGCTCTAAGTGACTCAAAACAGAGTGTTTGGGGGGCTATTCACACTATACGTGGGAATAATTTAAGTGGCATTTGTTTTTTAAAAGGTGCTGAAGTCTGAAGTCTGAATTCACTTCTGAAYTTTAAGAGGTGGTGCTGAAGTCTGAAATCTGAATCAGTCAGACTGTTTGTTTTTACGTCTGAAATCTAAATCAATTCATTTCAATTAAATTTAACTGAAATATCCAATCATTTAAACGAAATTGGTGTTCAAACGATCCAAGCTCACAATGGAAATCAGAAGTGGAATCACTGTTAACATCATGAACTTGATTATGATCGTTTCCAATGCCTAATGTTTTTCCATTTCCAATGAAGGAAAAAGGAAGATTGAAGAACCCTAGCTGCTAAGGAACTGAAAGCCCCTGTTTACGCTTGGTTGGTTTAAATACCCATAAATGATTTGGATTTCTGAAGATGGAGATGGAAAAACATTAGGCATCTCGCAACACTGCCCTAAAATTGACTCGTAATCAAATCCTTCCAACAACGACCTCCCCGTCGTCCTCTCCAACGCCTGCCGTCGAATCGAAGCAGCCCTAAGGCAGTCCCCAAGCTTCGATTCCGAAGGATTGAACGAAATCGATGCCGAAAAACCCTAGGAGGTAGATGAAGGAGAAGGCAGTGCATCCGATGCTTTAGGAACCGGAGACGGTGATCGATCGACGATACCGACACCGGAGTGGAGAAAGGGTGGGAGGTGGTGCCGGAGTGGTGGCGGGTGGAGGTGGGGTTTAGGGAGAGAAATGGAGGTGGTGGAGGAGGGGAGCGGGGAGGAGAGGGAGAGGAACATGGCGGAGGGTAGGCGAGAGCTTGAGGCGACGCGATTAAGAGGTTTTTAGAATGCATTTTACCTCTAAATAATTCAGATGAAATCAGATGTTTTAAGCACTTAATTTAAAAAAAAACAAACGCACTTAATCCCTCAATGTCTGACCGATTTAGACATAAGAGGCAATTAAGTGCTTTTTTTTGAAAAACAAACAACACCTTACTGTTTTTGTAAATTTCATATAAAGTTGATGAATGCTCCAAATGAGGTGATTCAAAAACCAAAATACTCATTTGATAGGCACATTAGTTGGGATGCCTTCTATGGCGGCTTTGTAGCCATTGCGTCCTTCGGGTGAACTCGGTCCACCAGGGTTAGGCCCAATAGTGGCTTCTTTGAACTAGACCTTGGGGACTAGGCCGATTTTATTGGCTCGAGGGGTGAATAGATTGATCCTAAAATATTTACCCACCATGTAACCGTGGTTAAATTGAAGGGGGCCTCGGGTGTGTGCCCGCACTCCGTCCAATAGTTTGTGAGGTTTGGCCACCCCACAAACATTTAAACAGGAATTGACGGATTTTATTTACATTATATTTTAATGTAAGAATTGTGAATCGTCTTGATTTTCTATGAGTTTAGTTTAATCGAATTGTAAGTCTTCCGATTTATTATCGATGTTATTTATTGTTATTTCGAGTTCATATTATAATTTGTTCACTGAGCCTTGTGCTCAACCGTGTTCTTGTTTTCTGACACGAAAGGTTCCAAGTGATTGATAGGGCAAGACTTGAGATTGAGAGTACAATTTTTGGAGTTTTTAAACTCCCGTTTAGATGTTAATGTTCTAAGTTTATCAACACTTTTTGAAATGTAATATTTTGGAATGTAAAACATGTTTAAAAAGTTGTAATCTATGTTTGGAGTTTATTTGTAGCTTTGAGATATCTATGTTTTTGTATTAAGTCTCATTATAACACTGTTCGTTCCTGACCACGTGGACGGAGAATGTTACACGATATGTCCCACTAAGACCCCTTATCACATACTTAGACCATATATGACACATTAATGCCCATTATAACCTATTTAGACCAAAACCATTATGACTAAATATAGTTTTCAAATTATTTTATAAAAACGATAGTAATCCATAAATAATATATGAAATTATTGGCGAGTTCACGATTTATACTTAAAAAATAAAATATTTTTTATTCATCTATCGAAAATCCATCGGTAATTCCAAAAATTATAATGGATTACCAATCGTAATCATAAAAAATCAAAAAACTAGATCAGTTACAAACACATAAATAAAGAATACGTACACATGTTATATGTATGGATATATGAGTGTATATATAGGTGTATATGTTTATTTGCTTATATGTGTGTATGTATACATTGCTAGTATGAATGTATGCATGTTATTTATATGTATTTATGTATTGGTAGCTAGTGCATGTATGTATATATATATATATATATATATATATTTATATATATATATATGGTGTATATTTGTAATATTTTCCGCATACACTATTGAATATACATTATACTTATGTATACACTATATATACATGATCATGATATGTATAATTATGCATGATATATGTATACAATGTATATACACAATACATATACACTATACATGATATGTATAGACTACACATGTATATATTCATACAGATGACTATACACTCACCACTAGAAAAATGAGTATCAACAACGACCATTACCTACGACATAGTTCCGTCGGTGATATTCGATGGATCGCTGGCTAAATAATATCCGGCTACCTATATTTTTTTTCACAAAACAGAAATTCGTTGGTGATCAGCCGATAACACTTTTCATGAGTTATCAAAGGGCCTTTGGCCTAACGGTATCGTAGCCCTTGACATTCTAGTAGATCAGGGGTTCAAACCTCATCATAGGTGAGAAGGGTGTGTGAGTTTATTTGTTGCATTTGCCGTATATAAATATTATATACTTAAAAAAAACATTTTTCATGCGTTTTCATCTTTAAAAAAACAAATTAATAAACAAGTCAAAAGTTTTTTGATAAGTCCACGTGTTGTCTGAACGAAGCTACAACATTGCATGGCTGAGCAATTCCATATTTAATTAGAATTCAAATCCAACATATGATCATGACTTAAAACGAAAAGGGATTATAATGGATTTGGTGCCATTTTTTTTATTCAGACACCTTTCTGATTAAGACCCATTTCTTAGTGCAACAATTAACAATACGATTCTTTCTTCAAGTCAAAGAAGTTGCTGTAGATTTGTGTAAGTAATGGAAACGTGTTTAACAAATCTCAGATTAAAGTTTAGTTCGTATTTATGTTCATGATACATTAAGCAATAAATCATTTGACCACTTTAATTATAATATCAAATCTATTGATTGTTAAAAAGAATAACTTCACCAAGAGGTCTCAGGTTCAAATCTAAGTGGAAATAAAAATTCCCTTGTGGCCATGGAGGTTCAAATGCGGTGACTCCGGGCTATCATCATTATTTTTTATATGCTTTTAAAGAAAATGAAATTAACAAGTTGAAAAGAAGGCGAAGGTTGATTTAAAAGGGTGGGATGGACACCAACTATATCTATTATTTTGAGAAGCGGTAAATATTTGATAAATAACGAGTGATCCTAGTTTTTTATATAGTCAAGATCAGATTTGATTGGTTAAAAATTGCGGCTATGCAAAAAATAGAAGAGGTAGTTTCGAAACTTTTTACAAATAGGTGGCAAACGAGTTCATATGTGAACCTATGTGATTTACATATGAACTATATGTTCATATGTAAATATGTGTGATTCACATATGAACTAATTACTGATTCACATATGAACCTGTTGGTTCATATATGAATACGAGTTTACATATGAACATAGAGTTTATATGTAAATTACATGGTTCACATATGAACCTGTTTGCCGTCAATTTGTAAAAGTTGCGAAATTGCCTCTCCATATATGCTTTTAAATAAGACGCAGTGCCAAAAAATGATATTTTAAACTTATTTTCCAAAACATACCCCTCAACTTTCATCACTTAACCAAAACAATCCCCATACTTTCAATCAAATTTTAATAGCAATCTCCGAGCTTTTATAACCATTAACCCGATTAAAACAAAATATATATATATATATATATCTATATAGGGGAGCGATCAAATGCAAACCACTCAATTTGTACAAACCGTGCAAACTGTATTCAACCAATCATAATTTTTCATTTTGTTCATTTTTTTGTAATTATGAGAGGTTGATTAATCATTTTTATTGTGAAGGGTGTTAATCATAGATATAATCATCTTCATTATTTTAATTTTAGAGAAATACATGAAACAGTTTCATTAATGTTAGAGAAATACATGAAACGGTTTCATTAAGTATTATATGAAACAATTTCACAACCATATATGAAACAACTTTATCAAAAAAAGTATTATATGAAACAATTTCACAAGATTAAACAATTTCATAAAAAAATTTCATAAGATTAAACAATGAAATCGACAGATGAAGGTGATTTGCACGGTTTACACAAATGAAGGCGGTTTTCATATGATAACTCCTCTATATATATAGGGGCAAGTTTTTTTTGTTAACTCAATAAGTGATGTTAATTTTGTGAACCAATCTTGACCCTTGATTCTTAAAATCTATGGATGAGATCAATTGTGACATATTTGTAATTAATTAAAAATGAAGGATATCAAAACATGGTTGAACAGGGGTATTTTTGGGAGAGATGTCTAAATCGGTTACAAATCGATAATTAATTAATTACATCAGTTACAAATCAGTAATTGCCCATTCCTTTTATAGTTCATAGAATTATTAGTGTTGCATTATGAACACTTATGAATACATATGAACATATATGTAACTTATTAACTAATCTTAGTTCGTGACTTTCACATATGAATATACGGGAACACTTATGAACACTTATTTACACCTATTGAAACTTATGAACACTTATTTGCACTTATTGAAACTTATGAACACTAAAGTAATTGGCTTTCACGTGTGAAAACAATAATATATGATCAAAGTGTTTCGCTTGTGAATACATATTGACCCAGTATTAGATCTATATAGATATTAAATGTATATAGATATTGTTCTATGAACACATTGGAACACATGTGAACAATATATACACCATATGAACATTGGCGACTACATATATGTTGAACGTAAAGTATCTAAGTTTCTTATCATATTAAAATAACAAGTCATCTATAATTTGGAAAAAAATATTATTTTAGCTATAATTATGGGATTGATGTTTTTGTAACCGTCCATTAATGAATGTGAAGTTAAAACAAAAAATATTACCATTATGTCCTTGATATTAATTGTATGGTGAATTGGTGATAGAAAAACTTAATCTAAGAAAAGCTTGTGATTGATCTAAATGATTTATATAGTTATATATATATATATATATAATAGAGAGAGAGAGAGAGGCAGGTTACGTTGAAAATCGCCTAATTCTTAAAAACCGTATAAACCGATTTCGACCAATAGAAAAAATTCTTTTTTTAATTAAATTTAATCATTATAGGGTTGAATTGTCATTTACATTGTTTTTTATTAAATATGGAAGGTATTAAGTTATGTTAGTTAAGGAAACGTAATAAAAGAAATGTTAGAAATGGAAATAGTTAAATGCTTATTTAATTTAGTTTTTTAAAAATTAAATATGTTTTATTTGTTTTAAAGGTTTATACGGATTTAGAATATGAAGATCAAAATCGTTTATTGGTTGATCCACAAAATCAGTACCATATTCTAAAAAATGATTCACAACTAAAACAGAGATTCATGAACCGAAAACATTATCATAATAGTGAAGCAAATTCATGAAAACATTTCATAGATAGTGAAACGATTTCATAAACAGTAAAACAATTTCATATACAATGAAACAGTTTCATATACAGATTGTAAGATTCATAGATAGTGATACAGATTGTAAGATTCATAGACAGTGAAACCATATCATAGACAGTGAAACCATTTCATATATAGTGAAACCATTTCATATACAGATTGTAAGGTTCATAGACAGTGATAAAGATTGTAAGATTCATAGATAATGATACAGATTGTGTTCATCCACAGAGTAAGATTCATAGACAGTGATGCAGATTCATAGATAGTGAATTCTCCCTTAATCTGTGACTGAATCGCCTCCTACCTGTCAATGAAACAGGTTAAACTCCTCAATTGCTATCGATTTCATTGTTTTGTGCATAAAAAATTCATACCTCCATTATCGTCCACCATTTTTCTTCAAAATACTCAGTATCGATCGATTAAGCTAATCGTATATTTCTTAATCGAATGGAATCAAGCACCTAATTGAAAGAAAGGAAAGCGATGAAAGGGGAAATATTCAAGGAAAGTGTCGATTAGCAAGTGTATCTTCATAATTTCTGTTTTACCTTTTTGCCCTTTTACGAATTATAAAATAAACTTTTATTTTTTTTATTTCTTAATATAAACTAAACTAATATTGACCATTGATCAAGAAAATAAATGAATGAGATTGGTTTACATAGTTTACACAAATGATGATGGTTTTCATTTGATCACTTCTCTCTCTCTCTCTCTCTCTCTCTCTCTATATATATATATATATATATATAAGAATTATTCTTTTAGACATCTTAGAAGATTAAGAAAGAAGAACTCCTCTTCTTTCTTTTTTGATTAATATATATAAGGTTGGGTTCGCGTGAGACTAGCCTGTTTTCGTGAGACCCGTGAGACCACATTTTTACACGTAAACTTCACAGCAAAAACACTGTGAAGGTTAGAAAAAAGTCGAACCTTCACAGCATTTTGCTGTGAAGTTTCAAGTGTAAGAAGGTGGTCTCACGGGTCTCACAAAAACAGGCTGGTCTCACATGATCCCAAGTCTATATATCTATCTATCTATTTATCTATATATATATATATATATATATAGGGGGGGTAGGTGAGAATTGGATTTGCTTGTATGCTACCAAGATATCATGGTGTTTTAGAATTAATAATTAAGTAGTTCATGGTTGTAATTGAAATAGTTTCCTTTTTTGAAATTATAGAAGTGGATTAGTATCGGATCCCTTTATTATTATTTGGTGGTGGAAAGTAGAGACCAAAAAGCAAGTGGAGTACTACTTCATTCATTCTTCTACGCTTTATAAACATTGTTAGTGGAATGTTTAGCACCTACTAATACTAAATAATACCCCAGTGTTGTATTTTTGTTTCCTCATTCTACCCTTGCTTTCTATGATTTATTATTTATTTTGTATTTTTTAAGTAATTTATTATTTATGTTTCAAATCCGTCATTTAAATTAAATTAAATAATTTCATAAACACATCCTTAGAAATTAATTAATAATCTAATATAAGTTAAAATATTGATTAAACATTCCACTAACAAGGATTTAAAGGCTGTATTTGGTCCAATTAATTAGATAAAGTCTAAAAGGATTTAAAGGCTGAATGGACTAAAATGTTAACCTCAACAACTAAGCATTTCCCAAGTTACTGCAACCTGGATCCGAGCCCATGACTTGTGGATCTACCCTGTCGGCTACCTCACCCATGCTTAAACCCAGATCCGGACCCGACCTCATGCCTAACATGTCCCACCTGTGCGGGTAACATTTTTTTGTTCGTTTGAGCTTGTTTCTTTCGTTGTTCTTGACGATTCTTTATCTATAACACCAGAAAATAATTTTCCTCAACCATAAGAACAAAAATCATCAAGTATTGAGTCTCATTTTCTCATTTAAAGTTTAGTTTTTAAAATCACTCGAAAATCTGTTAAACAAGCTCAAAGTTAGACTTTCTAAACAAAAATTTGAAACATAAGACTATTAATGTTCGATAGAGGACTGAAAAAAACAAAGTTATACATAAAAAAACGCTAAATTTGGTCGAGTATTTTGGTCAAGTCGTCGATAAACCGAGATTTTTGACTCGAACTTCAACTCCCGATTTCTCTCTCAGTACTTGACCAAATCTCGATTTCTTGAACCAAGATGTTCTCTAGTCAGTTACCTTCATTTATCTGAATTTTTTTTATCTTAATAATTGACAAATCGACCCAATAGGAGCCTCTTAAGATTAGCCGTGGTTTTCAAAATTTGATTCTCAAACAAACTTGTACCTTTGGTAAAAACAGGTCCCTCAATAACGAGGAAGTTGAGATTTGACCGCCCCTAAACTATGAGATAAATGACATCCGGCCCCATGACTTCAATACTTTAGCCAACATTACACTTTTCGCCACTGATATGACATTTTCTTTAATTTTTAGTCCGAACATAAAGTATTTTATACACTTTTCACTTTCATTAAATGACATTATTTCACGTTTTCCTTCATATTTCTGGTCCAATAAAATAGAAACCAGTTTTATTTTATTTTTCTTTTCTTTTCATGTTTATTTATTTACTCCATTTTCAGGTGTCACAACTGAAATTGTTGCAAACATATCTAATAATATATTTAGTAGAAGAATTGTATGGTGAAAAGTAAAGATTACATTAGGCACTCAAAGAAAAAATATTTAACAGATATTATACATACATATATTAATTTGTATAATGTCATTATTGAAGATGAATATGACATGTTGATTAATTCGGTCGACGATATAGTAGATGACTGGATACAAACATTTCAAGATTCCACTCGCATATTACAACGACCAAGAATATCTTCAAAGAAGTTCTGAGATTCGCTCAAATGAGATCCATTATCAATTTCATGTTGACATGGTGGAACATGTTTGGTCGAATCACGATTACGAAGAATCTATTTTACTATTTATTATTTTATATTACTTTTTAATAAGTTAAATATTTATGTAATATTGTATCCTTTTAATCGTTGTATAATTTTTTTTATTAACCTGGATATCCAACCCACTATGCGAGCCGACTAATCATAAGACGACCATCTGTTTGTAGATAACCCGGAGTCACCACATTTGAACCTTCGTGGCCACAAGGAGATTTTTGTTCCTTTTTTGATTTGAACATGTAACCTCCTGGTACTTTTGATCTTTGGAGCCAGACATAAACCAATCAGGCACAACCCTTGTGATTATCGTTGTATAAATTTTTGTTTATGCTATTGAAGTATATAAATTAAAAAACTAAAATTAATATGGAAAAATGTAAATTAAATATGTTACTGAAATATATCAATTAAAAAATTAAAATTAATATGAAAAATGTAAATTAATAATTAATATTTATAATTTGCTATAAATATTTTTTATATATAATAAGTAAATGATAAATAACTATAAGCATAATAAAAGATTTCATAGGACCAAACCAAAAAGTATTCTATTTAAAAATGTTATGGTATAGGACCGTTTACCAAACGCTTACTGAGTAAACGCTTACCAAGTCACATTGCCTTACCGAATGAATATTGCAGGGACCAAGAATCTTACCCGGTAAGAAGGAGACAAGGACCGAGAGTCTTACCTGGTAAGTGAAGGCGACGACTTTTTCCATGGTAAGCGCTTACTTAGTAAATTGTTGCATACAATGCCGTTTTCGTGAACTAAAGTCTTACCCCGTAAGTAAGTGATAGTGTTAAATTTTATCGATAAGCGCTTACCGGATAAGTGTTTGGTAAACAACCCCTATGTTTATATGTTGTGTTTAGGCATTTCAACAAATTTTTTATGACGCTTTAGAATAAAGTGTCATGATAGCTATTTTACATGTTATTATCTCAAGTGTCCTATAAAAACAGATACTTATAAGATGTTTCTTAAAAGTGTCTTATAAGATGTTAATACGAACTTTTATTTAAAAGTGTTCTAAAATTTGTTAAAACAATCAGAAACTTCCTATAAATTTATTGTAACATTATTAGATAGAATGCATCATAGTTATAATGTATTCTATTAGGACATTTAGATATTTTTACGCCCTATAAAATTAATTTTGTTGTAATGCTTTTAAGAATAAGTTTATATGATCATTTTTCAAGTCTGAAGTAAAGCCCACGTTTATCTGATAAATATGTAAAATTGGAGTTTAAGAAAACAACCCTAGAGCCACTTCCTTTACTTTCAAAACATGCACTTTAATGATAATTATATTAATTGTTCCAAAAATATATTTTCTTAAATCTGTATAGACGAAAGAAGTCTTGCATGAGACATGATCCTGCTGTCGAGCAGAGCCTCTTCGTCTTAAAACTAAAATATCTGATAATTAAATTAAGCCTTCTTCATATACAATTTGAGTTTAAAGTAATATTGACAAACTAATCAAACCTATTTGTAGATTCAATCTATCAAATGGAACATCATTTGAAGCTGATTTGCCAAAAATTGCTAATGATGATCATTTGAGTTAAGAGTCTCATGTGATTAATTAGATTTCGACATTTAAAAAAAATATATGTTGGAACCCTTCTTTTTTCCTCAAGGATTTTTTATAAAGAAATATAAAGTGACGTTTAATACATAGAATAGAATATGTCGAGTGATTGCCCAATTATGAATCACTTTTCTTGAGGGAATGATTGTTCTAATATTCTCCTATCAAACATGCATACTCTTTTCATTATGTTCTTGTAGCTTAATTCATTTTTTATGCTCAAATACGAGCATGTACGTGCAACCTTTTTTGGGAAAAAGGTTGTAAGTACTGAAAAGTTAAAGTTTCTCACATCTTAACCAATTTTAACAGACTTAAAAGTTGAAGAATTTGTGTAAACACCTTCATTTTTGTAATGAGTTGTGCCATGTCCTTCTCAATAAATAACATTAAGGGACGTTTACCAAACGTTTACTTGGGTAAGTGAACACTAAGTCATTTTACCTTACTGGATGCATATGGTAAAAGGTCCTTTTACCTAAATCCAATCTCTTGGGAAGCAAAGAGGACATGTTTGACATCAAGAATCTTACCCGGTAAGAGCGAGACAAGGACCAAGAGTCTTACCTGGTAAGCGAATGCGACGACTCTTACCATGGTAAGCGCTTATTGGGTAAATTATTGCATTACGATACCTTTTTGGTGGATTAAAATTTTATCCGGTAAGTAAATGATGATGTTAAATTTACCGGTAAGTGCTTACTAGCTAAGTGTTTGGTAAACGGCCCCTAAATAATCCCAAAACATAATTGCTAATAAAGCCTTGTCCCAACTCTAAACTTGTCCCATACCGGGTTACATTACATACAAATTCAAAAATAAAATCTGTACATAAAATCTAATACTTAATCAACATAAATATAACTCACTAGGCATGAACATGTCATTGTCCACGTTTGAACTTCGTGTTCCTGTGACGCATATTAATAGTTAGCTTTATATAGTTCAGTGAGTTCATGGTTTTCATGCACAAATATGCATGTCCCATAAGATATAATAACAAACAAAACACCCAAATAATAATATGCATACTTGTTTCAAAAAAACCTTTAAATAACGACGAGATATTATAAACTATCTCATTGGTAATAGTCATATTGTCACTAACATTTCACGAGTTATACAACTCACTTTTGTCCAATCACTTATCCCTAGGGTATACCTTCTCGTTTGACATATTGACCCAAATCTCATACCCGATTGAATCCATTGAAAAATAATGACCCATTTATAGCATGCTAGTGATGTTTGAAAACAGTAAACATATAGCTTGCAACCCCCTAATAAAATTACATACATGCATCAAAAGCCCATAAACATGTATGTAAAAATAATATTGTGCATAAAATATGTGTCGGATTAATTCTTCATGCTCAAGTAACTTATACATAAGCGTGCATCCTAGTTAAAATACCATGAAAACTCACTTACGTCTAGATCGATTAGTGATAGTTTATGTTTCATGACCTACAAAATATGCACCATAAACAATCGAATTTTGCCAAAAAGACAACAAAGTCAATTATGACTAAACCCTACCCGACCGAAAGTCAACTCCAAGTCCAAGTTTTATAATTTGTCCCAAATAGTTCATCTTTACCCTTCTTAATTATGAAACTCAATTACAACACTTTAATCCAATTATTAAATCATTTAATTAGATTCAATGATTTAATATAATACCCTCAGGAATTAACATATAAATAAGCTGAATTCCCAAATTATATCAATATATTAATTAAGCCTGAAATTTAAAACTAATATATAAACTAAAATAGAAATGATATTAATTAATTATATCCCTAAAACTAGTTAAAAACAAATTAATAAAATAAATAAGAAGCTTATTTCTACACTTTTTTTTTATTAAACTAAATATCCAACCCTCTATTCGAACGGACTAATCTTAGGACGACCAACTGTTTTGCGGGTAATTCAAAGTCACCACATTTGAACCTCCGTGATCATAAAGAGATTTTTATTCTTCTTTAGATTTAAACCTGGGACCTATAGACAATTTTGATCTTTGAAGTCCAAACTCAAACCAATTAGACACCACATTTATGGTTATACTTTAAATTCAATAAGGAAAGCCCACCATCAGCATTGACCCAACCCCAGGAAAGGGCCCAATAGAAAACACAGCCAAGAAGCCTTGCTGCCAACCTGCCTTCCGCCGCCGGTGCCGGTACCGGGAAAATTGGAATCGGACCCTTTCCACGTTTTCTCTTCGTTTTTCCTTATTTCTTAAACCCCAAAAAGAAGAATCATAAATTTTCATGATATATAACCTTCTAAATTCGAGTTTAAAATCCCAGTTTTTAAACGTTTTCAAGACTAAAATTTACCCGGTCAGATTGGCTCATTCTAACACTGTTTTTCACCATTTCTTTTGCATACAGTCCTAATACTAATGACCATCAATCTATATCTGAATTTACAACCCTTAGCACCAAGTAAATAATTCGAATTTTGAGCTTAAAACTTCTTGCTGTTGATAACACCGCTACACCGGCATTTTGTCCAAAATACAGCGTATGACCGTCATTTTTTATGCATAAAGTACTGTTTATTGATGCGTATTACTTCAAAATTCAAGATTACAAGTAGATTTTGTATTTGATGGCCTGGGTGGAAACGTTAAAACATGCCCCAACCAGAAAAAAGATGCCAATATATTTTAGGTTTTATAAAAGTGTTCAAATGGTGTTAGTCCATATCCAATGATTTGCACAATTTGTCAACTTCTTCCAATAAAATAGTGTAAAATTGTATAAACTGTAGTAGTTCAATTCTAATGACGCATTATATTATTTTTTGCATCAAATAAATTTTTAAAAGTAGATTTCATATTCTTAAGTTATATATCTTTTTAATAATATCCTTGTTAGCCCATATTCAAGTCACAAACAGTCAATTAAGCAAGATTCAAGAACACAGATTTAGAAAATGATTAAGTTGACATGTCATTGATGTAAGTTTGAGTACAAGATGTTCTTGATCTCACAGATGTCTCTCATTACTACGGCCGGATACAATTCTCTTAAGATGCTAACTAATAAAACGAACCAAGCACCCTATTTACACTACAAGATTACAAGGGAACAATACTAACTATAAAGCATGTAAAGCTACATTACAAAGCATATTAAAACACTTTAAGCTCAAGGACTTGAATACAACAATTTTATACTAACAATCTCCCCCTTTGATTCAAGTCCAAAAACAACAAATTTTTCAGATCTTTAAATCTTCATTAATGGTCTTCAGAATTCATTCAGAAGTTAAACTTTGACAGATTTGATCTTTCAAGGCTTTATACAATCTCTCTCTATAGAAAAATTTTCTTTGAACAAAGCTTCCTTCAAAATCTTTAAGGTCTTTAACAATCTTCCCCAGTCTTTGATAATCTTCTTCAAAGAACAATCTTGAACAAACAACTTTGTTTCAACAATCTCTCCTGAACTTTATAGATACAGTACTTGTAATATTTCTTTGCAAATATCTTCAATTTTCTTTCAATATCCCCCTTTGAAACAAACATTACCTTTGCTTTGAAATACTCTTCTTCTGTCTCTCCTTTCTTACAGTAACTCCCCCTTAATCATAGTTTGACAATAATTTTATGCAATCAACAATAATGTTCCTTTGACAATAATCTTCATTCATTTTTCTTCTCTCCTTTAAATTTTTAAGCTTCACTTCCCCTTTTTTCAGAAAAAACTCAGATAGATCCATTCATTTGATATATACTCCCCCTTATAATGTGAATGATGAACATAAACATCATACTTCGAAATGAATGATTCAGAAAAGTATGTCGTCAATTCATAGAATGATAAGAAAATCTTTTCAAATTCACTTTTTTAATCTTTATAGATTATGATTTAGGGAAAAACCAGATTCAACTTATGAACATGTTATCAAACTTTTATAAAAAGATTGACCTATGAATACAATATATATATATTAAGTACAACCGAAGTATTTTGTATATGAGACTTTTTTATGTTCATCTCACAGGTACTTCAATCAATCATTAATAGCTTGAAAAAGCGTATCTATGAATGTTAAAATAGAATAACAGATTCTATAAAATTTGTGCATTGTAGAAAAGATAAAGCAACTAATTCTTTTGAAGAAGCTCAAATTGATAAAAAGTGTGGACTACACGAATTTACCAGACTCAAATTGTGATAAAAAATACTTGAAGGGGGGGGGGGGAGACATATATCATTCTTTTTCAATATCAGTATTCTCCAAATGAGAAACCGATAGATTATGAGCTGCATTGCCCATGTGTTAATGAAACACTTATGTTTTGAGAGATAAATAAGTAGTTGGTGGGGTTTTTAAACAAGAGATGACATGGGCTTTGCCTTTTTCAATATTAGTCTCGAAAGAACTGAGAACTAATAGATTATGCGTTTGCCCAGATTATAATGGATGGATCAGGATTATGATATTCTTTTAATCATGTACACGACTCTCATTTAATTCTTTTCAGCTCACATCAACTACCCCCTCTCTTTTATATTTTTAGCTCAATACACAAACCCATTTTCATATAAGCTCACTCAATATGGTTGTCCTCTTGGATAAGGCTATCGATTCTGATAGTCCATAGAGGTTTATCTGATAAGCACTCAGTCTCACCTAAGAATTTTGCATGTAAGCTCAATGAAAAATATATTCAGTTAAGCTCATAAAACTTGATATTATAAATATATTGTAGTTAAGCACACGATGAATATTTAAAGAATTATTTAAATTTCAAATTGTATAGAGAGAAATGAACGAAGATCTGTACGAACAAATTTACATATATAATATTCAAGGAATTATGAAGTGTTTATCAATGAAGAGTTATTTTCAATAAATTTTGAAAACACATTTGAATACAAACGAGTGTATTATCACAAAAAATGAATTTTGAAATTTAGAGACGTGATAATAACAATTTGAATAACATATGAATCATGGTGTTAAAATTATATCAGAAGAGAAAATACGCAAGTATTAACTCAAAGAAATACCTGATCAGAGATAATACTCAATTCATATAAAAATAAAATGAAAAATATTTAAAGCCACACTTCTTAGAATCATAAAATCTTTTTGAGATCAAAGAAGTGGTTTGAACATTTAAGAAAACATTTTGATATACTCAGAAGTTGTCCCTCTTCTAATCATATTGAGATTTAAAGTTCAGAAATATATACTTGAGATAACCACAAGGGTGGTGCCCGATTGGTTTGAGCTTGGCTCCAAAGGTCAAAAGTACCTGGAAGTCTCAAGTTTAAATCCAAGGAGGAATAAAAATCCCCTTGTGTCCACGGAGGTTCAAATGCGGTAACTCCGGGTTATCTGCAAAGCAGGTGGTCGTTCTGGGATTAGTCGGCTCGCATAGCGGGTTGGATATCCAGGTTAATAAAAAAAAATATACTTGAGATTCATATCAGATTGAATAATGATTGTGATGCTTCCCCTTGAATTCAGCTCATACACAAACATGTTAGAATTCTTCTAAGGGGAGGATAATGTGATATCCCGGTTTAATGGTTATATAAGTTGGGAGGTTGTTTTAAAAATAGTTTGAAAGTTCAGGGGTGTGTTTTTGATATTTGGTTTTTAACTTTTTAATCACCAACTAGGGGTGCTTAAAAACCCGACCAACCCGATCAACCCAACCTAACCCAACGCGAAATAACGTACACAACCCAAAGCAACCCGATGTGTAATCGAGTTGTAAAATTGTCAAACCGTAGGTATTGGGTTGATATTGGGTTATTATTATTTGAACCCAACCCAACCCGATTAACCCGATATCATTTTATTTCTTGAATTTAATATGATTGTTGAATTTCTATTAATATATACATTAGACAATTACACTATCATGCATGCTTTTCATATACACATATTTTTAATCTATTCATATCTCTATGTAACTCATTGAGTAACTGTGAACATATATATGTAAATTGAGAAAATTAACTGAATGTAATATACGTAAGAAATATGAATAAGTTGTATCAAATGGTTGATGATGAAAAAAAATTATGAGTAGAGAAATAATATATTCAAGGTTAGAAGAATATTTTAATATACCAAAGTATCAACCCGTTCGGATTGGGTTGGGTTGTGTTGCACTTTGGTTTGGGTTGGGTTGGGTTAAGATTTTTCCAAACCGCAAGCATTGAGTTGAGTTGTTCAAATGTCCTCAACCTGATCAACTCAACCCATGAGCACCCCTATCACCAACGACCTCATGTTACATATATGTGTTTCTTTTCATTTTTTTAAATGTTTGGAGATAAGAAGAGTAAAAAGTTGGTGGAACTTTTATTCTTGGTTCGAGCCAAACAGATGAAGAAGAGAAGAAAGATTTTGTGCTTTTATCTGATTAATTGTATCCTGATAAAGACTTCCATCTGATTGTTACATAAGATTTTGAATGATTATGTGCTATTTATTAGCATAATTTTTGGGTTTTGATATGTTATTTTTAACTGATGGGAATAAGAGTGACATAATCTGGAGAGATGTATATTTTGTAATGAGAGTGACATAATCAGGAGCTCAGAAAATTTGTAATAAGGGTGATATAATCAGGAACAAAGTATATTGGAATTAGGGTGGCACAATCAATTGTTCTGTGAATGATAATTTTTAATCATGGGTTCTCGCGTTTTTAGGACGAGAGAACTTGGGGTTATCACGTCTTTGGGACTAGGGGTGAGCATAGGCGGGTACCCGCCCTTTTTTACAGGATTCGGAACCGGAACCGGCGGTTCTTGAGATATTGGAACCGGAACCGGAACCGGTTAGAGCGGTTCTTGAATTTTTGGAACCGGAACCGGAACCGCCGGGAACCGGTTCCGGTTCCGGGTACCCGCTTCCTAAAATATTAAAATTTTGTTATTTAGAAATAAAAAATAAAACATTGCCAAAACACTAAATTAAATAAACAAGAATACAAATTATACGGAATAATGGTTACAAATATTGTTTAACGATTATAAACCATAATAGACTAATAGAAAATATTCAAAGTTTAACGATTACATACTATAATTGTAAATGTTCAAAACTTAACGATTACATACTATGAAGTGTAGTTTAGTAGAATTAGAAAGTTGATGAAGAATGAAGATGACCACGTCCTTTGAAGATGTAACATAATATACATTTGGTATTAAAAAAAATTAATTATTTTTTTATTGAAAAACACTGGGTACCCGCCGGTTCCGGTTCAGGGTACCCGCCGGTTCCGGGTACCCGGTCCCGGAATCGGTCCTGGCGGGTACCCGGCGGGTAACGGTTCCGAAAAATTGAGAACCGGAACCGGAACCGTTCTCAATCGGTTCCGTATTTTAGGAACCGGAACCACTCATATCGGTTCAGGTTCCGGAACCGGCGGTTCCAAGGCGGTTCTGGTTCTGCAAACAGGTACCCGGTTTCGCTGCTCACCCCTATTTGGGACGAGAGAACTTGGGGTTCTCGCATTTTTGTGACGAGAAAACTTTGGTTCTCCGATCTTAGGGATGAGAGAACTTGGGTTACCGCGTCTTTGGGATGAGAGAACTTGGGGTTCTCGCATCTTTTTGACGATAGGAGTTGGGTTGTCTCATCTTTGGGACGAGAGGAGTTGAATTGTCTCATCTGTATGGTGTGATATATTGAGGTTTGATGCGATATTTGTTGTTCATATGTTAATTTTTAGAGATTGGTGTTTCAAAAATGTTTTGATGATTTTCACCCTGTAATAGCAATAAAAAGGATTTTTCACTAGACCTTTAGGTTTAACCTTTATTTTGATGTTATGAAAATTTGCATTACAGGTCGAGCACAGTCAGGCAAAGGACGGAAAAATTGTGAAGAATTTATATTTGTTTGCATGGGATGTTGGGAAGATGCGTTATCTTTTGAATTTGAATATTTGTTATGTATACAAGTTTTGTACTGAAATATGTGAAAATAATTGGTAGCTACTGTTGTATTGTAGTTTTTGTATATATTTGGGACCGAATGTGTAAAGTTGTATTTCTTGATATAGGGAAATATATTGTTTATATGCAAATGTGGTATTGGGGTATTATAATTTGTAATCAAAGAAATTAAAATTATATAGACATCAAACTTACATAAATATTAAATACCAAATTTGTTGTATATTTCACCAACATCAGTTGGTGTAAAATTGTAGTAAATTGTGTGAAAATTGAAAAAAAAATGGAATTTTGGTGATGATGAGATGCCCTATACTGAGCAAGAAATCCACACCCAATTTCTTGAATAAACATGTTTGACGAAGTTATATACATAACAAAAATAATAAGTTTTGAAATATTATTATAAGTCTTCTTAAAATAATAAATTGTACAAATATACTTGTGCCATTAAATTTATTTGAAATAAATATTTATTGTTGTAAAAGCACGTCAAAAATGAAATTTAAGTATTAACTGGAAGTGAAAAAAAGAAATTGGGCAATAGGAAACGGAGTATTAAAAACGAAATCTAGATAAATATAAACAAAATAATCTCAAGTTCATTGATAAAATTCTCCTGACAATATTAGATGACACGGGTTCAAATATTTCTAGTAACAATTCCATTTAATTTTTAATGACTATACAAGGACTATTTAATGCCCTTGGGTTTGGGATGCCCTGCGCCGCCGCCCAGGCTGTCCACCTATAGGGCCGACCCTGAGTACAACTGATTGAAGCTTCATGATTAAATTTGTATAAGGATAAACATAATCATATACGATATAAACATATCATTTTAATTATAAAAAAATCTAAAATATAATTAGGATAATCATTGAGTTCTAAATAAATAGTTAGTTATTATCTTTATAAAAAGTTATATTATTAAACCAAAAACAAATTGTTTTATTATTAAATTTAATTAAATTATAGTAAAAATTGAATTACACATAATATGGTATTATAACAAAAAAAAATTGAATGCGGGCTCAAGATTCTTTTTTTGGACAAGAAGAGGACTACAACGACGAAGAAGAAGAATTTGATAACAATGAAGTTTGGATGAAACTAAGTGGAGTCTGAATCGACTGATGTTGAAGAATCAACAGATGAGTTGTGGTAAAAGAAATTACTCAAAGAAAAACGAGAACTTTTAAATAGTTAATTTGATACTAATATCGATATATTCTTTTTCAAAATTTTATTGTATCTATATTTTATTAAAAAAATTAAAACATTATCATTTTTTTCAAAACCACATAAAAGACAAAGAATAAAACGAAACACTAAAATCGAGATATATCTCGCTGGATTGCACGAATACCCCTCTAATATTATTAAACAATTGAGATATTTACATATATTTATTATTATTTATCAACTACAATTAAAATATATATGAAATAGAATAAGGTTCATTTATTATGATCGATTATATGAAAAATAAAATAAAAAAAATAGAATGATAACATAGGCTATAACTTGTAACTCCATTGGAACCCTAGTGGGAGGGTGAAAGGGATAAGAATTTAAACCATGAACGAAAATTCATGAAGCATTTTTAATTAGTGGATCGATCATATCATGTTGTTTTCAAAGCTAAAAAAGAATGTGTTTTGTTCTAAAGATTAAATATACCAAAGAATGGTATTTATTCAAATGCCATTAATTATGATGGTTGAAACACAAATTCTCAGTATGTATTTGGAGG
Source organism: Cynara cardunculus var. scolymus (assembly GCF_001531365.2). Lineage (NCBI taxonomy): Eukaryota > Viridiplantae > Streptophyta > Magnoliopsida > Asterales > Asteraceae > Cynara > Cynara cardunculus. The sequence continues at coordinate 24,591,020 of NC_037528.1, read as the reverse complement.
CATCTGCTACATATGTATCTACATAAAACATACGTAAAAGTATTTAAATGTATGTCTTTTATTATAATTTTTAAGAATTTTAATTAGAATAAATTACGTCACAATCTAGTTATATTTATTCTAAAAATCAACAAATATTGATTATAATATTTAAGAATTAGAATAAATTACGTCAAAATCTAGTTATATTTATTCTAAAAATCAAAAAATAGAATCAAATTTAAGTCAAGTCACGATGATGCCCTTTAAATGCCTCATAGAAGGAATAACGATTTTTGACGCTAGCATAAGTTGTTAAATGCCTTTTTGCATATAAGTATAAATATAATGATAATGACGATATAATCAATCATTCTCTTGTCTTCAATTCAAAATAAAATCCTTTCAAGAATTTGAATTAGTACCATTATTATTTATGTTCCATGTATAAATGGTCTTGATTCGTAGAATATATAAAATTTTGTTATCTTTCAAGAAAAGACCATCGGTGGACCCACATTGTCGTTTTTCTAGCTAATTTCAAGTGACGATATGCACTTTTAATTAGCACCGTTAAATGTTATATGCATTTTTTAGGTTGATATTGGATTAAATTATATATTAAAAATCTAACAAAAAGGTCTTGTCATTAATGTGTGAAAAAAAAAATTCATAGAAGATATATTTTATTTAAAGAGAAAAGTCTAAAAAAACTTCATCATTTTGAATGGTTTAGTTCTTAAACTATTTTTTTGAATAAAAAATGATTAAATTTTCTCATTTCGAATGATTTAGTCCCTCAACTATTTTTTTGAATTAAAAAACCATTAAATTTCATATTTTAAATGATTAAGACCTTAATTTTTTTAAAAATAAATAAACTATTGAACTTTTACTAGCCGGTTAATGTAGCTTTTTTGGACTAAATGATGTACGTAACCAATTTTTAGAGGTGTATTAATTTTTTTTTAAATGTTTAGAAACTTTAATCAATGAAAATGAGAATGTTTAATGATTATATCATTCAAAAAGAGAAATTTTAATGGTTTTTCCATTCAAAAAAATAGGTTAGAGACTTAATCATTCAAAATGAGAAAGTTTAATGATTTTTTCATTCAAAAAAATAGTTCAAAGACTTAATCATTCAAAATGAGATAGCTCGTTGATTTTTTTTTTAACTTTTCTATTATTTAAAAGGGAAAAGCTTAGGAAAACCCAACGAACTATCCTATTTTAAATGATTAAGTCTTTAAACTATTTTTTGAATGAAAAAGTTATCAGACTTTCTCATTTTAAATGATTAGGTGCTTAAACTATTTTTTGAATGAAAAACCATTAAACTTTTTCATTTTAATGATTAAGTCCTTAGACATTTTTTTCAATAAAATAAACCATCAAACTTTTTAAAATTGGTTACTTACATCATTTTAACCTAAAAAAACTACATGTAACTAACTAGAAAGATCTTAAGTAAACTACTTGTAGCCTTAAAAAATAGATCAAAAGGAGGGAGATCAATGACTGAGATCAACAATGTTATAGCCAATATGAAGAAAGGACAACGATGGGGTGATAGGGAGTGGAAGGGGAGTGATACCGCTTCTTTGCGAGGGTTTTGAAGAGCGTAGTATTTGGAAATGGTGACCTAATTTAGGTTTTTTTTTAACTTTAAGACTTCTCTAATCGGTTGCATGTAGTTTTTTTGTTAAAAGAATGTAGATAATCAATTTTTTTTAAAATTTTGTGTAACACCCTAAGATCACATTTGCATATAAACATATATTTCCGCATATCAAGAAATATAATTTACATAACTGGTCTCACTAATTACAAAAGCTACATTACAAAGTAGCTACCAAATTTTTCCACAAAATCCCTGATAGCATATTATCCTCAACATCCTATGTAAGCATATATAAACTCCTCACCATACTCAGGCTGTTGTGATGATCCCGCCGATCACCATAAATCAAAATCAACCATTTCCCCAATAAATCAATGTTGATCATATTTTTGTTACATGTAATACTGGTCTGATTATCTGCTAACCAATCCATGCCTACCACAAATGTCAAACTCTCTTATTGGCATTGGGAACAAACAAATCAGTAACCCACACCCCTCAATCTCAATTTGACAATTATTAAATCCACGGGTACCAGATATTTGACTATTATTAGTAGTATCAACTACTAAATTATAGTGAAGAGGCACAAAATTCACGTATAAACACCCAGCAAATAAATGTGATACAAATGAATAATTTTCACCAGAATCAAATAACACTTTGGCATATACGAAGTTGATAAGAAAGATACATGTTACAACATCGGGTGTTTCCTCTGCCTCTCCCTTTGTCATCTAAAAAGATCGGCCTCTCGCCCTATCTGATTCACCTCTTCGGATGTTGACTCCCCCACACATACTCGAAGTATTTCCACCGAAAGTCAATACTGGAGCCTTTAACTAGGGACAATCTGGCTTAATATGATCGGGAGAATTACAATAAAAACACCGGTAAGGAATCCTAAAATTTCTGGACAAGTGCTCTGGCTCCACACATCTATAACACTTCATCTGTTCAAAATTACAGTCACCTTGATGAACACAATGACATATCTGACACGGTCTTTCATTATATCGTTGGGCAAGACGATTTTGTGTTTTTACAAATTTTGGTCTTCTATATTCAGTTGAAGACCCTTCCCATTTCCTTTTCTCAACTACTTTATCCTCTCCCTGTCCGTTCTTGTTCCTTTCTGTTGTTTCTGCCGCATCTACTGCTAATGGAAAAGTTGAAGGGATCCTTGCAATTACAAATTCTCGTATCGAAGGCTTTAATCCCCAGATATACCTCTCAACTTTTCGAGATTCTGATGAAATGTAGTACTCTTCAAATTAGAAATGCTCAATAAATTTATCAGTGTACTCTGGTAACGTTTGATTACCTTGTTCTAAATTTAAAAGTTCTTCTTCTAATTTTCTGACTACCGCTTTTGGGTAGAATTGCTCCCTGAATCAGTCTACAAATTCCATCCAAGACATTGTTTGCAAAAACATTGGGTCTTGCTAATGATCCAACATCCCACCATTATAAGACATTAGACTTTAGTATTGACACATCAAATCTGACTCTATCCTCGTAAGAACACTTACTGGTATTGAATACAGATTCTATCTCCCTTAACTAGCACATTGCCTTCACAGGGTCTCTTTCTCTGGAGGATATTGGGGTTTACTGGTTAAAAACATTTTGATATCGCCCCATCTAGTGTTTGTCGATTGGACTTGTGGATTTATTTCGACCCTTTCTGTTTCCACCCTGGTCGGTACTCCCAAAATAAAAGTTAGAGTATTTCTCAACTTGCTCATTTCTTCTGCTAACATGTCCCTAGTAACATACTCAGGATGTTGTACTGTTCTTGATTCACATTCTATTGAAGTGGTTCACCCTGGTTTGGCTGAATTTCAGGTTAACTATTCTTTCCTCTCCCACGTCCCTTGGCCCGACCTCTCCCTCTACCAGTTGTAGATTTGTATGAATATTTTAAGGTGAACTTTCCCTCTCGCCCAGGCTGATGAGAAAGATCCTTTCAGATATTCTTGAATGGCTTGCCATATGTAAATTTTCAAAATTTAATATTCACATAATTACATTCTCCAAATATAATAAGGTATTTGTTGATCATCTCTCTCAGTGATTTGATGATGATCCCTTTTATCTATTGAAGTGTATTATTTTTGTATTTGGTTTCAGCGATCATCACTAAGTATGTTCAGTGATCGCTGAACATGTATTGTAATTCGTTCAAATACCAATATACTTCAAGAAGAAAAAACTTGCACCACATATCCTTCAACGATATCAAAGACATAAGATGAAGATTAGAGACCAACAAGTACTTGATCTGAAGAGGTTTTTAGTAATAACAAGTTCATATACACAAGTAGGAAATCTGCACAAGATTCAGCGAACACTGATGAGACCTTTAACATCATTCCAATGTTCAGCAATCAAATGAATCTTGTCGAGCAAGATAGTTTTTGTCTTGTCCTTCAGCATACAAAGGACAAACTTATACCTTTCTAAGTAAAGTACAGTACAGAGTGACTTTTTTGACTCCAAACATGTTCTACTTTATGAAAGAGGGTTGTTCATATACAGCCAAATGGACTGTATACTGTAACAAAGGAGAAGTTTTCCTCTAAAAGCTTGCCACGTGTTTTGTACTTTTTTAATTGTACTTAATGCAATGGGTATAAATAGCTGAGTAGTTCTCTTCTCAGCTATCATCTTTCTCACTCAAAACTTACCCAAGAAGTTAATTCTCTCTCTACTCTGTGTCTAAGAGAAATACTCACTTTAACAAGTGAAGAACACATTACTTCTTACCTTATTTCTTGTAGCAAGTCTTTTCTTATTGTTATCTGTAATTTTGTGTGTATCTTAGATTATTTAGATAGGTTCTGTATCATATTTCTTTCTCAAACAATCTGTAAAATTTGTATTCATCCCTCCCTTCTACAAACTGTTACCTATAAACTTTTATAGATCCGGCTGGAACCAACAAGTGGGATCAGAGCAGTGTTTTTGTATTGTATTGTATTGTTGTTTTATTATATATTCTTCTTTAGATAATTTATTCCTTTCAAAATGGTTTTGTAAAACACTAGCACAAACTTTCATGATAACGACTCTCTTGTCAAACCTCCCCGATTTATTAGAGACAACTTTAGTCTCTGGAAGAATCAGATGTCTCTCTTCTTGAAAAATATGATCCTGAATAATATGATTTCATTAGTGAAATTGGTTTTAATGAATGAAACATTTTGAAAAATGAATAACATGATTTCATTAGTGAAATTGGTTTCATGGTTCCTAATCAAAATGAAATTGGTTTTTTTTTTTTTTTTTTTTTTTGTAAGGGTGTCCGGGCCAAAGCCCGACTAATCCCCGGCAAATTTGGAGGCTAAACATGGCCCCACT
>NC_037528.1:24581898-24585784 GCF_001531365.2 Cynara cardunculus var. scolymus | reverse complement strand
TTATAAATAAACTTTGAAATTAATGTATTATTTTTTATTTAATAAAAGAATATAAAATATTAATGTTAGTAAGTATTTATTAAAAATTTACCGGTTTCAAGATTATTATGAAAACAAATTGATTGATCATTTCCTAAAAAACTTTTAATCTATATAATCTTTCCGATTTAGACACAATTAATATTACTAAAATTATCTATTATAAAATCAAAAGACAATGATACCCTTATAAATTAAAAATAAAAAAAATTAAATAGAATTATGTTATTGATTGATGCTAGTTTGTACAAAAGGGAGCGATATTTGATCGCTCCTCTCTCTCTCTCTCTCTACTCTCTCTCTCTCTCTCTCTATATATATATATATATTATATATATATATATATGATATACAAATTTCTTGTTGTCGCTTCTTACGGATGAGGTATGACCTTATGCCGTGTCTCACGCGGTTTAGAATTTCGCAACAAAATTATGTGTTTGATTAAAGATTTTGTGTTCATCGTCAAACAATATCCTATTTATATTTTATTACTAAATAATATTTAAATGGATGCTATTTTTCTCCGGCAAGGACCATCAGTACATTTAGTAGTGGAGCTAGAAATTTAAAATCGAGGGGCTAGAAATTTAGTTAGGAACACCTTTGCGTATTACCGTAAGGACCACTCGGGTTAAAATGACACTTTAATTTAATTTAGGAAGTTGATATGGTCCAAGTCTAATAAATAGTCACTTAATTATGTTGGTTATTTAGATAGCTTAACACTGAAGCTCGAGTGCTTGGGCCACAAATTAACGTCTTCATTTCGATTGAAGAAATAATTGTTGGTTGTTTTCTGGTTCATTATTCAACATATGTTATAAAATTAGGAATTTCATCTTTTAAAATTCAAACAAATTGCAATATCTCAAGTTTTACATTAAACTAAATTAGAATTTTAGTTTTTTTATAACTTAAACATATCCAAGAGGTAAAATATTTTATATACTTACTTTCAAGTATTAATTATAAAGTATTCAACTAAACTAGCTAATTCAAATTTTAGGTTTAGAGATTGTCTATTTACTTCTTAATAGTTTTATTAAGTGGTAGCATCTGAATCATTAAGAGATAAAAATTGTTTGACAAAAAAAAAAAGTCTTGACTCTTGATGGTTTCTAAAACCCTCTGAATAATTTTATATCATGGGTCTCACTTAACCATTCAACGCCCTAATTTCATCGTAAACAATTACCAAACAATTATATTTCATTTTGTACTATATCATGAGTGCCTCTTAATCATTCTATACCAAAACATTTAACAACCGCCAAACATTTTCTTAGTTTCTCAAATAACAACTTAGATATATATAGTTTTTCTTGTTCTTCTTAATTAACTTGTTTTTCCTATTTACATGATTGTATCCCTTTATTTGTTGGGATTAGCACCGACCAACAATTTCTTAAGTAGAACAAAGTTGAGTGTGATTCAGGCTTAGGGGGATTCATGGGAATTTAAATTAAAATTTTAATTAACCAAATTTTTTTCACTGTCTAAGGTTTTCACCCAGTCCCCCTACTTCGTCATCTGTGACTGTGAGTACATTATTATCGAACTCTAACTTTAGCAGTTGATGAAATCACTTTTCATACCCTTTTAGCAATTGATTGAGGCTTTACTATCATAAATTAAAGTCGTAAATTTAGTCATCATCTAATATTAACTAAATGAATAACATAAATATAATTCCACCCATTATTCTTGTTACAACCTTAATTAACTTTAATATATAACAAATGTCCCTTGAACATAAAAGTGGAATAAACACAAATAAGTTCTAGGAAAATAAAAGCAGGGGACAAACTAAAATGAAGACGGACGAACCTTTCACAAACCCACCATTCCTTAATTACGTCACTTTTCAAGAATCAAAGACACCCAAAATGCGATTGAAGGCACCCACCTTTTATACTACTTTTTCTATAGTTTTTATTGTTCCCTTGGTTAAATATTGAATGCATATAAATACTTCAAGCCTTTATAAAGAACTCTGCAGTGTACCAGAGACACATTTCTTAATTAGATAGTCCTTTTCGTTGAAGGGTTTCTTTAATTTTCAAAGATTGATCGAATGATAGGGTTAGAGGATATCTACAAGGTGGTTGCAGCCACTGTTCCACTCTATGTGGCTTTACTTTTAGGTTATGGTTCGGTTCGATGGTGGAAAATCTTTACGCATGAACAATGTGACGCCATCAACCGGTTCGTATGCTTCTTCACCCTCCCTCTCTTCACTTTCGAGTTCACAGCTCATATTGACCCTTTCAAGATGAACTATCGCTTCATTGGTGCTGATGCCATCTCCAAAGTTATTATTGTGGTCGTTCTTGCATTTTGGACAAGGTTTAGTAGCAAAGGAAGCTATTGTTGGTGCATAACAAGTTTCTCATTGTCTACTTTGACCAACTCTCTTGTTGTAGGTGTGCCTTTGATCAGGGCTATGTATGGTCAAGATTATGTTGACCTTGTTGTACAGGGATCAGTGATCCAAGCCATCGTTTGGCTCACTTTTCTCTTGTTTCTGTTGGAATGTAGAAGATCAACAAAGACCGATTGTTCTGTCAATATTGCCACGGTTGAATTAAAAGATTTAGAAGGGAACCCAAAATCTTTAGATGATCATCAAGTCGGGGTTGCTAAGTCGTCGTTCATGTCATTGATGAAAGTTGTGTCTTTGAAACTTGCCATGAACCCTAATTCATATTCTTGTGTCATCGGCATCATCTGGGCAACTTTATCAAACAGGTATATAATCATAATCAAATTAATAATATACTTTTCTCTAAAAACTAATAATCTTCAATTCTAAACCCTAATATTTGCATATTTAAGATTAAAATTTCTTTTTTGACATTTCATTTAAATGAAATCATGCATAAATTCTTGTTGTTATTATATACAGGTTTAACTGGCCAATGCCGATCATGATTGAAGGATCAGTGTTGATCATGTCTAAGGCAGGGACAGGCACTGCAATGTTTAGCATGGGTAATTAATTATATATTAAAGCTAGCAAACTAATTAATACCTATTTAATTAATTATTTATATTACTTTCTGAATTTAATTTTCTGCATGGGTTTGGGAAATTGATTGAAAAAGTTGATGATGCATGCAGGGTTGTTCATGGCAAAACAACATAAATTGATAGCATGTGGAAAAACTCTGACTGTGATTGCCATTCTTCTAAAGTTTTTGGCCGGACCGGCAGCTATGGCAGTCAGTTGCATTGCCATGGGTCTACATGGGGATGTTCTACGTGTTGCGATCATTCAGGTCGACACTCGATCGCCAACCCCAGTTGATCAATTAATTAGCAATAAACATGGGAAAAATGGCTGACGTCATGCAATCTCGTTTTTTTATCATGTTTTTAATTTTACAGGCTGCCTTGCCACAATCCATCACCTCATTCATATACGCAAAAGAATACGAATTACATGCAGACGTACTTAGTACTGCGTAAGTTAGCGTTTTATTTAAAGATTATATATGAAAGTGGATTTGGTACATAACCATTAATTAAAAAGAATTGATGTTTGAATGTATTTGCAGGGTTATCTTCGGCATGATTGTCACTCTCCCAATTTTGGTTGGATACTATGCTGTCTTGGAATTTCTACACTGATTCCTTTGTGGGGTGCGAGCGACCTTGGTGGTTGTAATAGAAGGAGAATGGAATGCTTAATTATCAGATATCGAATAAAAAAAGGCATTTTCTAACAAATTAATTAATACGAGAATTCTCATTTTTATATTCATTCCTTAAAATAAACCAGACTCATTAAATTATATTGTATTTTAAATAACCAATAAAAAATGACACTATATATATATATATA
>NC_037528.1:24574398-24580238 GCF_001531365.2 Cynara cardunculus var. scolymus | reverse complement strand
AATTTAATTTAAATTTAATAATGAAATAATTTATTTTTGGTTTAATAATATAACATTTTATAAGATAATAATTAAGTATTTTGTTAGAACTCAATGATTATCCTAATTATATTTTAGATTTTTTATATTTAAAATGAGATGCTTATCTGGTATTTGATTGTGTTTATCTGCAGTTAGTTACACGAATTCAGATATAGGATGAAATCGGATAGGGATGAACGGGTTTAAGAGTTTTTAAGAGTTTAAGAGTTTTAAGAGTTTTTAAGAGTTTAAGAGTTTTAAGAGTTTTTAAGAGTTTTAGCCAAATGCTTTATAATATAGTATAGATATATATATATATATATACTATATTATAAATCAGATTTATTAAAAGTTTTAAAAACAATTTTTAAATGTACAAAGTCTTAAAAACAACTTATAATGCATCAAGTACTACTAATTTATGAATTCAGTCTTAAAATTTCTTAATCTACAATTAAAATAACATATAATACAAGTTACCAATGCACATTATTACTTTTTCTTTTCATATTTTCAAGATACTTTTGACATATTTTATTCATGTCCTCACCCTCTCATACCTCTATGTCTTCTCCCCATCCTCCAAGGTGAGATTCAAATTGATATTCACCATGAGTTATTAAAAGTTCTCTCATTCATCTCCCATTCAATTGCTCTAGAACTTTCGGTCTCGCTCTTGATCTCTTGATTCTTTACTCTTGGTGTAAATCGGACACATTTGTGGAGTCGTTTAAATATGTTGGATTTTAAATATATTGGATTTTAAACTGTCATACAATTTTTTTCATCGACAGACTGTAATTAAAACCATAACTTTTATTTATTTAAATTGTATTAATATGTAAATGTAACTTGTATAATCGTTAAATCTTCTCTAATAAAACTAGTGAAACTTCAAAATCGTTAAAATTTATGGCTCCCGCCGCATTATACGGATACACAACTTTTAATTTATTAGATTTTAATATTAATATTTAAGTTTGTTTCAATCTATTTAAAGGCACTATTACGATTACTATAGATTAACTAGATGAACAATACTAAAACAAAATATAAAAGTTTATATAAAATATTATATATATATTAAAAGTTGTATACATTAAAACACAAAAATTCTTAGAAAGAATAATGTAAGATATAAAATTCACTTTTTCTGACAAGTTTTTCAAAAGGCGGAACTAGAAATTTTCAAATCGGTTAAAAATGTAAAAAGTTCAAAATATTATAATGGTATTAAATATTGCGACATATATCTATACTATATTATAAATCATTTGACAAAAACTCTTAAAAACCATTTTTTATGCATTAAGTATTGTATATTGATATATATTACTTGAAATTCAAAATTACAAGTAAATTATGCATAAGTACAGCTTATTAAAACTCTATGTTTGAATTCGTGTAACTAACTGCAGATAAACATAATCAAATAAAGGATAAACATCTCATTTTAAAGTATAAAAAATCTAAAACATCGAGTTATAACAAAATAATTAATTGTTATTTTTATAAGAAAATTATATTATTAAATCAAATATAAATTACTTCGTTATTGAACCTAAATTAAATTATAATAAAAAAATTGAAGTAAAAAATTACACAAAAAATATGAATTTTAAATAGTTAATTTGATACTAATATCGATATATTTTTGTCAAAATTTTATGATATTTTCAAGTTTATATTTTATTCAAAAATCACATAAGACCATACTATAACATCGACTGAAATATATAATAAAATGAAATACTAAAATCAAAATGTATCTCGCTATATTGTGCGAGTACCCTTTTAGTAACTAAATAAAAGATAAAACATTTATAATTAATCACTAAAAATTTAAACGTCATGATTTATATCTCAAATTCATGAAACACTCCGAACGTATTTAATTTGTGATGTTGGATAACCAACACATAGGCGGACCTACATAGGTGCCATGGGTGGCACGTGCCACCGTATCGTTTCTCCGTCGAAGGGTAAAAAATTTAGGTTTCGTGAACGGTGCAACCGTATTAATTTGTTGTGTGTCACCGTATGTATTTTGAAACTACAATGAGAACAATTTTTATTTGGTAGAATTGGTTTTCAAGGCTTTTATTCTACCCCACCTAAGTCCGAATCATGTTAGTGTCATTTTCTTAGTCAAACGGTGACACCGTTTGAAAAAGTTATATATATTTGTTTTTTATAGTCAAACGGTGTCATCGTTTAAAAAAAAATTTCCTATATATTTTTTATGGTCAAATGGTACCACCGTTTAAAAAAAATTCTGGGTCCGTCTTAAAACCAACATTACAACTATATCAAGATTGTTGCATACATTAATTAATTTTGTTTTCATGTTGATAATTAATACGACAAATAATGAAAGCAAATTACTTGCCACCATTGGTCGAACCAACCAAAGGTACAAGTCCAGAGGCATGATGTACAAAAGATTGAAGCAGAGGATACAACTACTTCCATGGCCTAATAGAAAGAACGATAATGGCGATGACGATGAACAACAAAAGAATCCCAAAACAAGTCCATTTTCTGGTGTTCTTTTGAGTTTTTCTTGCCACCTGCAACTGCTGTGCACCACCTCTTACGAACGAGCTTGCCCTGTTAACATGGCTCTCGATGTCGTTCAGTTGTTCTCCTTGGCTCTCCACCAGTACCGCCATATCCATGAAAACTTGATGCAGTTCTCTCAGATGTCTCTCTATCACTGTTACAGCATCATGCCGTTCTTGGATTTCTAGTATTGTTTCCATCACCTGCCCTCTTCCTTGCTCCTTGATTGCTTTCTGTAAAAACCTCTCGCTTTCTCCGGTTGAGATCAGGGTATCTACTGTAGTCTCATCGGCCTTTTCTCCAGTGACGGTATAGTACCTCCGTTCAACGGTTTCTCGATGCTCAGCCGCCATTTTCTGGCGGAGTTCGGTGAAGGACTTCATTGACGATTGGAGTTGTTTCCGTAGACCGTTGAGGATGGAGATTCGTGTACGGTCGGTGGAGCTTCCTGGGCCGCAGCCAGGGAGGTTGCGATTGGCTTCGCTCAAACGGTCTAGGGCTTCTAGATGGTTCTTGATGAGTTTGGCCTTTTCGAGAGATAAAGCGACGTCGTTGTCCATCTTGGTCCGGAGGTTTTTGATCGATTTTGCATTGTATAAGGTTTTGCTCTGTTCATTTGATTCTTGCAGTTGATTATGAAGATCTTCAAGACCCTTTAGCTCTTCTTTGATCTCCTCTACGTCTTTGAAAAACTTGTCAAGATTTACACCGTCGGCTGCGGCGGTGTTCGCCATCTCGATATCGGCAACACGGCCGCCGGAAAAAGATCGGGAGAGTAGGTCGTTCATTTCAATGGGTTCCAAAATATGCAAAATTAGATAGAAATCAAAGAGGTTGAAACCCTAAGATTGATGGAAAGAAGATAAATGAGTGAAATTGGGTTGTAAAATGAGATTTTATAAGATTAAAATGTTGACAGATCGGTGGCCGGAAACAGGGAAAGAGGTAGACCAAGTCTATGCTGATGGCGGGAGGGAGTTATGTGGCCAAATGTCAACTTTCAAAACTTGTGTGTGTTAATTGTTAATTAATATTAAAAACCACCGGCAAACTAAGTAAAATTATTTAGGGGCTTGAAATGTAATATTCAAATAGTTGAGGGATATATCAAGTAAAATTATATCTACAAAATGGTGTAAAGGGGTATTGGTTAAGAAAGAATACACTTAGAACGTGTGAAATGTGTTAATGACTCAAAGGAAAGATATTGGAAGGTAGTCTACTTTTCCAAAAAGGTAACATTGGTTGGTTTAGTATTTAAGTAATCTTATAAAACGGAATCGGAATCGGAATCGGAATCAAATATATATTTGTTACGTACGTAGAAGTAAATCTTTTATGTAGAATGAAAGATAAAAGTCCGACCAAAATCAAGGGCGATGATGATGGCATAGGGATTTGGTCATTTTTTAAATCTAGTTTTTCTGATCCTCGAATACTCATTTTAGAATTAAACTGATTACATAAAATCTTTAGTCTCGGTTTTTCCGGCATTTAACCCCTTCAAATAATCGCAACATATCCATCTCAAGTAGCGTTTCTACAACATATCCATCTCGATTAGCTTTATTGTTTCTTGCGTTTACCTCTGTTGGTAAAGGGTGAGGTGATTTTGCTCAAATGCAAGACAAATCCTGGATTCAGTCTCAGATCCTCTACTAGCCTTTGTCGTTGAATGAGTCATCGCGTTAATGTCCCAGAAGACAAGTTTCGTGTAGGACTGATTGGGATCTTCGTTTATCCAAATATATTATTTATCGATGAATCATGATTTCAGTAGTTTTTATTTATTTATTAAATCTTTTAGGTGAAATGGCCGGCCCAATGAATTTGACGGGGCCTTATGATAATAGCCACATTGGCTATGTTGATAACAACTATTTCCTTCAAGAAACTAATAAAGTGAAACTAAAAATTATGCTTTCTTGGATTTAAATCTCAAGCTTATTAAATTTAAATAGTCAGCAAATTAGCTTATTTTTTAGCTTATTTCAAAAGTCTCGTTAAATAAAAGACCCTTTTATCATTTTGGCCGTTTTTTTGTCTTACTCATTAATGCACCTCGCCTCGCCCCGCCCCCTTCGAAAGGTTTCTCTTCCAGTTGTTCCCTGCTATCGTCCTCCTTTCCTTGTTCACCCAGTCTCTCCGTCCCGTCCCCCATATCTGGAGGTGTATATGGGGCGAGTCAACTCGAATAGTAAGTTATTCGAACTCGGCTTGAAATAATACCAGGCTCGAGCTCGAATAACTTTTCAAAGTAAGGTTCCAGCTCGAGTTCAAATATTTTTTGAATAACCAAGCTCGAGTTCGATTAACTCGTATATTGGCTTGGGCTCTATCATTTGTATATTTTTTATTGTATGATTTTGTGAACATATGAGCTTGCTTGGCTTGAATAAGTGTATGCTCGAATGATTCAGTTCGAAAAATTTAATCGATTTTTTGAACGAGCTTAGTCGAAGATTGGTGTTATAAAGCTCGACTTGTTAAGTTAGCGAGTTTTAATGTTGTTCAATATCGATTCGAGCTCGAGTAGCTTGTTAAAATCTCGAATTACTTCCACCCCTACTCATACCCTTCTTTATTTTCGTTCAAATTAACCATCTAGGGTCGTTCGAGTGCATCCCACCATCCTCCTTCAATCCGCTTCTTTTACCACCTTCAGACGCTACCATTCAACTCAATTCTCATTGGGTAGCACCATAAATCGAACTTACGGCAATTTAACTAACCGTGTTTGCTCAAGAGACTACTTTCAAAGGAAAATGCAAATTGTAGTGACCATTTTTATACTTACTAAAGTTGAAGAACGACTTTACTAGTTTTGTATAAGCAACAAACACCAACATCATAGTTTTACAATTTACTTGTATCAATTGGTAGTGTTAGCTGTTGATAATGGTATACTCGTCATATGTTATGTTTTAACCCATTTGATAAAAATACGAGTAAAGAAAAAGTTACCCGTTTATTCATTACCCGATATTTTAATGGATAGGATATCAATAAACCATTTTTTTCATTATATGTTACTCGTTATACGTGCACACACAATATATATATATATATATAGGAGCGTTCAAATGAAAACTTGACCCATTTGTGTAAACCGTGTAAACTAATCTCATCCGTCCATTTTCTTGATCAATGRCCTAGATTATATTATTTTATTTTAGGAAATTAAAAATTAAAAAATAATTAATATTCATTTTATTTAAGAAAAAAGGGTAGAATCGGTATTCATATCAAAAGCCCTC
>NC_037528.1:24563002-24572728 GCF_001531365.2 Cynara cardunculus var. scolymus | reverse complement strand
TATAACGGTGATTATCACACCCCTATCACATAAGTATCACACCCCTATCACATGATTACACCAAAATTTAACTTATCAACCAAAACGATAACCCAAATGATGTATAATGGTGAATGATTATCACACTCATATCACATGATTATCACACCTAGTACAATCCTAACCTATTTCGTAACCGTTTAAAAGATTTGATAAGACTAATGATAATAATGATCGTGTTTAAAAGATTTGATGTTCCATTATTACCCTTTTAATTTTAATTTTTTTTAAATCTTTTTAAATTTTAATTTTAATTTAAAAAATCTTTTAATTTTATTTTTTATTACAATATGAGGTTATTGGTTTGTTCTTGCGTTCTCGTAAATCACAGGGGTTCTCGTTTGAACCCTTCCCTATATATATATATATATATATATATATATATATATATGATAAATTAACGATATTACGTCGGTTTTAACAATCGAATTTATAAAATAATACAATTAGCATCCGATTCAACATTTAGAAGAAAAATTCTTATTACTTGCCTTGGAATATTCATATCCGATATACAACATTCATCGGATCTAATACGAAGTGTATTAACATCAGAACTTTACATAACAAAGGAATTTATTAACTCAAGGTTTCAGATCTTAATCACCATCGGATCTATTACTTAAATATATAATATGTGAGATCAAATCTAATATTTGATTATTCTCCATACGAATGGAAGAATCTGATTGATCTATTAACATGATCACTCATTCTTGATTCTTAAGAACCCACAAATTTTATTTTAGCATCTGGTGTTCCAGCTTCATAAATAGTCTATAGCTAGAATCTAATCTCTAACTCATATTTCGGAATACAAAAAATAGGGTTTTACTTTGTAAAAGTCTTGTAACTATATGTATTATCCAAGAACAAAAAACCTTCAATAAAATTGAAGACTAGTTAAAGTGAGGTCAAAATCGTTACCAAAGTGGATTGGTTTGTCATCTAGCCGAAAGAAGATCAATACATGATAAAGTCAAATAGTAATTTGACAAATATTACCACTAGCAATTTGGATTTTGTATTGCAAACTATACAACAAGTTTGGTTTACCAACTCTACCAACATTCATCCTGGCATGGAAACATGCTTAGCTTGTCAATCAAAGTAAGTTGTAAAACACTATTTTACATAGTACCAAATTTCCTTTATTGTTCCCTCTACATACAAAGGGATGAGTTGGGTTAACAAGTGTTTACATTAACTCTTAAATCAAGAGTACATGCATGCATGGATCAACAAATCAGATAAAGACATGCGTTAAAGTTGGTAAGTAGCATTTAATGCAATGTCGACTATAAAAGGTTATCTTTGTCATATGATGTAACTTACCCATTTTGAAAGAACTTATGAGTGATAGTTTATTAGATAAAATCGGCGTCAATATTTGAAAAAATATCCAAGTACTCCATATCTCAAAGAGTATCTCATTCTTTCACTCTTTCAGCTATTAGCAAGTTTGTCACCAATCATATTATTTAGGATCAAGTCTTACTTCCTAGTTTTCGCAACAAATATGTAATTCTTTATTTTAATAAAATATATAACTAAAAGTGAAAATTTGTTGTGTTTATATTTAAATCTCCTTGTACAAACACATCATATGTAAGTCATTACTTTCCAGGACCAAGAAATGGTATCAAAGAGGTTTGCTTAATCTCATAAACAAGATTGAAATGAGTTCCGCTCTCAATGACAATGACTCTTTATCCAAATCACTTCGTTTTCAAAATGATAGTTTTTCATTTTGGAAAAATTGGATAACGCTCTTTCTTGATTATTCCAAAATGATAATTATAACCAAATCCTAAATGTTCTAAAAAAATGGTCTATATTTTCCTACCACATTTCTACCTAGTGATAGAGATGAAAATGAAAAAGTAATCGGATCAGGAAGGCAAATCATCAAGACTCCAAATCTATGGACCGAAGAAGATAAGAAACAAGTTGTTGTTAACACTAAAGCTAGGATTATGAACCTTACCACCACAAAAGATATGTGGAACACTCTTACTGTTCTGTATGAAGGGGCGTCTGAAATCAAATAAAGCAAAAGGATCAATCTCATCAGACAATACGATAAAAGTTTATTACTGGTTTAATTCTCTTCTAAATTCTCTTCTCAATCAAACAATACGAATTGTTTGTATGCAACAAAGACGAAACTCTCATTGAGGTCTACTAAAGGTTTAATTTTCTTCTAAATAATCTTAAAATGCATGATAAAAGTTTTTGATAATATTAAGGTATTATGCAGATTTATGTTTACTTGATTCTTCAGAAAATTTAACCGTATGTTTAAAAACTTTCAAATATCCACATCTTATGCCTCTCACTTCCTGTTTTGATACTTTATACAATCATGAGCAAACCAAAGATTTTCAAAAAAAATTGATTTATAAAATGATGAAAGTGCAATCCTCTCAGTCATTTGACTTCAAAAAGTCGGAATCTGTGTCAAAGATGGTTCTAGTTGTACTAAAGACATCTCCTTGCAAGATGTCAGTAACTCTCTTTCCTTGATAGCTTCAAAATTCATCAAAATGGCTAAGAAAAATATTTTATTCGGAGATATAAAGAAAAATTATCAAGATGATCATTTTTCAAAAGACAAAAGATGATTTCTCAAAATAAATGCAACATCTGTAAAAAGAAAGGACATCTTTCAACAAATTGTAAATTCAGAAACACAAATTCCTCATTTTCTTTAGAAGCTTCTATTATTTTTCACTAACATGTTAAGAAGTTAATGGATCACATCTACATGAAAATCTCAAAAGAAAGAAATCTAGAAATTCTTAGAGAAAAGAAAAGGGAATGGTGGCTGAAGGACAAGTTTGGACTGGTCTTATAATATGTCACAAAAGAGACTAGAAGAAGAAATAAATATGTGCTTTATGGCCTATCTCACTGAACTAAGTGCTTTAGATAAAAGAAATACTGAAACCTCAACACCTGTTTCCAAAGTTGTCTCATAAAAAATGTCAAATATTGAAAAATAGGTATGCTTTACATCTCCCTTAGTTGAAATAATTAAAATTTATTTTGACTCACTCTTCTCATACAATGATCTATCTCTTAAAAATCACAATCACATTGATTTTTCTGCTAACCTTAAAGACCCATTACTGAATGGGCACCTAGCACTAATCATTTATTTGTTGTAGGGACCAGGTCATACACAAATTTGGTACTTGGACAGTGGTTATTTAAGGCACACGACTGGTTACTTAACCTTGCTTAGAGATTATGTGTCAGTAAAAGGACTATCAGTCACATTTGGTGATAACTAAAAAGGACCAACTCTAGGATATGGTGTTTTAACAAATAGGTTAGTAACCTTCTATATTGAAGGACTCAAGCATAATCTTCTAAGCATAAGTCAACTTTGTGACAAAGGTTTTTCTATCAATACGTGTTGTTGTTGTTTATCTTCATTTTTGTGATCATAAGGTGAGTTTTTAGGGAAATTTATAAAAATAACCGTTTTACACAACCCTTTGCCACAAAATAACCACATTTTAGAGGTTTTGCCAAAATAACCATCCGGATCGCCCTGTACATAATGGGGGCGATCCCCTTAAAAAAGTAAAAAAAAAAAATTCCTCAAAAGTCGAGATTACTGTTCACCTCGTTGACCGTGTTTGACCTCGCCCGGGGGCGATCCGTACTATTCACGGGGGCGATCCGTACTGTTCACCCGTGAATTTTTTTTTGTTTGAATTTTTTTTAAAATTGAAGTTGTATTTTTTTAACTTGATTTCCTACGATGGTGCTGGAAATTTAAAATATTTTTTATAACGAAAAAAAATTTAAAATTTTTTTAAAATATTTTAAATTTCCCCTACGATGGTGCTTGAAATTTAAAATATTTTTTTTTCGTAACCACAATTATCATCCGGTTATTTTATAACGAAAAACCGTGAAATTTAAAATTAAAAACAAAAAAATAGAGGTCAAATTTCGTCAATCAGATATTATATCTTATTTCCKAAACACAAAACAGAGAAAATTAATTTTTGCGTCTCCATAATTATAAAGATTTATTTTTGAATATTTTCCTCATGAAATTTGGTTTTAAAAAAGTTAAAAAAATACAACTTCAATTAAAAAAAAAATTCATGGGTGAACAGTACGGATCGCCCCCGGGCAAGGTCAAACATGGTCAACGAGGTGAACAGTAATCTCGACTTTTGAGGATTTTTTTTTTACTTTTTTAAGGGGATCGCCCCCATTATGTACGGATCGTCCCCGGGGGCGATCCGGGTGGTTATTTTGGCAAAACCTCTAAAATGTGGTTATTTTGTGGCAAAGGGTTGTGTAAAACGGTTATTTTTATAAATTTCTCGAGTTTTTAATTGTAAGTTTTACTTTAAAAGCTTCATTTGATATGGTTTTAATAAGGAACCATATGGTTTAGTACTTGGGTTTTTTGAATGATTATGTATTATTTTTATTATGATGGTGAGTTTTTGTTTAAAACTTTCCTTATTTGAAAGCTGGGTATAAGAACTGCATGGTTCTTTATATGAGATTTTGAGATAAAATAGTTTGATGCCATTATTGGCAAAAAGGTGGATTTTTATGATGATTATATCATATGTGGAAATAAGAGTGGCATATCAATGAGCTGAGTATATTGGGATAAGAGTGGCATAATCAATTTCTGAAAATGATGATCTTTTGATCATGAGTATTATTATCGCATCAGTGTGATGCGATAACTTGGGGTTGCTGCATCTTTGTGATACGATAACTTTGAGTTGTCGCATCCTATTAATACGATAAAGTGAACACTTGATCAAAAGGACCAGAGGGGCTCTAGTCCTTCTAAGGGCCTGTGGTTGACAAGAGGGGGCTTTGGGAGGGTCTTGCTTCTGGGTGGCCTTATACTGGGATGGCCTTGCAATTGAGATGACCTTTTACTGGGAGGGTCTTGCTTTTAGGTGGCCTTCTACTGATATGGCCTTGCGATTGAGATGATATTTTATTGGGAGGGGCTTGCTTCTTGGTGGTCTTCTACTAGGATGGCCTTGCTTCAGAGTGGTGTGTATAATGTGATGAATTTGGGACGGATGCAATGAGTTGTGAAATCTGGATTTTTGATCACATTCATACTTGTCCCATCCTATTGATGTGATGAAGTTAACTTGTTATTGTTTTAAGGACCAGAGGGGCTTTGGTTGATCAGAGGGCATATGGTTGGTCTGGCTTCTGGTTGTTCATTTAAACCTTGGAAAAATATTCAAATATATGGTAAAGGAACCATAGAGGCTCTGGTTGATCTTGATGTTTAACTAAAGGGTCTCTAGATGTATTTGAAACCCAAATCTTTAAGTATTAAACATTTTCTTTACCTATGACTCTAGATAGACAAATCAGAGGCTCTGGTTGACCAAAGTGCCTCTGGTTGGCCTTGCTTTGGGTTGGCCTTGTTTCTAGTTGGTAAGACCAGAAGATCTCTAGTTGGTCTTGCTCTGTATGATGCTAGTAGTTGAGGTTCTCGCATCATTGTGATGCGAGGACTTGAGTCTGTCTCACCAATATCATGCGAGAAAATTGTATAAATTTCTATATGATGCGACAATTTTTACCCATGAAGTATTTTTCAAGATATTGTGTATTTGAATAACTTTGAACTCAAGGTCTTCAGACTTCGTCTTCAGATTTGACACTTAGGCATTCTTTGGGTCTTCTCTTGAAATAACTCTGAAGAACAACTCTTCAGACTTGTACTTGCATGCCTGAGAAGTTCACCCGAACTCTGAAGTCTTATTTTTCAGATCTCTGAAGCTAAGTCTGCAGATTTAGACTTAGTCTTGTAAGCGCAATTCAGATCTATGAAGATAAGTCTATAGACTTCCATAGTTGGCCCAAATTGCTTTAATAAAATTTCCATTATATTTAAGACAATTTTGATCCTAATAGTTAATACTACAAATATGGATTTATAAACTTGATTTGGTGATTTTCACCTATTAATTCCATAAAAGGGATTTCTCACTAAACCTCAAGATCTAACCCTTATTTTGGTGTTTTAAAATATGCATTATAAGACAGTCAACCAGTTGATAAGGGGAAAGGAAAATTTATGAAGAAATATATGATTGCTTGCATTTGGATTTTGGGATAATGTGTTGTTACTTGTACCTGCATCCTGTTTATGAGTACAAGTTTTGTATAGAGATTTTGTGGATAAATTTGGTATCTACTTTTATAATGTAGCTTTTGTATATATATATATATATATATATTTATATTTGGGATTGAATATGTATTTGTATTTTTTGATATATGAAATACAAATATGCAAATATGGATCATGGGGTGTTACAAATATAGGCGTTGGCTTCTCCCATATCTCACATCCATCGGATAATAGACATGAACAAGAGTTTGCATACCTAGCCACTTGTGACACTTCATTCACAAACATCCCAGGGTCCTGTTTAATCCCTTAGATATTAATTTTTCTTCCAAAGTAATTTATCCATGCCACTTTTGACCCGTGGCATCCGACCCCAAACCCATCTTCTCATTGCCCTATCTACAAGACATTGTTAGTAAATCGGATCCTCACCATAATACCACTCCCATATCTCAATATATAGGCAATGTTGATTCATACTCATATAAAGTCCTCTAGGTTCAAAACATAATTTCTATCCCCATGCAACCTTGTTATTTGTAGATCATCTCTTAACCTCAAAATTCTACTTTTTAGCGGTCAGAAGTCTATCCATTACCTTCTCATCCGATTCATTCTTCTAATAATGCATCTCCTTCATGCTCTCTATCTCATCAACTAGAGGGGATCAAAAGGAAACTTTTTGCATTACAAGATGCTCAATCATCTTCCAACAGAAGACTTGAGGAAAGTCGAAAGCTTTAAAAAGAAATGACTACTAGCCTCATTTAGTGTTTTGTTACATCTTTGGAACAATTTCATTCCAAAATACTTGATCAAAACATAATGATTCAAGCACTAATCAAAGACGATGCCACCAAAACCTCTCATCCAGTGTCTTTTAGTCGTGAATATCAGACACGCATAATTCAGATTGAGAAATTTTATAAAACAATCGACTCATCTCTGCACATGATGACCACCAAAATCAATGACATCCTTGCTTCCTCCGATGCTTCCGAGGGGGAGAAATCAAGATCCAATCACTCCAACAACACAACTAAAGCAACAAAGCCAACTGTTGAGGGGGAGTAAATCCGACGAGTAACTCAGGAGGAGCAAACGAAAGTTTAGTTTCCAATTCCCAGTCTAAATTCTTTAGAGAAAGGAAAAGGAAAAATGACTTAGAAGTAGAGTTAGCTGAGAGGAAAGCTAAAAAGATGTCATTTGAAAGAATCAAATGATAGATCATCTTTATTTTCAGCCACCAAGATTCAACTATGATATGCATGGTTTTATATAATATCTTTTGATTGTATCTTATAGATAAAATGAAAGCTTTGTTTATATCATTTCTTTACATGTTCATCTATGTACTTCCTTTATCTTGTCTTGTAACACGAAAGAGAATAATGAAGAAAACAAACAAAAGATAAGAAAATAAAAGAGCCTTCAAAAGAAAAGAACAAAAAGAATTCAAAAATAAAGATCACTGAATCTATGAGTTCGGGTTCTGTTATTTCACTGATGAGTTTAAGTACCATTTTTTTCTAAGTGTTTCTATCACTGCTATCTATTTGTATTATTAACAAAAAAAGGGGAGATTGTTTGTTTCAACCATCAGATTTGTAAAATAATACAACTAGCATCCGATTCAACACTTAGAAGAAGAAATTCTTATTGCGTGCCTATGTAATGTTCATATCTAATATACAAATTCGGATCTGACACAAAGTGTATTAACATCCAATCTTAGTCACCATCAGATATATTGCTTAAATAATATGTGAGATTAAATCTCAGATTTGATCATTCTCCATCCTAATGGAAGAATCTGATTATCTATTAACATGATCACTCAGTCTTGATTCTTAAAAACCCACAAATTATTCTAAGTTATTTTAACATCCGATGTTCCAACTTCATATTAGTCTATAACTTATATTTTGGAATAGAAAAGATAGGATTTTATTTTATAAAAGTCTTGTAACTATCCATATTGATCCAAAAACAAAAAGATTTCACAAAATCGAAGACTAGTTGAAATAAAGTGAAGATCGTCATCAAAGTCGATTAGTTTGCATATAGCCGAAAGAAGATCAATAAAGATAAAGTCAAATAGTAGTCTCACAAATAATTCAACTGACAAGTCAGATTTTGTGTGCAAACTTGTACAGTAGGTTTCACTTACCAACTATACCAACAATCATCCTGGTATGGGAACATGCTTAGCATGTTAGCCAAAATATGTTTTAAAATACTATTTTAAATACTACCATACTTCCTTTATCGTTCCCTTTGTATACAAAAGGATGAGTTGGGTTAATAAACGTCTACATCAACTCTGAAATGAAGAGTACAAACATACATGGATTAGCAAATCAGATAAAGACATACGTTAAAGTTGGCAGGTAACATTTAATATCATTTTTGTCATATGTTCCAACTTACCTGTTTTGAAAGAACCCATGAGTGATAATTTCTTAGACAATATTGATGTCTATATCTGAAAAACTATCTAAGTACTTCAGATCTAAAAGAGTACCTCATTCTCTCACTCTTTCAGCTGTTAGTAAATTTGTCACTAGTCAGATTGTTTTTTCTATTAACCTGGATATCCCACCCGCTATGCGAGCCGACTAATCCCAGGGTGACCACCTGCTTTGCAGATAACCCGGAGTCACCGCATTTGAACCTCCGTGGCTACAAGGGGATTTTTATTTCTTCTTATATTTAAACCCGTGACCTCCTGGTACCTTTGGCCTTTAGAGCCAAGCTCAAACCAATCAGGCACCATCCTTGTGGTTAGAGTCATATTGTTTAGAGTCAGGTCGTACTTTCCTAGCTTTCACAATAAACCTGTAATTGATTGTTTTTATACAAAATATGGAATTAAAAGTAAAAATTTAATATGTTTTTATTTAACATCCATTCTACAAACACATCATATATATAAGCCATTTTTTTCTAGGACCAACATTTTTTTAATATAGAAATCATTATAGAGGCCATAATCATGCCTTATGTACTACTCATGTAAAATATCAAGACTGACTTGTCGTGATATTAAGGCTATGTTTGGTAAATATAAGTTAGAGCATCTATAATGTTGGGTATTTTAACTAAAGGCTTTTGATAGCTTTTTTATTTCATATCAGTGCCACTGCCAACTCAACAACTCAAAAACCTTTGTTACGACAAAAACCTTTCTCAAGCTTTTTCAAAGCTTTTTTTATAATTTTGAAGGTCTCATCATTTGGATTTTATATCATTTATATTCTTATTTATAAAAATCAATATATTAAAATTTATACAAATACATATTTATTTATATCTAGAAAATATTATTACTCTACTTATGTCTTTGTTCTACATAAATTTTAAAATATTCAAATATAACATATAAGAATCTTTCTGATTTTGTTCAAGCTGGGAAATTTTTTCATAAATCATAGAGATATGATCATCGAGAGAAAAAATCTGTTCTCCTAGGATTTTGAGCAATAAATTGGAATAATTCTGCTTTTCAAGTAATTCATTTATATGCAAAGAAGTAA
>NC_037528.1:24561285-24562777 GCF_001531365.2 Cynara cardunculus var. scolymus | reverse complement strand
ACAGAACTCATAGAATTCATCAGAAAATCTTTGAATTTCAGGTCTACTAAAATTTTCAATATACCAAATCCTGAAAGGAGCCCATTTTTCATTACAATAATAATCCTGGAAAACAATCTGTCTAGCAGGTGATCCTGTGGTAAAATCAATCTTTCCAACAATGATTTTAATTTAAAAAAAATCCAATGATCTCCCTGGTCTTGTACTGCTTTTTATGTTAATAAACATTCTGAGCAAGAAAGAGGTGTTCCGAGACTTGTTATCAATTATAAACCTCTTAACAAGATCTTGAAATGGATTAGGCATCCTATTCCAAACAAAAAAGATCTTTTAGATAGAGTTTTTCAAGCCTTGATCTTTTCAAAATTTGATTTAAAATCAGGATACTGGCAAATACAGATCGCTGAATCTGATATTTACAAAACTGCTTTTAATGTTCCTATGGGACATTACGAATGGAAAATTATGCCTTTCGGTCTAAAAAATGCTTCTTCTGAATTTCAACAAATTATGAACGACATTTTTTTATCCTTATAGTAATTTCATTATTGTTTACATTGATGATATTCTTGTCTTTTCTAAAGATATTGAGAGCCATTTCAAACATTTAAATATTGTCAAAGCTCTTGTTATTCAAAATGGTTTGGTTATTTCTAAACCTAAAATGTCTTTATTTAAGACCAAAATCAGGTTTTTAGGCCATGATATTGAAAAAGGAACCATCATTCCTATTCAAAGAAGTCTTAGTTTTTAAATAGGGGAAAATATCTCGTTTGTTTAATAGACGAATCACCATTTCATCCTTATGATGAGGAACTGAAGATTCAGTGATTTTGACAATATGTTTTAAACCCAATTTTTCAAAAGTACCAATCTTATAAATAAGTTTTGATTCAACTTTCGGAATAGTCCAATTATTTAGAAGTTCTAAATTCTGGGGAATATCATATTCCTCAGTGATACTGTTATGAACAGTTTCATCATTTCCAGATCTAAAAAGATTCATAAGAATCTTACAAAGATTAATGAAAGGAAATGAATTAAAACGGAGTTTGAATTGATATAAATACACAAAAACCTGGCTTTGATACCATCTATGCTCCAGAATCAATCAGTAAAATAAAAAACATTTCTGTTTGCAGAGTAAACAACCTCAAACCAAGATCTTAATACCCTAAACAACTCTTTTGGCTTCAACTGGTGACGATCAGTCTCAGAGGTGAATCTAATCATTCAACAAATTTATTTAATATCTTGCTAAAGATTGAAACATATAAAACATTCCATGTAAATCTGTCAGTATATCAAACTCAAAAACATGTTTTAACTCATAATCCTAACTTAGCCTATCATCATAAGCTAGAATCAAAGAAAGACAGGAGTAAGATAAGAAACTTACAAGAACTCAAACCAACTGTCGGCTTGCTTGATATTATTCAAAAACTTGTCACAAGAACTCAAACCAACTGTCGGCTTGCTTGATATTATTCAA
>NC_037528.1:24559445-24560760 GCF_001531365.2 Cynara cardunculus var. scolymus | reverse complement strand
AACTCATAGAATTCATCAGAAAATCTTTGAATTTCAGGTCTACTAAAATTTTCAATATACCAAATCCTGAAAGGAGCCCATTTTTCATTACCATAATAATTCTGGCAAACAATCTGTCTAGCAGGTGATCCTGTGGTAAAATAAATCTTTTCACCTTCAAGAAACCAATTTCTCTGAGTTGTTTTAATCATTAAAAATTAAATACTGAAATCAGACATAGTCTCTATAACCTTTTTGGTTTTGTGGAAACTACGGTCAGTAGTGCTGCCAATGGTATTATCATGGACAATACCATTTCTATGAACTTTTAGTTCATCAATATGATCTTCTAAAGAAGAGYCTTGTTCTTCTTGCTCAAGAGGGGTAGGATAAGTCTCCGCAGTTTCTCTTAAATAAGAGGTAGAAATTCTAGAAGGCTGCGGCTGATCAACCCTATAACCGAAAGGAGAGATATGGCTATGGTTATGAGCTAAAGAATTAGACCTTATGAGAGGTCTTCTTTCAGAGTAGAAATCTTTCTGATCATTGAATTGTATATGAACAATTCCTTCATTAGTTTGAGTGATATTGCTAAAATCACTCTGAATAATGGGATTCCTGGGAATATTCCTGGTTAAAGATCAACTTTATGGAAAAGCTATTTCATTCCATTTTATAGATCTGCGAGTAGTGATATTGGATCTATTAAAATTTGTTTCTATAAGAATAGTCTCATTGATATCTTTATCAACTCTCTTACATCTAGGATTGAGAGTAAACAGAGGCTTGAAATATATTCTATAACAGATATAAATAACTTCTGTGCCTACTGCATAATTATATCCATGAGTCTTAACATTTAATGTTAAAGAATCAAGAATATTAACATCAGATAAAGATAAACATAAATTAGGATAAACATCGAAATAAACTGGTCCATGGACCAGACTGGATTTTAAAACATATTGTCAAAACCACTGAATCTTCAGTTCCTCTTCATAAGGATGAAATGGTGATTTGTCTTTTAAACAAACGAGATATTTTTACCTATTTAAAAACTCATAAGTTTTAACATATTAGTCTTACATCTTAGATTGCTAATAAGAGTTCTAATATTTTCATTGCTATCAGAAAACCTACCAGTGAAATGCTCAATGATGGTTAATGTTGATCCTCTCTCTCAGTGATTTGATGATAATCCCTTTTTCCTTTCGATGTATTTCTGTATCTGTAATTTCAGTTCCAGCGATCATACACTGAGCTTGTTCAGTGATCGCTGAAGAACTTGTTTTGAAATTCATTCAGAGACAACGATACTTCAAGAAAACAACACTCA
>NC_037528.1:24557925-24559345 GCF_001531365.2 Cynara cardunculus var. scolymus | reverse complement strand
TCGATGAATGAATCTAATTCATTGAATCCGATCCCTTGTGTATCCTTTTGGCCRTTTAKTTTTTCAAAAACTTCTTGTGCATCCTTATACTTTTTCATCAGAAGTTCATTGGTTTGAAGCTTCTGATGAAGAATTTATCGCTCATTTTGAAAGAAATCTTTAAGAGCTACTGAATTCAGTCTTTCTGCCTCAGATTCCTTTAAGGCCTTAGTTTTCTTTTCTAGGTCCTTAGTTATACGCTTGTTTAATTCCTGAAGTTTATCTTCTTCTGATTTCTTAAGAGTGCTTATGCGAGTCTTTTCCTTTGCCAGTTCATCTTTTTCTTCGGTTAGAAGATCAATTTCTCTTTTGTAGAAACTTGCTTCTTTTTCCGCTTTTATTCTTTCAGATTTTTCAAAACTTAAATTTTCTTTTAGTTTCAAGAAATCTTCTGAAAGTTGGATTACCCTTAACTCTAGTTCTAATGGAACAGAGTTGGTTTCATTTGAGTAAGACTCACATACCTGGTCATCAGAGTTGGGGGAGGATTCTGCACTGGATGTGGCCATTAGACAGATGAGCGCTTTATCTTCATCGTCTGATGAAGAGTCAGACACCCAGTTTTCTTTTTCAGCCATCAAGCTTCGCTCTCTTGAATTATACTTGTATTTATTCTTATAGTAGTCAGCATCCTTGATCAATCATCCTTTGCATTCCTTGGAAAAATGACCAAGTTTTTCGCATCTGAAGCATCGAAGGTCATTTTTCTTTCGTTCCTTGTGCTCTCTCCTTTCCTCTCTTCTTTCTTCTCTTCTTTCTTCTCTTCTTTCTTCTCTTCTTTCTTCCCGTTCTTCTCTTCCATCTCTTCTTTCGTCCCTTTGATAAAATTTGGATGGCTTTTTATCATAGGATGACTGGTACCTTTCCCTTCTGAACTCTTTTCGCTCGTAGGGTTTTCTGATGAACTTCTTTTGGAACTGTTTTGTAATCAAGGCAAAAGATTTGGCGAAAGCTTTAATTTCATCATCTGATTCAGAAGTTTCCTCTTCAGATTCTGATTCTACCACCAATGCTTTCTTGCTCTTCTTCTTATGTTCTTTGGCTGGAGTCCGTGATTTTTCTTTTTCATCGGCAGTAAGAGCAAGGGGTCCACCAATGGATACCTTTTTTTTCATGATGTCGCTCTCTTGTGCTGCAAGTGTTCCATACAGGTCATGAAGAGACAAGCCATCTAGGTCCTGTTTTGCTTGTAGGGACATGGATAGTTGAGTCCATTCATCGCCTAGACTCTTTAGGAATAAAATGTTGTTTTCTTCCTTTGTTCTGATGATATCGTTTCTACGACATTGATTTATCAATGTGTTGAAGCGATCGTAAGTCTTTTGTATTGGTTCATCAGGGAGGGCTTTAAAATTTGTATATTCGTTGAGGCATTGTGCTC
>NC_037528.1:24547483-24557335 GCF_001531365.2 Cynara cardunculus var. scolymus | reverse complement strand
AATAACACTAATAATCTAGTTATGAATAACCAAATTATAGTGATTTAATGAAAAAAGTTATGTAAGAATATTTAAGAACAACTTTGAGCTTCAAATGTTTTACTTTATAAATTCAGAAACGTAAAACAACGAGTGAAAGCCCTATTTTTACAATAGATATGATTACCTATTTATACTAATCAGCTATTAAGAAGATAACTATCTAATGCTACTTTTTAGCAAATCGTCTATCTAACAGATAGGGTTTATCTTTCACATGGATAAACATTAAAATTAAGATAAACTCRAATTCCAGCTATTGATTTGTCATCTCCAGCTGTCATTCATGGTATGATTATTTCATCCTTATCTTCAAATCTTCATTGCATGCTTTGATGCAGTGCTGGAAAATCATCTAAGTGTTGATGACCAGAGGATCGATGAGGATGCTCTTTCCATCGCATCCTTGGACTGTCCATCGGTCCTCTGGTTGAACTATCCATCGATCCTCTGGTTGAATTCTAGACTTAGTCGATTCTGCCTTGATGTCTTCATTGGTCTTCTGGTTTTTATCACTTGTTGTTTTTCATTACTTTTTATATCATGAGTTATGGGGTTTAACAGAAACTAGGTCTAAGCTTTATCCACTGGTTCAATTTTTGTCGATAGAAGTTTGAGCTTTAAAGATGATGCTTTTCGTGTTTTGACCTATTTCACAAGGTTTGGTAGTCTCCATCGTGTCTAAATTTCTTACAATTGGGAGTGAATCATGAAAAGCATTTGAAGATCCCTTAAGGATAAAAGAGAAAAGCATATACATATCGACTTTCAAGGTCAAATAAACCATTTTAAGATCCCTTAAAGATGAAGAGTAAAAGATATACAATTTTGACTTTCAAGGTCAAATAACTTTTGATTTTGATATAAATGTCGTTGTAAATTGAACATTTCAGATTTTTTTCTATGTTATGCTTATGAAGTTTATTCTTGTTACCAACATCTTCCTGCAAATGAAAAGTAGACGAGTTTGAAAATTGGTCCTCTAACCTTAAAGTCATAAACATCCTCATTTGGCCTACTTTTGTAACTTCTAAGCATGCCAAAGTACTTCCATTCATCTCGTTGGGATGTGATGGTGGGACTAACCTTTATCGATATGATTATCTTAAATGTTTTGATTACCTCTGAAACAACCTCTTTGTCTCTTCACATACAGGTCCTACCTGTTGGGTTCAAGAATGTGCTTTAAAGTTGTATTCAAGTTCTCCCTTTGTAATGTTTTTGTAATAGTTAGCTTTTACTATTTCCTTAGCATAAATAGGATTTAGTCTCTTAATTGTCATTAGTTCAGTTCATAATTTCCAGATTAGTTGTTAATCATCTTGTACTTTCTCTCAAGAAATATAATACAATATTTTAGTGAAATTCTCTCTCTACTCAATCTTGATTCAAGTTCTTAAACAATTATTATGATTTGTATGATTTTGGGAACATCAATTGGTATCAGAGCACAGATTGCAACTTGATTAGAGGATTTTCAATTTTTTCGAGGATTTTGCATGGATTTAGTGGATTTAACCTACTGTTCTTGATCTGTTCTTGAGTTCTATCGACAGAATTGCACATTTTTGGCATTAATCGCATCAATTTTGAGTGTTATTTGATAAAATTTGCATTACTAGATTAGCAATTACTATATGAACATATTTGATTCACATCAATTTTGATTTTAATCAAGTTTTGAACTGATTTAGATCGGTTTTTGAGTTTACGAAAATTGTTTTCTTTCTTCAAAAACTCATAATTTTTCATGTTTTGATCCAAATTTTTGGTGAAAAAGTGTTAAAATTGTGTTTTTGGTTGAATTTTAATCTGTATAACTCTTGATCGGTTTAGTGTAAATCGCTTAGTATTATGTACGATTTAAGGCTTGTGAATTTGTGAATTGTGATTGTGCGATTTAGGATAAATCGGGTATCACTTGATCGATTTAGAGATAATCCGATTATAACGTGTGCGATTTAGTAAGCAATTTAGTTTAATCCGCTTGATATAGTGGATTTGTTGTGCGATTTAGTTGATTTGTTGTGCGATTTAATTGTTGATTAATTGTGCGATTTAATATTGAACTCGTGTTTGTGCGATTTAGTTTTGGTCGATCTTTGAATTTGACTTGTTGAACGGATTGTTAAACGGATTTTGACTTTCTTTGTTGAACGGATTGATATCTTTGACTAGTTGAGCGAATTGAATTTGTTGACTTTTTGAGAGGATTGAATTGTTGACTTTGAAATTGAACGGATTGGTTCATATTTTGACTTGTTGACTAGGTTGACTTGACTTGTTGACTTGGTTGACTTGACTTGTTGACTTTTTACGTCCGTATTCAATTTTGGCATTTGTGCAAATTTGGCTAAGTGTTTGAAATCACCAGATTTCACATCCAGATTTATTGTGAATTGTGCGAGTTTATTGTCTTTGTTGTCCGGATATCTAATCCAGATAACTTGTATTGATTAGAAATTCTTGACTATCTTTTTGTCCGGATATCTAATCCGGATAAGCTTGTCCGGACTCCTAATCCGGATAAGTCTGTGTGCTTAATTTTTTTCTAAGTCTTGAATTAGTGCAATTTCCTGTGTGCGATTTATTGAGACAAATTTTGAATTCTAATCCTTTAAATCAAATTTTGAACTGCAGTAGATCCGATATTATACTAATCTGATAAAATGAGTTCAAAAGAAGCAACGGCTATCAGTACTGACACCAAGCCACCAGTATTGTTTAAAGGATACTACAACTAGTGGAGAGACAGATTCCTGAACTTTATCGAGAGAATGAAAGAAAGTGAACTGATTATGGAATCTTTGATGGAAGGACCTGCAGTTTTCTGGAGAGAAACACCTGCTATACCTGATGAAGGCAGACCTGCTCAAAGAGTAATAAAAGAGAAGTCCAAATACACTGCGGAAGAAAATGAGAGAGCACATGCTGATGTGTTATGCAAGTCCTACATGATGCAGGCACTGACCAATGATATCTACACGAGCATTGACAGCCATAAATCTTCTGGTCACATCATGTGGGTACAAATAGAGAAAATGATGATGGGTTCCAAAGTTGGAACTGTTGGTCCCTCGAGGGTCTACAAGATTAGCAAAATAGTTTGTAGAAGGAGGGGGGATGAATACAAACACAATATTTTCAAATTTAAAATATATATTGATAAAGAAGATCAATACATATTTTACAAGATTGTTTGCGGAAAGATAAGGTAATAAAAACCTATCTAAACAATCTTTGGTTACACCCGAGTTCTTAGCAAACAAGAAAAGAAATGGCGTAAAGAGAAGATCCTTTACTTAAGCTAGAAAATGCTTGAAGTAAGAATTAGGTTTAGAGAGTGAGTTGCACGCACTCTACATGGAGAAGAAACACTTCTATTTATATCTAGTGCATTAAATGTTCATTTAATGCAATATGGTAGGGTTATAGTGCGTGTCAAGCCTTAAGAGGAAGGCTTGTCCTTTGCTACAGTGAATAGTACAAAAAGCACTATTCATGAACAGACATCCTTACCTAAAGTTGGT
This sequence comes from Cynara cardunculus var. scolymus, assembly GCF_001531365.2. Classification (NCBI taxonomy): domain Eukaryota; kingdom Viridiplantae; phylum Streptophyta; class Magnoliopsida; order Asterales; family Asteraceae; genus Cynara; species Cynara cardunculus. The sequence continues at coordinate 24,553,766 of NC_037528.1, read as the reverse complement.
GGACAATAGAGTCGACTAGTCGGCTCCGTACCGTACCAACTTTCATAAGGGTATGGGTTTGTTTTTTGTGTGCATAAGGACAAGACAACAACAGTAGTGCTAAGCAAGCTTCCTTTGATTGCTGAATGCTAGAATGACCTAAAGGTCTCTTCAGCATTTGCTGAGGCTTGAGCAGTCTTCACACATTTGTAGACAGGCTTGTAATCACTAAGTACCGCTTCAGATCACGTACTCGCCAGTCTCTAATCTTCAGTTTCAGTCTTCGACATTTGCTGAAGGTTATTTGGTGTGAGTGTTGTCTTCTTGAAGTATCATTGTCTCTAATTGATTTACAATACAAGTTCTTCAGCGATCACTGAACAGACTCAGTGATGATCGCAGGAATCGAAAAGACAGAAACATAAATACAACGTATAAGTGAAAAGGGATTATCATCAAATCGCTCTGAGAGAGGATCAACAATCTCCCCCTTTTTGATGATAACAAGGCAACATAAAGAAAGTTGTCTTATCAAATAATATTAAGAAAAAGTTACATATAAAGTACATGTCCCTTTTTACTATTTTGGGATCTTTTTCAGTTAGTCCGTCTCAGCTTGAAAATTTTCCTTAAGTTATATCTATGAAAATTACAAGTACGGAAATGGAAATTGAAAGCTTATTCACTGACTTATAGATTGTCAGTGAATGTGAAAAGTAACATTGGAACTCATAGATTCGTGTTCCTATTACTTTTTTCAAGGATATTTTTCAGTGAAATATATCGAATACTCATTTTATTATCATTGGAAATATTACAAGTATTACAGTACATGTCTAGTGCTTACAGATTATAAGTACAATCACTGAAAGTAGACATAGTACAAGAAGTTACAAGGAAAAGTGGATTGTTGTTACAAAGAGAAACTATTCTAGAACACTTAGATCTATGTAAGTAGGTACATCTTCACCAAGGTTTCTTCTACGTAGGAATTCCTTTTGCATCTTCAGATCTACGAATTTTCCAGGCATGCTATCATCTATCCAGAGCAAGAGGTAAACCAGATGACCCATTGGACATAGATGTAGCTATAACATTCTCTGAAATCTGACTTCACCTTCACCTTCAGAGATGGCCTGTCAGTGACCTTGACATACCTGGACATCCTTTTGATGAGCTTGCTGATGGTGTCCTCGATAAGTGTCTTGTGTCTCGATTTGGATCGCTGAATGGCTTGTCTGATCTCCATTAATTTGTTGTATCCATAACGGCCTAGGTAGAAAGGGTACTCGGTAACATCATCAAGATTGTCCCTGGTGATGAGCATTGAGACCAGTGTTCCACAGTCTTTAAAACGTCTGTTGATAATGATGCTGATAATTGGGCGGGGACTGATTGTCTTTTTCAGCTTTTCTTCGCTCCATCGCTTGTCGTTTTCCACCAGCTTCAGGTTCTTCTCATTCTCAGCTTCTGCAATAGAAAGAAGTTTAGCCTGGGCTTGGACATCGTTTACCGTTTTCTTAGACTTTTTCTTGGGGAGGATCTTCGCAGCTAGTGACTTGGCTAGCTTCAAGCTTTCTTCAGTCTGCTTCTTTTGAAGCTCTAGCTCTTCTTCAGCCCTCAATGCTTTGAGTCTTTCAGCTTTAGAAAGGAAGTCAGACTCACCACCACTAGAGGTACGAAGAGGAATTTTTACTCTAGTCTGGTCGAGTGACTCCTTTAGCTGAGACATCTGCTGGTCGGTAGGAGCACATGAGATGGGGTGATCAGGTACCCACTCCAGTTGACCGCAGGTTGTTGATGGGATATGAAGTTGATATTTTGAAGTAATCATTACCTGAGAGGTAGAATCTTCAAATAAAGGTTGTTGAGGGATATTGAACAATACCTTCAAGTTTCCTTCTTCAGCGACCGCCTTGCCCTTGGACTTGGGGGCCTGGTTCCCTAATGGAGTAGATTCACCTTGCCTTTGCTCCCGCTGGGATGCAGAATCCCTGAGAGGAACTCCCTTGGTGAGGGTTGATGGCTTCTGGTACTTGATGGTAAAGTCGTCTTCATCATCATCGTCGTCGTCGCCATCTAGATCACTTCTGGGGTCTGGAATGGTATGTTCATCATCATCTTCATCATCATCATCTTCATCTTCATCATCATCATCATCACCAGCAGCAGTAATGAAAGGGGCATCATCCCTTGGGATGGCATCGACAACCTCAGCTGGAGCAGCTTTGGTGGTCGTGATTATAAGAGCAACAACCGCTTCAGCTCTAAGAGCTTCAACTTCAGCTGCAACTGATGCTAATACTAGACCAACAGCCTGAGAAGGAGCAGGAGCAGCATCGGATGATTCACCAGCATTGGACCTCATCTCCCCCTCTCTGGCTAATACTTGAGAGAATTGGCCAAAGAGTTCGTCCAAGCGCTGATGCTGGAGAACCATTATCTCCTCTAGCCTTCACAAAGCACTGGCTAGAGTTGTCATTACCTCACGCGTCTCATGAAGCTGGGTGCGATCACTGGCAGAGAAAGAAGGTGGAATCACTAGAGCTGGTTGATGGACAGTATCCAAGATCTGTTGAAGAAGATCAGTCTGCTGATCAGCGATAGCCTAAGCATCGTCAGCCCTACTATGAAGAGCAGCAATGGCATCGATGTTGGCTTGAACAACTTCTTGGAGAGTCTGGAGATGACTCTAAACTTCTTGAATATCCGCCTGGATGGCAAGGAAGCTCGCATCAAGATCACCCTGGCGGGGCATCTCCTGGTGAACTTCATTGATTCTGTAGATGACGGTATCAACAACTGGAAGGAGAAGTTTGATATCTGATGACATATCATAGTCATCATCGATCTCTTCATTTCCTCCATCATCTTTCTCGCCCCGTCCTCTTCCTCTCCCTAAGCATCAGGTTGATGCATCGAAGAAGGATCTGCAAGAGAGGAAGTGTGAGCTAAAGGCTCAAGGTTAGTAGAAACAAATGGGTAGGAAGATGGAATACTTGAGGGGACATCAATGACATCAAAAGTATTGTCACTGGCGTGAGCAAAGATGTTGTTGAGAGAATGAACATTTGTATGCTGAGGAGCATCGAGAGGAGCAACCTCAGGTCCAGTGGTGCGCGTCTCAGTATCAGGAAGGACGGTCGCTGATACATCATCGACATGTGTAAAGACCAAAGAAGTAGAAGAAGAGAAAATGGTCGAGAAGAGTCGTGGGTGTTCAGCGGTGGCGGCGCTGATATTCACACCTTCAGTGATTTGGGTCATTGAGGCGGTTGGGGTAGGTACCACTGATACGACAATGTTGGGAGAAATCACTAAAGAGCTAGGAGGGTTAGCAGAAGACGCCTTGGGGATAAGGCTAGTTTCAATAACTGAAGCCTTTTGAGAGGCTCCAGCTAGAGACGTGGCTGTCCCCTTTCTGGACTTCTTGGCTCTCTGAGGAGAACAAGAGTTGGTTGAGAGGGTCGTTTTGAAGGGGTTTTGGTGGCTTGGCTGGACGTGGGGGGGTTTACCCTTGTCGTGGCTACCTGAGCAGAAGAGGTAGTGATGGACACAATAGAAGATAGTGCCACATCACTGTTCCTCAGCTTATGATCCAGAATCCTGGATCCAAGCTTGAAAACCTGGAGGTTTCCTTCCTTGGCGTAGAGATCTTTAAAGATCTTTGCAAACACCATTGACAGGAAGTTGGTGTAAGGCACCACCTTTTCTCACTGGCGCTTGTTCAGCTTGAGCACCAAGTCATCGAAAATGACCGCAACATAATTTATATTGCGACGCTGAATCGCAGATACGCCTATGGTTAAGGTGATCCTAGAGGCCTGGTCCTGAACTCCAGTTTTTCCACCCATGTACTGGATGAAATGAGAAAACAAGTATTGCCAGATGGCTGACATCTTGTTCTTCTCAATCTTTGTCAAGGACTTCAGAGGGGCGTTGGAGTCCTTCTTCATTGGCCACTGATAGCCAATGGCATCGAGAAACTCGATGATCTCGGCGGTGGTTGGTTCGCTGTCGTAGGGGCCCTTGGGAAGACGGAAAGCCGACCTGAGAGTGGTTACACCAAAGTTCACTTCCATGCAGTTGAAAGTGAAGTTGATCTACTCCGCTTGGCGTCCTAACCTGACTTCAACTTCAACAACTTCAGCAGTGAACCAGAACTGCTGAAGGAGTTCTTTCACCATGATGGGCTCATGGTTGAGTGCGTAACCCAATGACGACTGCTTGAGGAAGTCAGCCGTGTCTTGGTAATACGCCTTGATGAAGGTATCTCCAACAAGGCAATGTGGTTGTTGGCCTTGATGGAGATCTCGTCGATGGAGAAGTTGACGTTCTTGGCTGCCATCTGTTTGTAACAATAAGAAGTAGAGCAAACCGGTTGTTAGAATAAACCAAGAGTTTTTGGGGTAAGAATATAGAGAAAGTTTTTGAAACAAGTAAGAACTTCTTTTGGAAAATCCTTAAAGAAGAGTTAGGGTTTTTCAAGTGGAAAGTGTATAAAGAAACAAGATTATAACCAAGCAGGAGTTGATTAAATAATCTTTGTTGTTTAATTAAGAGAACAAAGTTCTTAAAACAGATTAAACATATTTCTTAAACAGAAGATAAAGAAAAAAAATAAGATATTGACCTTAGTTGTTTGAGAGAAGAGGTCGAAAGAGCTTTGAAGATTTTAGAGGATTCTTGCTTTGGAGAAATTCTTGCAGAGGTTCAATTAAGAATTTTGAAAGCGTAAAGAGAAAAGTGGAGAAGAAGTCTCATATTTATAGGTAGGAGGAGAGAGAAGAAATATGAGAGGGAAGAAGACGACGGTTCGGGAAAGTGGTCATGATGAAAAAGATACCACGTTCTCATCCATGATTGGATGGCATTAAATGAGGTAGCGTAATGACAGAACCTTTTGCGCATCTCAAAGCATCGCGCATATTAAATAGAGAATGTCGTCATAAAAACGGTTTATTAACTATTTTCTTTTAAAAACAAAAAGTTTTTAAGAAAACGAAGAGTCATACAGCGTTTAACAAAACACTAATAAGACCGTTTGAAAGTTTTTATTACTGAAAAGAAAGATTCAGTGAGAGTTTTAAGACATCAGTGCCAATGATAAGAGAGTCAATGAAACTGGCATTTAAAAAAAACGTTTTAATGACTGATAAGAAAAGGTTCAGTGATAGTTTTTAATTTTAAGAGAAATATAAAGATATACTTAGAGATGTGGTTAGTTACAAGAGAATCACTGACACCACCTTTTAAAACATTTGTCACTGAAGATGAAAAGCTTCAGTGAATGTTTTAATTTTAGAAAAGAGAAGAGTAATCATACCTGAGAAAGATTAGATATATTTACTCAAAAGTTCAGTGTCAAGGATAGAGCACTGAATCATTTCACTTACTGAGTGATGCTTAGTAGCTAAAGATTAATCTTTAGTTTTCAACATACCCAATTCCCTAATCAAGATGTTAAATTTTATCTCATCAAGAGGCTTGCTGAATAGGTCAGCGAGTTGATACTCAGTTGGAACAAAGTGAAGTTTAATATCACAATTCATAACATGATCTCTGATAAAATGATATCGGATCTCTATATGTTTGGTCTTGGAGTGAAGTACAGGATTGTTTGCAATAGCAATAGTACTAGTGCTATCACAATAAATAGGAACCTTTGAAGATCGTAGTCCAGCAACTGATTTTTCATCCAAAGAATTTGGGCACAGCAGCTACCAGCGGCTACGTATTCAGCTTCAGCTGTTGATGTGGACACTGAATTTTGCTTTTTTACTTGTCCAGCTCACCAACTTTCCACCTAGAAGCTGATAGCCTCCATTGGTGCTTTTCTTATCAATTTTGCAAACTGCAAAATCACTATCCGAATAACCAATAAGGTCAAAACCTGAACCTTTAGGGTACCAAAGATCCATGTTAGAAGTTCTCTTAAGATATCTGAATATGCGTTTGACAACAATCAGATGGGATTCCTTTGGTTCAACTTGATATCTTGCACATAAGCAAGTGGTGTACATGATATCGGGTCGGCTAGCTGTGAGATACAACAGGGAGCCGATCGTTCCTCTGTAAACAGTAACATTTACAGGCTATCCATTTGGATCCTTGTTGAGAGTGAGTGGATGAGCCATTGCAGTTTTCATAGATAAACTGTTGGATAGATCAAACTTCTTTAGCATGTCTCGAACATACTTACTTTGGTTGATAAAGATATCTTTATCTGTTTGATTGATCTGGAGACCTAAAAAGAATGTTAGTTCTCCCATCATGCTCATCTGATATTCTTTCTTCATGCGTT
>NC_037528.1:24533511-24547478 GCF_001531365.2 Cynara cardunculus var. scolymus | reverse complement strand
AACGAAAACATAAAGAGGGATTAGTGGAACCAAAAATAATATCATCGACATAAATTTGGACGAGAATTATGTGACCTTTAACTTTCCTAAGAAATAAGGTTTGGTCAATCTTTCCACGAGAGAATTTCTCAGAGATGAGAAAAGATGAAAGGGTATCATACCAGGCACGAGGAGCCTGCTTTAACCCATAAAGAGCTTTATCTAACCTATAGACATGGTTTGGATACTTAGGGTCAAGGAACCTTGGAGGTTGTTCAACATAAACTTCCTCTTGAAGTTTCCCATTATGGAAAGCGCTCTTTACATCCATCTGAAAGACTTTAAAGTCTCTATGGGCAGCAAAGGCTAGAAMGAGTCGAATTGCTTCGAGTCTAGCCACTGGTGTGAAGGTTTCGTCATAGTTGATTCCTTCTTCTTGTCTATAACCCTGAGCAACAAGCCGAGACTTATTGCGGGTTACCACACCATCTTCATCCAACTTGTTGCGATAGACCCATTTGGTGCCTATCACTGATTTGTCAKATGGATGTGGGACAAGGTACCAGACTTTGTTCTTATCAAACTCAATGAGCTCTTCTTGCATAGCAAGGATCCAACTAGGGTCAGAAATAGCATCATTGATTTTCTTGGGTTCAACTAAAGAAAGAAAGTTGACAAAGAGACAGATATTACCTAGACCACGACGTGTCTTGATACCTGCATCTGGATCACCAAGAATTTGATGAATTGGATGGCTTTTAGTCCATCGCTGAGCCGGTAGAGGAACTTCATCTGAATAAGAAAGTTCAGGAACAGAAGATAAGGCTTCAGCAACAGTATCTTCAGCAATAGGGACTATTGCCAAAGGAGCCTTAGATTCAACGACTGAAATGGGTTCAGAAATTGAAGGCATTTCATTCACTGATAGATCAGTGTTTGAAGTAGAAGGGACACAACTAATGGGCACCGCAACAATCTATGAAGAAGATGCGATGGAATGACAAACTGTAACTGGAATGAGGAATGGATCATCTTCAGCTTCGGGAGATTCAGTGTTGAGAGGAGCACTGTAGGAAACTTTAGGTTGTCCATAGTGAGAGAACATCTAGTTTTCTAATTCATCCTCATCAATTAAGATGGGTTTTGAATTAGCTAACTGAGATTCGTCAAAGGTAACATGAATAGATTCCTCTATTGTCTGTCTTCATTTGTTGAATACTCTGAAGGCTTTGGATACTGAGGAATATCCAAGAAGGATTCCTTCATCAGCTTTGGGATCGAACTTTCCAAGTTGGTCGCGATTGTTGAGAATATAACAAGTACAACCAAATATGTGAAGAAAGCTTATAGAAGGCTTTCGTCCATGGAAGAGTTCATAGGCTGTCTTCTTGAATCATTTCACAATCAGCGATCAGTTTTGAGTGAAACAAGCGTGTTGACAGCTTCATCCCAGAATTGAGTAGGGAGATGGGATTCGCTGAGCATTGATCGAGCAACCTCAATGATTGTTCGATTTCATCTTTCAACGACCCTATTCTATTGAGGAGTTCTCACTGAAAAAAAGTTGTGAGAGATTCTATTGTCCTCAAAGAAGTTATCCATAGTACTGTTTTTGAATTCATATCCATGGTCACTTCTGATAGATCGTACTTTAACATTGTTTAATACTTCTATCTTTTTGATGAACGAAATGGTTTCTTCAGGTGCTTCATCCTTGGATCTGAGAAAGAAGACCCAAGTGTACCTGGCATACTCATCAACAATGACGAGTGTAAACTTCTTCCCAGCTAGGRATTGCACGTTGACTGGACCAAAGAGATCCATATGCAATAGTTGAAGAGGCGCAGTCACTGAAGAGATATGCTTCGACTTGAAACTAGCTCTTCTATGTTTTCCTTTTTCACATGCTGAGCAAAGAGATTCCTTTGCAAAAGAGTGTTGAGAAAGACCAGTGACGAGATTATTTCTTGACAGCTCGCTAAGTGTCTTGAAGTTAAGATGAGATGGCCGTTTGTGCCATAGCCAGTTAATATCTGTCGAGGCTTTAGAGAAGAAGCAACTATTCTCGGTGAGAGAAGAATTTATATTGATGATATATACATTCTCTAGATGAGAACCGGTTAAGGCAACCTTTTCATCTTTGTCAAGAACGTGACATGAATTCTTTCAACTGTATAATCTTTATCACACAGTTGACTGATGCTAAGAAGATTGTGCTTCAGTCCTTCCACATATGCAACACATTTGAAAGTTGTTGCACCATTGGTTAATATACCAAAACCTTTGGTATATCCTTCTCCATTTCCTCTAAAGGTTACAAAAGGTCCTCTTTCTTCCTTGGAATGACTTAGAAGGGATTTATCTCCAGTCATATCTCTTGAAAATATGCTATCAAGATACCATATGCCTTTGATCTCTTGTACAAAGAAACAAAATAAGAATGCTATTGGTACTCAGCTATTGGGGTCCAGCTTTGTTAGAGGCTTCATTCTCTGATGCTAAAGAACCAACATCAGTAGATGGCATCACCGAACCTGAAGAGGTTTGAGTGGAGAAAGGAACAACCTCTGACACTACTAAGGTAGTTTCAGTGGAAGTCTTCACTGAGCCTGACGAAGAGGTTTCAGTGGTAGGATATACAACATCTGATGCTGAAGATTTTTCAGCAGGAGTTATCTTCGCTGATTCTGAAGAAGAGGCTTCAACGGTTTTCTTCACCTTGGTTGCTTGTGCAGCCTTTGTGGATGATTTTGCCATGGTTGATTTGTCAACCTTGGCTACTTTCTTGCCCTTAGCTGGTGAACAAGCTTTGGCGGCAGAAGGACACTTGCTAGCAATATGTGGTTTCTCACCACAGTGTTTATACTTCCTAAAGCTGAGAGTAGCTTTAGGGCCAGGAAGTATCAGACTAGAAGCGGGACCAGCTCCAAGGATTCCCTTCTCATTGGTTCTAGGAGGAACCTTTGATGAATTTGATTCCTTTAGGTGAAAATTTCACCTTGAGCTGTGACTTGGATTTCTGATGGGATTCAGATTTCCTAGTCCCTAAAGAGGAAGAAGCTTTACAAGCTGAAGGAATAGACCTCGATCTATTAGACTTGTTAGACTTCTTGGGAAGGGATGTCGTGACAATGAATTTACCTTTGTCTTTGCACCTAGAACTCGAAGGAGTTTCTTCAAGATGACTCTCAATAAAAGAGGAAGACTAAGAGGAAGAAGTGTTGGGAATAGAAGAGACGAAGGTGCCAAACTTGAGCATGGACCTGTCTATAACACATTCTTCCGGATCATAGGAGAATCCTAGACCAGTCGTTATCTTGGCAGAAATCTGAGCGTTAATGATCTAAGAGGCCTTGATGGAAGCATTACACCACCCTTCAATGGTAGTTTCTCGGCCTTGAGTTTAGCGATTGCTCGCTCACGCTCAGTGATAGCCTTCTCACATTCAACAGTGATGGCTTGGTTTACAATAACCTGATCTTTAAGAATTTCCTCAACTAAGGTCAGTTCTTTGATCTTAGAATGGCAAATCTTCAATTGCTCTTGAAGATTAACGTTAAGCATTTCTGCTTTCGATTTGCCATTGAGGGCATTGTAAAGGTCAACCGTCACTATATCCAGGGGAGAAAGACTGGAAGAAGACGAGGGTTCATTCAGGAAACATACCTGAGTAGAAGAAGAACATGGCTTAGAGGAAGTAGATGCTTCTGAAGATCATTCGTCTGCATCTATGGCCATCAAGCAGATATAGGTTGTATCCTCTTCATCTGAGGATGATTCATCGAATGACTCAGCCCAGTCATGCTCTTCAGCAACAAGGCCTTTAACTTTTCGCTGGTTGTTCTTCATCTTCCTGTACTTGTCCTTCAGTTTTGAATATTTCTCATCTTTGTACTGAAGGAGGAAGGAGCTTTGGAGGATGGCATCACAGTCTTCTTTGATCTGCATTCACCTGCAAAGTGTCCGGGCCGGTGACAATTGTAGCAGACAGCTGAAGCCCTGTCTATTCTTTCAGACTTTGGCTTTTCCCTAAGGGATAGCTGAGGAGATTTGCGGAAGTTGCTCTTATTGACGAACCTCCTAAATGACTTAGTCAGGAGTGCCAGGGACTCTTCAAAATCTGTTAAATCAGATTCTGGAATATCCTCAGAGATAGAAGAGTCTATCTCTATGATAACAACGGGAGGAAGAGAAGAGAAAAAGGAGTAGAAGAAGTTTCAACTGAAGAAGCTTCAGAGATCAAAGCCAAAGGTGGGCTTTTCATTTCCCTAGAATCTTTTACAAGATAACTCTTCAGTTGACGAAATTGCTCATGGTTAAGAAGAATCTTGTATAAAGTAAAAAGAGAAAGAGTGGACATGTCATTGGACATCTTGAGACACATGGAAAAGGTGTCCCAAGACTCAGGAAGGCATTCCAGAAACTTGGTTAAAGTTTCAGAATTAGAATATTCTCTGCCGACACCCCTAAGATCAATAAGAATGCAGTTAAATCTTTGATGTACTTCAGACAGCGTCTCAGACTTTCCACAGAGAAAACTTTCATACTATCTTACTAGATTGATCTTTTTGGTCTCTTGAACTTGAGTGATTCCTTCATATTGGACACAAAGCGTGTCCCACATGGATTTAGAGGTTTTGAGTTTCATCATTGAGTGATAAATCTCATCAGGAAGAGACATAGCTATTATAGACCGAGCACACGTGTCTATAGCTATTTTCTTCTTGTCTTCATCGCTCCATTGATGTGGGAGCTTTGGAATCTGCCGTTCTAGAATCGTGGCAGTCATAGCTGTTGCTGGAATAGCCGGAGCAATAGAAAATGGAATATATTGTCTATTTTCTATGTAATGTAGAATTTCAGGATCCACACCTTCAAGAAAGAGGGACATCCGATTCTTCTAGAGACTAAAATTGTCACGGAAAAACCGGGGAGGTTTGGCAAGAGAGCCATTGTCTTGTGTGTGTGTGTTTGTAATTTGTAAATCCATTTGTAAGCGGTAAAGTTATCTAAGAAAAGAGATAAACTAATATAGAAAACAGCTAAACAGAAAGAGAGAAGAAAGAACTACTCTAATACCACTTGTTGGTCCCTTGAGGGTCTACAAGATTAGTAAAACAGTTTGTAGAAGGGGGAGATGAATACAAACACAATATTTTCAAATTTAAAATATATATTGATGAAGAAGATCAATACAAATTTTACAAGATTGTTTGCGGAAAGATAAGGTAATAAAAACTTATCTAAACAACCTTTGGTTACACACGAGTTCATAGCAAACAAGAAACGAAATGCTATAAAGAGAAGATCCTTTACTTAAGCTTGAAATGCTTGAAGTAAGAATTAGGTTTAGAGAGTGTGTTGCCCGCACTCTACATGGAGAAGAAACACTTCTATTTATACCTAGTGCATTAAATGTTCATTAAATACAATATGGTAGGATTAGAGTGTGTGTCAAGCCTTAAGAGAAAGTCTTGTCCTTTGCTACAGTGAATAGTACAAAAAGCACTATTCATGTGCAGACATCCTTACCTAAAGTTGGTGGACAATAGAGTCGACTAGTCGGCTCCGTACCGTACCAACTTTCATAAGGGTATGGTTTTGTCATTTGTGTGCATAAGGACAAGACAACAACAGTCGTGCTAAGCAAACTTCATTTGATTGCTGAATGCTAGAATGACCTGAAGGTCTCTTCAGCATTTGTTGAGGCTTGAGCAGTCTTCACACATTTGTAGACAAGCTTGTAATCACTGAGTACCGCTTCAGATCACGTACTCGCCAGTCTCTAATCTTCAGTTTTAGTCTTCGACATTTGCTGAAGGTTCTTTGGTGTGAGTGTTGTCTTCTTGAAGTATCGTTGTCTCTAATTGATTTACAATACAAGTTCTTCGGCGATCATCGAACAGACTCAGTGATGATCGCTGGAACTGAAAAGACAGAAACATAAATACAACGTATAAGTGAAAAGGGATTATTATCAAATCACTGAGAGAGAGGATCAACAGGAACTAAGTTAAAAATCACTAACTGTATTTATGCGTATGAAGAGTTCAAGGCTAAAGAAGAAGAGATCCTTGACGATGTTTATAACAGACTTACCAGATTGCTGAATGAGATGACCAAGAACGGAATCTCTAAAACTGTCATAGAGATAAATGTTAAATTCCTTAGCAAGTTACAACCATAGTGGAAACCCTATGCTAATCATATCAGATTCAACAAATCCTTATCTAATATAGACATACATGAGGTTTATGAAAATCTGAAACAGAACGAGGAAGAAGTTTTAGAGGTCCGAGATTCTAAGAAGAAAAAGGAAAAGGAAGTTGCTAATCCTTTAGCCTTTGTATCTTAGAAGAAAAGTAAAAGCAGATCTGGAAAGCAAGTGAAGGAGATCAGCCAATCAAGTGAATCGGCAAGTGAAGGAAGTGACATTTCTGACTCAGACTCTGAAATGACAGAATTCAAACATGCCATGGCAATGCTGACAAAAGCATTCCAAAAGAAGTTTCAGAAAAGACCGCACTCAAATAACCAGAGATTCTCTTCAGGCTCAAAATACGAATTTAAAGATAAATTCGGTGAAAAGAAGAAATATGAAGAGAAAAGATTTGAGAAGAAATATGAAAAGAAACCGGAAGAGAAGAAGAAATTTGTGAAAGGCGTAGCTGATGAGAATACAAAATGCTACAACTGTGGCAAGCTAGGTCACTTTGCGGTCAATTGTAGAAAGCCTGTAACGAGAAATGCCGACTACTACAAGAACAAATTTCTTCTATCAAAACAACGAGATGCGGGCAAAGCATTAATGGTAGAGGATGACCATTGGTTAAACTTAACCGATGAGAAGGAAGAGTTAGAAGCTGTGGCTCATATCTGCTTGATGGCGAAAACTAAAAATGGTTCTCAGATAAAGGAGAAGAAGAGAATGCTGAAATTGATGAAGAGGTATTGGAGAACTCATGCATTAATCAGATGCAAAAGATGATGCTTAAACTCCAATCTTTTCAGCAACAACTAAAAACATAAAAATTGCGTTCAAATAATTTTCAAAAAGAATTACAAATGCAAAAAGAAAAATACATCAAACTCTTTGATGAAAATGTTAGAAATTTGGATTGGGCAAAATCTTTATTATCTGAATCCAAAACATTTAATGAAAAATCCAATATCTTAAAAACCGAATTATCTGATTCAAAGGAACGATATAAGTCATTAGAATTAGTGAATGAAGACTTAATTGTTAAAATTAGTAAGCTTGAATTACAGATTATTGATGTAAATGAAAAACTGAAAGCTAAGGAAGAGAAGTTATATAAGAGAGGGCAGACTGATCAAACAATTTTTCTAAACAAACCCTCTGAAACAAGATTCTTTAACCTTCGGGAAGGGTTGGGGTATGAAAATTCGAATTTTTTAGGAAAAGCTTTATACTATACCCCGACTTTATATAAATTTTAATATCTTGATTGCGGACCCGAGTTTCAAATTAAATTTACTAAATCTTCTGATGAAGTAGAACAACAAGAAAATATTAACCAAAAAAGAAAAGACAAGATGCAAGTTCCGTTTGATTATAAAAACTTAAATGGTAGCTACAAAACACAAGTCTCTGCACTTTTAACTAATTATTTTCACAGTTATTCAAAAGCAGAGCTTGAATCTAAACCAGCTGAACCAAAGCTTTATACTCCAACTTTAATTTTAGAAAAACAAGTGGTTCAGCTAGAAAAGATTTTAAATGAAGAAAGGCTGTCTTCTAATAAACAAAAACAAGAGTTTTTAAATAAAATTGAGGATTTAGAAAATTCTAAGGCTAAAACGGAACGAGTTGAGTCGGAATATTTTTTGTGCTAAATCTTCGAGTGACACTTCTGATGCAGAAGAAATAAATATTTTAAATGAAAAAATTAATTTTTCAGATATCTTGAATTCAGAAACTTGTTTGGATAATGAGATTGATCAGTTCTACTTTTCTAAGAAACTTCCCAGTCATGAAGATTTTCTTGTTAAGAATAAAATGACTGAGGATTCTGACTTAGCTTCAGATTTGGAAAAGAATTTTAGTGCAAAACCTGTTTCCAAGAATTGGTATTATAAAAAGAAAAAAACTAAAAAGAATTCGAGGAAACAGAAGAAGCTTGCTAATAAGAAAAATAAACATAAAGTTTATTATTCAATTAAAGCTGATGATTTTATTTTTTCTGTTTCAGATAACTCGTTGAAGTTTAAGAAGGATTGGAGAGTAAAAGAAGAAGAAAAATCTTCAACTCAACAGAAGAAGAATAATTTTACTGATTCTGTATTAAATAATTCGACATTGAATAATTCTKTAAAAAGATATTCAGTAGATGAATTGTTTGATATTGGAAATAGTAAAAATAATTGTTCTCCATGTAGATTGAATGAGTTGCTTAAGTCTTTTACTTCTTTTAAGTTTATCATATCATGCATTCTGCTTTATCTGCTTTATCTAAGAAAATTCATTTTAAAAAACGTTGGTTTGGTATATATAGTATACCACCAACAAGATCTGATCTCAAAGGACCCAATCAAAAATGGGTACCAAAACCCAATTGATTCATTTTTGCAGGTTAACCGGCATGTGTGGTTCTTAGACTCAGGATGTTCTAAGCACATGACTGGTAGAAAAGAATTATTATCTAACTATGTTGAATCATTTGGAGGTACGGTAAGATTCGAAAACGATCAATACGCGCCTATCCTTGGATACGGTGACGTAATATCTGGGAATTTAATGATAAAGAAAGTGTCGTATGTCAAAGGAATTGGACATAATCTTTTCAGTATAGGTCAATTTTGTGATAAAAATTTAGATGTTTGTTTTAAAGCTAACCAGTGCAGCATCCGTACTACTCATGGTAAGGAGCTTCTAGCTGGAATCAGAAGATCAAACCTCTACACAATTAAGTTATCCAACACACAAGTAGATACTGACGTCTGCTTGATATCCAAGGAATCGTTGAAGCAGAATCTGCTGTGGCATCGACGTCTTTCTCATCTCAACTTCAAATATATGAACAAGTTGGTTTGTGACAACTTGGTTATAGGCATCCCGGACTTAAAGTTTCATAAAGACCATGTGTGCAGTGCATGTGAGATAAGTAAACTGAAAAAAGCTTCACATAAGCCAAAGATAGAGTTCAATACCGAACGTCCTCTGCATCTACTCCATATGGATCTCTGTGGTCCGATGCGATTCTAAAGCATAAACGGAAAGACGTATGTGTTGGTCATAGTCGACGACTACTCAAGATATACCTGGGTTCATTTTCTGAGGTCAAAGGATGAAGCAGCTGAGACAATTATCTCTTTCTTGAAGATAGTTCAAAATAATCTGCAACTGCCAGTCAAAAAATCAGAACTGACAAAGGAACCGAATTCAAGAACTATACTCTCGGCTCATTCCTAGAATCCATCGGTATCACACATACATTCTCGGCAGCCCGGACACCGCAACATAATGGTGTCGTTGAGCGTAAAAACAGAACATTGATGGAAGCGGCGCGTACACTCCCTATATGTTCTAAGCTTCCATTATTCTTATGGATTGAAGCAGTGGTGACTGCTTGTTTTACCCAGAACCGATTTCTTGTTCACAAAAGATTGGTAAAACTCCCTATGAAATAATAAATAAAAGAATACCTAATATCAAATTCTTTCGAGTATTTGGTTGCAGGTGTTTTATCTTAAATAACAAAGAAGACAAAGGGAAGTTCGCTGCAAAGGCTGATGAATCTATCTTCGTAGGCTATTCAAAAGCATATGTTGCATATAGGGTCTACAACAAAAGGACAAAAATCATCAATGAGAGCGTCAACGTGTCATTTGATGAAGTTATTGAAGTGGCTTCTGAACATTACGGTTCAGGACCCGGGCTGATAATTAATACTACACGGAAAGCAGATAAACCTGAATCTTCAAATATTGATAATTCTGATTTAGATTCTTTGTTTGAAAACTTTTATGAAGAATATTTCAAAAATAAATCTAATATGTCTAATGATTTGTCCAGGAATATACATACCGAACAATAGTTATCTGGTCCATCTCCTGATGTTCCAATAACTGAAACTGAAGAAGAAACTGAAGAAGTCGATGAAGAAATTGAGATGGAAAGTCCTGACAGTCCAGTTCAGCATGAAGAGGGTGTAAATACTGACGTGCCAGAGGTGTCGGTCGTTGAAGATGAAAATACCTTACCTCAGTCAGATATTCAGTCTACCTCAGTTCTAAATATTGAGCCTTTATCTTAACCTGTTCCAACTAACTCCCCAAATACTTACACTGATCAAAACTCAGATCAAAGTTCTTATATTCCCCTACCTCATAGCAAGAAGTGGACCAAGAATCATCCAATACATCAAATTATTGGTGATCCATCAGCACCTACTCGTACTCGGTCTGCTACAGCTAATGAGTGTCTATACTCCATATTTCTGAGTAACATTGAACCAACTAAAATGTCTGAAGCCTTAGCTGATCCAGATTGGATACTCACGATGCAAGAGGAGCTGAACCAGTTTGAAGCACTAAAAGTCTGGAGATTGGTACCTCGTCCCAACAATAAGACGATTATGGGTACAAAATGGGTTTTCAAGAATAAAAAGGATGAAGACGGTGTTGTTGTCAGAAGTAAGGCCCGACTCATCGCAAAAGGATACAATCAACAAAAAGGTGTTGACTACAACGAAACCTTTGCCCCGGTAGCAATGATCGAAGCTATAAGGATGTTTCTGGCGTACTGTTGATCCCAGATCTCTCAATAACACTAATAATCAAGTTAAGAATAACCAAATTATAGTGTTTTAATGAACAAAATGATGAACACTCAAGAACAATGTATGAACATTCAAAGAACAATCTTGAGTGCCAATGATTTCATTTTATTCAATATGAAAAACGTAAAAGCGACATTGATTACAATACTCCTAATCACCTATTTATACTAGAAGGCTAATTAGAAGATAACTATCTAGTGAGACTATTTAGCTAATCTTCTACTAACAGATAGAGTTTATCTAAACTATGGATAAGCTATAAACTAAGATAAACTTGAAATCTAACTGTCGATTAGTTATCTCCAGCTGTCTTCCATGTGATGATGATTCAACCTTATCTTTATATCTTCATCGTATGCCTCTAGTTGAACTACTGAAGAAAACTCTAAGTGTTGTTGATTAGAGGGGTGATGAAGATACTCTTTCCATCGCATCTCTAGTCGATTCATCGACCCTCTGGTTGTTCTCCAGACTTGGTCAATTCTGCCTTAACGTCTTCATCGGTCTTCTGGTTCTTCATCACTTATTGTTCTTCATTACTTTTACACTTATGAATTATGGGGTCTAACAATCCCCCCCTAAGTAATGAAAGAACAAACATAAACTAATCTATGAACAATATTGAAGAACAGAGACTAATCTAAAGAAAAGCATCAAATTCCAAATTTTCATTGGATTATGAATTCTTACAGTACTGGAAGCAAAGACATTTCAATTTAAGGCAAAATTTTTAAAACTCTATTCATGATCTACCTTGTGATATTTCCCAGAAGCGCAGTAGCAGTCTTCGATAGCTGATAACTATATATATCTCATGAATAAGTTGTTTCCCTTCTTCCCTTGGCACATGAGTTCTACCTAGTATCTCTCTGATGACTTTCTGAAACCACTCAAGTGTATCGGTTGAATACTTGAATGCTTCAATTAGTCCGAAAAATTTCTTTACCCCGAACTCATTCTTGAAGACAAGTCCAAGCTCGGGTTGAGTCAAGACAGAAGCGGATCTCTTCTCCTGCAGGCCAGGAAAGTCATCATCAGGTGGAGTGTAGGAGAGTCTTTCGATGCCTAAATTAAGAGCAATCTGAAAATCACTTTTGGCTCGATGCTTCACCAGGGTCTCCATCGTCTTCACAATCGCTCTGTTTGCCATCCCAAATCTTATGCCTTGATCCTGTCGCTGAGTTGTGAACACATAGAGGTCGATCAAGTCATTGTCATTAAAGACGCTAATCTGACCATTGGGTCTCTCCATTGTGTACTCGATGTATTTTATAGCTCTGTTAGCGAAGGTCCTCATCTTTATGTCCATAACCATCCTTATTCCATCGTTTGAGAAGACAACCTGTGGTGGTTGGGTGGTTTGTCTAACAAACGTATGGTGTAGGAGGTCCATGGATTCTGGCGATAGAATTGGAGGATTGAGAGTCAAACTTTCATCACGATCGTGGTATAGGTACTGATGGATATTCTCCATCATAATGGGTTCCCTTGGTGGTATCTTTAGACGTCTCCTTAGCGACTCCATGTTCTCAATAATTTTATTGACTAAGCTCTACGGAGGGTGCCTTGATGAAGAGGGAATGTTCGCATGCATCTCAGTTGGTTCGGTTGGGGGTTGAGTTTGGGTTATAGGTTGTGTATCGGTTGGCGATGTGATGGTTTGTTGGGTTGGCTCATGTTGGGGTTGTTCAGGTTCATCGGGTTGTGTTTGGGCTTGAGGTTGTTGAGGTGAAGAAGGTTGGATGTTTATTTGTTCAGGTTCAATGGGTAGGGTGATGAAGGGTTCTTTGGTGCGAGGAGTTGGTGATGAGGTTAATGGTAGGCTTGTTGTCGGTGATGTAGTGAAAGGCCGGTTGGTTTCTATTGGTGGGGTTGATGGATTTTCATTGATTGAGGAACTCAGCATGATGTGTTCAGGTGTGGTAGCAAGGGGAACATGTACATTATGTACATCTTAAGAGGGCTGAGCCTCTGGTTCCCTTGCTTGGGTTCCTTGGTTTGGTGATGAAGGTGGGTTTTGTGTTTGATGGGATGATGAAGGTGCAGTGGATTCCAATGGTTGTGAAGCGGTGGCCTGATTCTCCCCCTCATGAGGACCGAGACCATGTTCATCGGGGTTTGGATCCTCATGCCTTCGTCTCTTGAGGGGGCGGCTTGATGAGCAGGAAGCCCTGGTCCTATTTTTCTTCCATAGATGTATGTGATCGGCCAATGTGTACACTCGATCTTTGTTGCACCTTAGTTCCATGGAGCGAAGAAGAGAGTTCGTTCGATCTTGCTGTTGTAGGAGACTCTTCTTCAACGCATTGGTGGGCTCAACCGACCGGGCAGCAAACTTGGCACTTATCTCTTTGAATGATGAGATTAGTGCTTTAGACAAAGCCCTGAGATCGGCTATGGTGGCAAACTCTGTGCTCGATGATGAAGCTTGTGGTGGCATGGAGGTGGTGGTGGATGTAGATGGAGGTATGGGAAGGTTCACGATTAGATTTCTCACCTCTGTAGTGAAGGAGGAGAAATCTTCATCGAAGGATGGGCCTGCAAAGGGAGGTGGAGGAGGAGGTGGTTGAGGTATTTGGGCTAATATAGTGGCTGGGAGTTGAGTTAGGGTGGTTTGGATGGTGGTTATTTGGTTGGTGAGAGAGGCTAGGTTTTCATCGATTGATGAAGTTGGTTGAGGTGTGGTTGGTTGAGGGATTTGGGAAATTATGGTGGCTGAGGGTTTGGAATATGGTGTTTGTTTGGGTGGTTATGGAGGCTATCAATACAGATTTTACAAGATTGTTTGCGGAAAGATAAGGTAATAAAAACCTATCTAAACAATCTTTGGTTACACACAATGCTTTAGCAATTACAAGAAAAGAAGTTGCTAAAAGAAAGAACCTTTACTTAAGCTAGAAGATGCTTGAAGTAAGAATAAGGCTAGAGAGAGAGAGATGCACGCTCTCTGCATGGAGAAAAAACACTTCTATTTATACCCAATGCATTAAATGTCCATTTAATGCAATATGGTAGGTTTAGAGTGCGTGTCAAGCCTTAAGAGGAAGGCTTGTGCTTTGCTACAGTGAATAGTACAAAAACACTATTCAAGAGCAAACATCCTTACCTAAAGTTGGTGGACAAAGAGTCGACTAGTCGGCTCCGTACAGTACAACTTTTGTAAGGGTATGGGTTTTGTCCTTTGTG
>NC_037528.1:24530817-24531889 GCF_001531365.2 Cynara cardunculus var. scolymus | reverse complement strand
TCTTCAGTCTGCTTCTTTTGAAGCTCTAGCTCTTCTGTAGCCCTTAATGCCTTGAGTCTTTCAGCTTCAGATAAGAAGTCAAACTCACTACCACTAGAGATACGAAGAGGGATTTTTACTCTAGTCTGGTCGAGTGACTCCTTTAGCTGAGACATCTGTTGGTCTGTTGGAGCACAAGAGACGGGTTGATCAGATACCCGCTCCAATCGACCGCAGGTTGTTGATGGGATATGAAGTTGATATTCTGAAGTAATCATTACCTGAGAGGTAGAGTCTTCAAACAAGGTTTGTTGAGGGATTTTGGAAAGTACCTTCAAGTTACCTTCTTCAGCGACCGCCTTACCTTTCGACTTGGGGTCCTGGTTCCCTGATGGAGTCGATTCACCTTGCCTTTGCTCCCCCTGGGATGCAGAGTCCCTGAGAGCAACTCCTTTTGTGACGGTTGTTGGCTTCTAGAACTTGATGGTAAAGTCATCTTCATCATCATCGTCGTCGTCACCATCTAGATCATCTCCGGTGTCTGGAATGACAAGTTCATCATCGTCTTCATCATCATCTTCATCTTCATCAACATCATCATCATCACCAGCAGCAGTGATGGTATGGGCATCATGCCTAGGGATGGCTTCAACATCCTTAGGTAGAGCAGCTTCGGTGGTCGTGATTACAGGAGCAGCAACTGCTTCAACTTCGAGAGCCTCAGCTTCAACTGTAACTGAAGCTGATACTAGACCAATAGCATGAGAAGCTGTAGGAGCGGCATCAGATGATTCACCAGCATTGGACCTCATCTCCCCCTCTCTGGCTAAGGCTCGAGAGAATTGGCCAGAGAGTTCGTCCAAGCGCGGACGCTGGAGAACCATTGAATCCTCCAGCCTTTGCAAAGCATTGGCTAGAGTTCTCGTTGCCTCACGTGTCTCATGGAGCTGGGTACGATCATCGGCAGAGAAAAAAGGTGCAATCACTAGAGCTGGTTGACGGACAACATCCGGGATTTGTTGAAGAAGACCAGTCTGCTGATCAGCTATTGCCTGAGCATCGTCAGCCCTACTGTGAAGAACAACAATGGCGT
>NC_037528.1:24508745-24530717 GCF_001531365.2 Cynara cardunculus var. scolymus | reverse complement strand
ACGCGCCAGTCTCTAATCTTCAGTTTCAGTCTTCGACGTTTGCTGAAGGATCTTTGGTGTGAGTGTTGTTTTCTTGAAGTATCGTTGTCTCTGAATGAATTACAAAGTGAGTTCTTCAGCGATCACTGAACATGCTTAGTGAATTGATCGCTGGAACTGAAAGTACAGAAACATAAAAATACATCGAAAGGAAAAAAGGGATTATCATCAAATCACTGAGAGAGAGGATCAACATCTATACATGTGTGAAGACTGCCCAAGACTCAGCGAATGCTGAAGAGACCTTCAGGTTATTCCAACATTCAGCGATCAAAAGAAGCTTGTTCAGCACGATTGTTTTTGTCTTGTCCTTATACACACAAAGGACGAACCCATGTCCTTTCTAGAGCATAGTACGGTACGGAGCCGATTAGTTGACTTTACTACCCACCAACTCCATGAAATGATGTCTGCTCATGAATAGGCTTTTGTACTATTCATTGTAGTAAATGACAAGTCTTTCTCTAAAGGTTTGATACGTGTTCAAACCTTAATGCATTGCATTAAATGTGCATTTAATGCAATGAGTATAAATAAATGTGTTCTATCTCCATGCAGAGATACACACTCTAACTCTTGAACCTTAACTTACGTTCATACGTGAAAGAACACACATCTAAGAACACAATACGCTTTTCTTCAAAAGCAAGTTAGAATCCCTTTTTAGTATTCTAAATAGTTCTTACTCAGAAAGAACTTACTTTCTTCTAAGTCTTAAACAACAAATCATTTTTCTTTACTAAGAATTAGTGTGTAACTTAGATTGTTTAGATATGTTATCTTTATCTTATCTTTCCACAAACAATCTTGTAAAATCTGTATTGATCATTCTTTATCATTATATATTTTAAATTTGATAAGTTTTTTGTGTTTGTATTCATCCCACGCCCCCCTTCTACAAACTGTTATAAACATCTTGTAGACCCTAACGAGACCATCAATTATAGATGCACAAAGAAGCCCAAGCCCAAAGCTTGACCC
Organism: Cynara cardunculus var. scolymus; assembly: GCF_001531365.2. Lineage (NCBI taxonomy): Eukaryota > Viridiplantae > Streptophyta > Magnoliopsida > Asterales > Asteraceae > Cynara > Cynara cardunculus. Next base: position 24,529,697 of record NC_037528.1, on the reverse strand, counting down.
ATGTCCGGTCCAAAAAGCCTGGGCATCGTGAATCCGATGCTTGGTTCGGGTCAGGTCTCAAAGCCTGATTACGTTGAAATTTTAGTGGCAGTAAAGCCTGGAAAAAAGGCGATCAAGCCCTTTTTCAACCCCAAATCCTGACCCAGTCCTAAACAAACTAGGTCGTTTTTTTCTCACTGAAAACAAGCTTGGAAGGCCTGGGCCCAAACCTTGGCATCTTTAGTCTGCATCATGTAACAGAGAAAGTAACACTATGCATCAAAGAGAACTCTGGAAGAGGCATCGCATTCAATATATATCTAAACTCTAAAGAAGGTTTTTTATTTACTTTGAGAAGCTGAGGTTTCAGGTTTTTGCAGCAATTCTAGTTTCTTTTGGTGAGCATTTTGAAACCTTATTTTGTTGGCAAAAGCTTGAAATGAAGACAAACTATGTTTACCAATTGATGATATTACATTGTTGATTCTTCGTGATTGTTTGAAGTGAACTCCTGATGCTTGCTGGAACTTGATTGTTAAATGGTACACCAAATGTATTTTACCGAACATGGGACAATGTTTTTTGATTTGTTATGTTTGGTCATGTTCATGATCACATTGCATTAGATGGGTTGCTCTTCCGAGTTGGTTCAATTGGTTTTTCTTTTGGTTAAAAGAATCCCCTTAACTTTAACCATTAAATAGAAAATTTGTTGCCAAATAAACCGTATAATTGGCAAGAAAAAATTGATATTTTTATGATTTTATCATACATGAATAGTCAAATTTGAGAGGCTGTTTGGGAATAAAAATATATTTTTATTCTTGCGGTTTAAATTGAAATGAAAATTTGAATTTGTAGGAGATTGGACCTATACAACTTTGTATCAGTTACTTTACGGTTGGAGTTACTTCTAATGCATTATTGTTCATTGCAATCTTTCTGTATTTAATTCAATTGAACCAGAATGACCGAACCCTCTTGAAAACAAAGGGTTTGATAGTGTTTACCCTTTTTACCGGTGAATATAAGGAGTACTTGCGACTCATGGCGGCCCACATAGACACGGTTCTCATTTGAACTTCCCTCGAGTACATATATACTATTCTTTTTACAAAAGAATGCAAAATCAACCGGCTATAAATACTAACAAAAAACTGATGCCAGTAAATTAATGCATTCCTACCTCTTAAAAGCAGAGATGAAGGAGTAGACTTCCGAATTTGGACAAGCAGGCACTCAATGAGCGGGTCTTCGTCAGAGAAATATGCATCCTCGGATTCATCCCGAAATTAAGGGGAGTGGGGAAGGAACGCGGGAGGTTAAGTTGTACTTTTGGGCCAACCGGCCAAGTAGTAGTGAGCTATAAAACTGTGAAATACATTAGTTTGAACGGTTAAGATCTAATCTCATGATTAATTTAAACGGTTAAGATTCAACCGAGGGTTTACGGACACTATGGTTAATATTATATATAATTCCTTAATTTATGGTAACATTCTTCTTCGTCGGTGTTGTGGGTCCACAATTAGTGCATTGATCGAAATCCAAAGCTAGATTTGTTGCGTTTCTGCTAAGTAACCACCAATCCCTTTGAAATTGAATGAGAAAACAGTGATGATGATCTTTTAACCCCTAATATTTGCTCGGAATTTCTTCACGACTATGGTGAGGTGGGGTGACAACGATCTACGACTTTTGATCAATCGTCCCATGCACTTTCAAATATCATCATCAACTACTTCGGTTATATATGGAATCAAAGAAGAAAGCGTTTGAAGAAAGAAACAACAAGTACGAGGAGAAAGTGAAGATCGTTCCATGGGAAGATTTCCAGCAAGAGCTTGCTCGTCTTTCCAGTCTTTCGTCCGCCCTTGACCAAGCTAATCACAAGAAGTCTTTGATCCAACAGAAGCTTAACTCCCTGTTACAGGTAGGATCGAGATTTTACTACATTTGTTTAATGTTTATTCTGGTTAATGTGAAATAGGATAACTGAAAGGAAATTGATTCGGTATCAAGTAGAGAGGTCATCCGTTACTGATTTTGGAAAATTTGTGACTGGTGGTGGTGTTCTACAATGGCAGTTTGAATTCGTCTAGGATGTGAAAGAACATTAATAATGGGGACTTTGACAGATTTGTTTTCAAATGGAAAATACTTCCTGTCACGGTCTCACTGCTACATTGCTCTTTCAAGTTGATTGGAATTGGTTACATGAGTTGATTAATATTATGAAGAATGATATTGTAGCATTAAATGTGAGAAGATGGAAGTAAAGTCTCTTTTTTCTTCAGAAATTAGGATCACTGAATGTTTGAACTCTAGATATTGGCTTCAATTTCAATATTTCGACTTTTTTGTTGTTGAAGTTTCATTTGTGGAAGAAACATGTGTTAGAACTAGGAAGAAATAATAGTTTTGGTTCATCTTCTTATGTGTGGGTGCAGAGAAATCTATGAGAGAGATGAAAGATAGCACTCGTTTTCGGATTATGCATGTAAAATTCAATAGTATTAAACTTCTGATACATATCTGATATCACATTCGAGTTACTGCATTAGCAAAACTGTTTCCCTGCTTGCTTGTTTTTGCATATAAAGCCAAATACAGTAAGATTTCCATATTATTTCATTTTCTTATTGGGAAAAGGCAACTATGCTCAACTTCACTGCACAGCCATGTAAAATTTTCAGAGTTCATTGTGAAAATGTCTTCATTTTTTAAAAAGTAGAAAACATTCATGGGGTTAATTTACAGATCCTGTGTGCTTTTTGTTGCTTCTACATGTTGCACAATTTTTTTTGCTTTCCATGTTAAGCGTATTCGCTTCAATTACTTAGCCCGCGGATTAGCGGGTTGTCAAATGTTGGGCAGTTAGAAGCAGAATCGTTAAACTGGTCAAACGAGCTAGGTGAAATGTGGGAGAAATTGGAAGCCCGAAAACTGGTAATGGGAAATATGGCAATGAAATCAAAAGTTGTACAAGAGAAAGCTAAGAAGCAGGAGGAGCAGCTTAACTCTAAGATTAGATCTCTTCTAATGGATGGTACTGCTCTTTCTGTAGCTAGAAGGCAATTGCAGGTAATCAACATTGCTATTACTTTCATAGATGTTTATTTATTCCCACAAAGTTGGAGAAAGATGATAATTTCAAGTTGTCAGGGTGCCATGTCTAAAAATTTTATATGTTCTCTTAAATTGCGCTATCCGCAACAAAAGTTGTACATAAGTGACACTTGATACTTTCCTAATCTTGCAAGAGGATTGCTCTATATTCAATCTTATCTGTTTGTAAGTCTCTTGCCTTTAGAAGAGAGCAATTATCTTTCAACCAGATTATGTCCAGAAGAGAGCGTTTTATCTTTAAGATAGAAGCCTTGGCTGTAATATGCTTCCTGTAAAAGAAAAGGCAAGGGTACTTTTTTGTACTGTTGTTGCTTTATTCCTAATTTCCTATCCATATTAGCACATGTTTGGAACCTCCTTGGAAGTTGTTTGGCTGCTATTGAAACATTACAAAGATAACTTCTGTCATTGTTGTTGGTTTGTAGCTAGAAAACTCTTTGCCATGCCCTGTGTGCTTCCACCTTGCACTTGAAATCTTCTTAAAAGACTTAAAAAAACAACTACAAGATAGTCCTACATCTAATATACAACAATTGTTGGACAAAGCACTATTAACAATTGTACCACGATTATCATCCATCATGAAATCACATAAAGCACTGGGTTGAAACTCAAGGACAATGTTGTCCCTAAACCAAATTCTACAGCCAAAGAAAGGATAAGCGAAAATGGCTGATCAGTAATGATGCCAAACTGTAAAATCCGAGTGTTGATCACAGAACAGCATACTAGAAATCTTGATCTAATACAGACAGCATGCTAGAATTAACTTTATTTTGGGTGTTTACTGTTTTCTTTGGTTTAAGAGAAGAAATATGAATCTGTTGTTTGATGCAGGAAGCGCATAAGTCATTGGCTGGAGAAAGAGGGTATGTTCATCTATGGAATTTGCAGAAGTTGTTGAGAATGAGGCAACAACTTTTGGTGTCACAGATCTCACTACTCTATCCTGTGAAGGTGGTGCTTGGACATAGATGTGAGCAAGAACTTGAATCATACACCGGCAGTAGTAGGTTCGGTAATAATTTCTGTCAACTAGGCCCTAAGTATGCTTAAGCCATAACAAGAATGTTAATGATATCTTTTGGATTTCATATGCAACTGTTTTGTCTGTCTGTTTGTATGTTCTGGCAATAAGGTAGCATTTGACACGCAGACATGATTGGACAGGACTGGACAGTACAGGACAGGACAAGAGGGTAGGACCGGACAAAACTGGACGGGACAGAACAAGTGACTGTCTGGTGTTTGGTATGACTAGGATTGGATGGGACAGAACTAGACAAGTTGGCCCCAAAAGTTATTGGATAATTTTAAATATTATATAATAGTTATAATTAGCAAAAATAAAGTAAATAAATCAAAGAATTTAATTTATAAATATTTTTACACAATTTTCATATAAATAAATACACATATATAATGGTACCAAATTTTAATGAAAATTTTGATATAATTGATGGTAGTAGTGGTGGTGGAGGTGGTGTTGGTTGTGGTAGAGGTAGTGGTGGTCGACGATAGTAGTGGCGATGGGTGGTGGTGGTCGGTGGCCGACGGTGGTTATGGAGGTAGAGGCAGTGGGGTTGGTGGACGACGGTTGTGAAGGACGTGAAGATGGTGGATTATGGTGGTGGTGGTGGCGATTGACAATGGTGGAGTAGTTGTGGCCAATATAGTGAAGTAGTGGTGGTGGTGGTGGTGGTTATGGTGGAAGTGAGGTGGCAATGGACGGTGGTGGTCGGTGGTCGACGATGGTTGTGGAGGTCGTGGAGGAGGTTGTTGCAGTAGAGGAGGAGATAGAGGTGGACAACGGTGGTAGTGGCGGTGGCAATGGACGGTGGTGGTTGTAGAGGTGGCAATGGACAGTGGTGGTCGGTGGTGGTTGTAGAGGTGGCAATGGACAGTGGTGGTTGGTGGTCGACGGTGGTTGTGGAAGAGGTTGTTGCGGTAGAGGAGAAGTTGGAGGTGGCCAACAGTGGTAGTGTTGGTTGCAATAGATGGTGCTGGTAGGTGGCCGATGGTGGTTGTAGAGGTGGCAATGGATAGTGGTAGTCGGTGGCCGACGGTGGTTGTGGAGGTGGTAGAGGATGTTGTAGTAAAGGAGGAGTTGGAGGTAGCCAATGGCGGTAGTGGTGCAATGGACGGTGGTGGCTAGTGGTCAACTGTGGTAGAGGTGGTGATGGATGGTGGTTGTGGACGCGGTGGAGGATGTTGTTGTATTGGAAGAGGAGGTGGAAGTGGAGGTGACCGACGGTGAATGCCGGTGGTGGCGACGGCCGAAACTAGCGGTGATGACCATTAAAACAAATATCATATTGAGGTTATATATCAAACTAGGGTAGGTTAGTAATGTTTTAGTTTTTGTCTCATTTTTGTCCCAATAGGTGGAACAAGAAAAAGCCTTTTTTCCCACCTTGTCCCAGTTCTTGTCCCTGTCACATGTCGCGCCAAAAATGGGATAGTGAGTTCTTGTTCTATCCCATGTTGCGCCATAAACGTGGGACAGTGAGTTTTGTCCCGTCCTGTCCTGTCCTGTCATGTCCCATATACCAAATGCAGCCTAAAGGATATATATAACTGGAACGTCATGTTAAGTTATTTTCCAGAGGCCAGTTGCCCACAATACTGAAATAAAATTTTGAAACTGCAGAACATTATACTGGGGATGAATTAACAATTTAGCATGGCTGCATGACCTGCTTTCAGCCATGCACCTATATGCACCTTTAAGAACATGCCCCCCCATGTCAAGATCAAAATTGATTAGGTTAGAGATTAAAAAAGTAGGCATAGTTTAATGACTTTCAATTATGATATTTTATTTTGTGGTTGAACCCTTTGTGCCAGGAATTTTAGTTGATAACCCAGAGTTGTAAGATCCAGGGAGAATCATCAGATACGGTGAGCATAGCCATATTTAAAGTGGAATTACAAGAACATGCTCTTACCTGTATATTACATATTGGTACACTTATCCTATAACTTGTACAATAGTGGTAGTGCGAAATTGTTGTAATGAAACAAAATGAGTGATCCAAGTTTATTTGAGTTAGCGGTAACCTGGAAAGCGTCAATTCATGTTTCACATCTTCGAGTCCAGAGGCACTCATCTTTCAATATCACTATTAGCTATGATAGATTGATAGTTGATAGAAATATTGTTGTTGGAACTGGGAAGGCGAGTGAAGATAGAGGAGAAAGACTGATATTTATTTGAACTCCAGATGTTGGGAGAGTGGGCAATCTTACTCTGAAGAGATTGAAAGTTATGGAAAGATGGGAAGTTGAGTACATTGAAGAGAGTTTCTGGTGAAGTATTCGATTTATAATAGACTTGGGAGTTCAAAACTCTTGAGGCACAATTAAGAAAAAAATTGAAATCATTGAAATTTTAACATAGCCTCAAAAGGATTTGACATCTTTAGAATCCCACAGGAAATAGAACTTTAGCAGTGCTTGATGATGTTTCTAACTCTTAGGAAAGGAAAAAAGGTTTGATTTCTATAGCGTGCTTAGTCCTGTCTGATGGAGTTCTCTTTGGAGTTGATGTATTGCTTATGCTTGTAATGTAGCTAAAACCTTTTTGAATTTATATTGGATGTGTGTGCATATGGGAAAGTTCAAATGAGAACCATAAATTGAGAAACTTGAGACCCAATATTTGCATTGTGTTCATGCATATATACCATCAAAATATGTATATGCCAATTAGTATCTTCATCAATGTACATGTACTATATTTGCAAGTATATGTATATATATAGAGAGAAAGAGAGAGAGGGAGGATCAAATGAGAATAGTACTTGTTTAAAAGAACACGAAAACTGGCGAATCACGTGTGAATTTACACTAACATTACGTACAAAATCACATGTGATTCAGGCGACCTTGGCCAGCGACCTGAAGATGTAGCCACAAGTCACCTGGACACTTCTTTTTTATCATTAATGTAAAATCACATATGATTTTGCACTTGATTTGCCCGTTTTCGTGTTCTTTTATATAGGTAACGTTCTCTTTTGATCCTGCCTATATATATATATATGCATTGGTGCGTATACTCACTGAAATTCATATACGGGGTATTTGGTTTGATGAAATGTTTTTTCGAGGGATTTGGGTTTCATGGAAGGATTTGAAATCTTTGGTGTATTTGGTTTGTAGGATTTGGAATGAAATTGAATTCCCTTCTTTATAGATAATTTATATAAACAAATTATAAATAATTATAAGAATAATACCTATTATTAATTGATTATTACAAAGCAAATGTTTTTAACATATTTTAGAACATTATTACAAAAAAATCCTTTGAAATCCCGTAAAATACCAACTACCCCACAGGATTCTGAATCCAATGTTTGTCAGATTTCAATTCTGGACTTCCCTAAAAACCAAATGTGGAACTGGAATGGAATTCAATTCCAAATCCCGTATACCAAAAGGGCCATATAATGTATATCCAAAATGCATATATTAAAACCATTAAGGACTTCTATAAACATTCAATTGATTGAAAATGTCATGTCTCTGGTTACTGCACTATTTTGGTTCCTTCACTGTAATATAATGTTCCTTTTGCTGTTAGTGTTCATTACTTTGCTCGAATTGTCGTTTGTTAATTGGATGATCTGATTTTGTCTTATTAATTTCTATATTTTTGTTGGTCTGGTAGGGAATCCTTCTCGACTGAAACCCCCGGATGCAGCATCTTTGACGATTTCAGGTCTACATCTCAGTGTTTTTCCTTTTACAAAGATGAATTTTTTCACTGATAAAAAGGAGGTCCTGAGGTCGGCAACTGCTCTCGGTTATGTTGCACATGTTTGTGTTCTTTCTCTCTGCTGCCTTTTGCTATCAACTACTCCCACTGTCTCAAAGTATTTCTAACATTTAACTAGATACATGATTCATTAATGGCTTAAATACTTGATAATGATGACAAAATAGTCGGAATCATGTAATCCAGATTTTCAAAATCATTGAACTTTTGTAATGATTGCATGTGAGGAGAAGTTTTCCAACCGATCTGTGACATCCCAAAATAGAAATTGTTGAAATTATTTTTGGTATGGAGGGACTAAAATTATTTTCTGTCTTAATCTGTACTCAGAAAATATATACGAAAACTGCTAGTGCTGATTTACCAGTAATTTTACTCTAACTTTCACTTATTTGAAATGGATAAAGATTTGATTAGCTTCAATGTGACATAACATCTGCTATTGCCGCAAAAAGACCATTATCCCTATTAGAAGGTCTTTGCAATCCTATCATTAGCTTCATTTATAAGTGAACAAGAAATAGCTGGAATTAGTTGAAGTATTATGTAAAATGATCTCTAGATTACCCTTCAATGCTTGATGATTGTTGAGTGTCCTTTGTGGTCTTCTTGCAGGCTGTTTCACTACTTGCTCTATATCTAGAAATTCCTTTGAGGTACCCAATAAGAGTGGGAGCTTCTCGAACATATATATGTGACTATGCTCCTTCGGTTGAATCTATATCTGAATTGATGTCAACTTTATTACCTTACTCGCCTTCAAAGCCGATGGAATTTCCTCTATTCTTGGAAGGCCAAGACACAACAAGATCAGCTTATGCATGTTTCTTACTTAACAAGGTATTTGCTTCTTAACCATACACCTTTACCTTGTTTTCCTTCAATGTTCTTTAGAAACTATAATGATGCTCCTTAATTGTAGTAATTTGAAGAAGGATGGTATTAAATTGTGAATTAGGACCTTTGAATCTCCTTTTATCAAACCAAAGGATGGCACGCGCCACCCTGCCCGTCAATGCAAAAAGATCGGGAAAAACCTGTCCGACCCATTTATATTTTTATAATTAGTTAAGTATTTATCTAATAATGTATATAAGGGCCTCGGTGGTGTTGCTTTCATATTGGGCAGCTAAATAGTCATTTTGTGGAGTAAATATGGCCATATATTGCAACTCTTGTTTCTACAAGTTCTTTTTATTATTATTCACATGCATTTTAGATTTTCTCATCATTTTCTTGTGGCTTGTGGTTTAGATTTTCACGTGTAGCGGGAAAATTTTGCATCTATTTACCAGATGCCATATATTGATGTTTGATATGTAGTGGGAAAACATTTCGTGTTAATCTTTTAGTTTATATGTGTTACATTTTGTTAAACATAAAGATTTGTTAAACCCAACCGGTTTATAGGGCAACATGGGCAACTTTTGAAGACCACAAAAAGGAGCTCTGTTTTGCAATATTAGGTTTATTGGACAAAGAAATATGAACCGAGCTCGTGAATGATCACCTCTAGAAGTTAGTACGGTTACGTGATCTATCACGAGTCAGTTTTGCCCGAATTTCTGTCTGTGTCCGAGGGTTTATGTCTCATTAACTTGATAGCTTTTGGACTGGTGGTCGTGAAACATTGACGTGTTGGTTTAACTTGATGACACCTCCTGGATCTGTTTGACATGGGTGTGCAGGACTTAGAGCAGCTCTTGAACTTGATTGGCGTGGAGAGTTTAGGGCCGCGTCACGTGCTGGCAAATTTCAGAGAGCTGCTAAATAACATTCTTTCCCCACAATATGTTTATACGTCGTAATATCCACGACTGTAGTTTTTCTACATGACTTTGTCTTCGAGTTTGTTCCATAATATTACATTTTAGCGATACAATGAACACTAAACATCTTATGTAAATATCCTCCATATACATCTTTGGTTTTTGTTTTTTTTTCCCTTTTTTTGGCACCAATAATCTTGATATGACCTGAAAAGATAGGTTTTGGAACCGTTGAGAATCAAGTTCCTATGATGGTGATTGTTTAGGGCTTGATTCAGAAGATCAAGTATGGTGATGTTTGATCACAAGTGAGTTGCACGATTTGCTGTGTAAGAAATTTGAGGGGGATGTTTATCAAAACGCTTATTGGCAAGAGCTATTATTCTTGCTTACGTTATCGGTTTAACATTCTCGGCATCAAAATGAATTGCACACACTTACCAGTGAAGATTCTTGGTCCTTGATATACTCGCCAAATAAGATAAATAACACCCCTTGAGCACTTGATAAACGGCCCTTTTTTCAGCCTCGAGTCACTGGTACTTGCACCACCATGGTGTTCAATGTCAATTTTTTGTTTTTTTTACTTCGAGCCAGGCACCTAGCTAGTTGGATGGTTCACAAAAACCATTTTCGGGCAATTTCTCAGTGGCTGCTGCCCTGAAAGCGGAGATGCTTTGTGGTTATGACGCCTTTTGATTAGGATCGGCAAATCCATTATGATACACCAAGAAAATACGATGAGATTATTAAGAAAAGGTGAGATGTCCGTTGATGATTATATTATTCAAGTAATAAATCCATATTTAATCATTAAAAAGTAGCTCCACGCTAAACACTTGGAATCATCGTAAGACGCAATATGAGGGGGGGTTTTATCTTGTCGAAATCTTCACATGAAAACCACACCAGTGCTTCACAAAAAATGGTTGGTCTTATAAGAACCCAACCTTCACACATCATAGGTATATATTCATTTGTTCTCACCAAAAAAGTGTTGTAATTTAACAAAAGTGATCTATTAAAGTATAAAAAATAAAGGTTTGATGTAGTAATCTGTAACTTTCTGTAGACATTTTTATTGGTATCTAAGAATCTTAAATGCAAGTTGAGGTTTTAATATATGATGCATCGAACAAATCCAACTTATAGGGAGACTCACCTACTCCCACCATATGAAGATCAACAATGTCAACTATGAATATAATAGTATTCCTGTAATCCCTCTTCTAAAATCAACCTCCCCATTCTAACCAAATTCAAATATTATGGACTTCGACGATGTGATTCCCAATCTTCCTATCTACAAAGCTGCAATGAATGATGATTGGGATTCCGTGGAGCACATCTTTGACAATGATCCACAGAAACTCGATGCCAAAGTCACCTCTTGGTGGGAGACACCGCTGCAGATCGCCGTGGGAACCAACTCTTCCCACCGCTTTGTAACCAAACTCGTGGACAGGATTATGGAAACCGATGTTCAGAAGCTGAGGACTAAGAGCTGGTGGGGTAACACTGCCCTTCACTATGCTGCTAAGATTGGGAACACTAGGGCCGCTAGGCTTTTGGTCTCAAAAGATCCAGGCATTGCCCAGATCACTAATACAGATGGACACACAGCCCTGAAACTGGCGGCACGCTATGGTCAACAGGACACTCTGTGGTACTTATTGGAGGTGACTAAGGATGAGGTTGGGGAGGATGGTACCAGTCCATACACCGGAGTTTCTGGTGCTGATCTGATTAGCCTCACCCTAATTGCAGGTTTATGTGGTTAGTACATACTTGTATGCTTATCTGTGGTCCATTTTTGAGCTTTCTAGGTATGTTTCTTTTTCTTTTTGCAAGCAAGGGGTGTTCTTGGAAACAGCCTCATTCTCTTGAGACAGAAGTAAAGTCTGCGTACATCTTACCTCCCAAGACCTTACCTTGGATGGGATATAGTTTGTTCAGTATTGATTTGGATTGCACACTCGTATGCATTTACTCACAATATATATATATATATATATATATATAATTCTTATGAAACCGACCCTAATGCGGTATTCTAATTCTACACCTATTTCCTTGACCTGTAGATGTAGCCCTGTATCTAGTCAAAAAGCACCCGAATTTGGTTACTCAGAAAGATGGGAACGGGCAGACTGCCTTGCAAGTCTTGGCTACAAAACCGGATGTTTTTCCTAGCGGCAGCCAGCTAGGGCCCTTGCAGCATCTCATTTACTCCTGTAGGGTCTCTATTTTTACATATGTTTTGAAACTATCGACATTGAAGGCATTTAGTCCATGTTTGGCAAACTAACTGATGAGTTGGTTGGTGGCTGAAAAGCTAGCTCTATTGGCTAATAAGCTACCTATTAGTTGATAAGCTGGTTAAGGGACTAATTGTTCGGTAAAAGAATTGCTTATAAGCTAGGAGGCAATTAAAATTACATAGAACATGTTAAGAAAAAATTCGAATAAAACCCCTGGAACTTATTGAATCGCTAATTGAAGTAGTATTTCAAAAGGATAGCTTATGGCTAACCTAGAGGGGCTTTTTTCAATATGTTCATAAATAAGCTAGCTTATGGTTGCCAAACATGGCCTTAAATCTGAAAGTTGTTTTGGTTCTTGTGGACAAGGAAGGTATTACTGTGAATCTTGAAGAAGCATCAGACTACTACCCTGTAAAAATGGACAAAGATACGTGGAGGATGACCACCAAAAAGGTCGAGTCTAGTTTCAGATTGTTCGTCTCAAAGCTGATCCTGCTCGTAGCTCCATGTGCCAAAGATATTTACAGTATGAAACAAAAGCATTTCCATACACAAAAACTTGTAAAACGAATGTGTTCCATTGTCATGGACAAAAGCAGCCATAGTATAGCCTGGGATGTACTAGGAACTGCAGTGTCTACGGCTGTAAAACATGGGATCCACGAACTTATAAAAGTGTGTGTTCAAACTTACCCAGATATAGTTTGGTACAATGATGGAGGGTTCTACTTGTTCATTGCAGCAATAAGATATCGTCAAGAAAAAGTGTTCAACCTTGTGTATCGAATGACAGGGCATAAGGTATTTGCAGCAACAGAGAACCCTGATGAAGACAACCCGTTGCATATAGCTGGGAGGCTGTCACCTCTCCACCGACTCAAGACTGTCACTGGGCCAGCTTTGCAACTGCAAAGGGAGCTTCAGTGGTTCAAGGTGATCATGCTTTTTGACAATAAACCTATCTATTATTTTCCTCGATGATCACCAGTTCAAGTCGCCTCAGGGTTCCTTGAGGGTTGGTTTGACTGTTAACTTCAGGTCCCCATGGGATTTGTTGACGATAAACCGTCTATCTTTTTCCCCAACGGTCACCGGTCCAAGTCCCATCAAGGTCACTGGAGGGGTTGTCTGACTGCTAACTTCAGGACCCCATGGGTTTTGTCGACAATAAGCCTATCTATTTTTTTCCCGATGGCCATCGGTTGATGTCCCCTCAGGATGACTGGAAGGTTTGACTGGCTATTAACTTCAGGGCACCACGGGGTTTGGATAATAAACCTATCTAGTTACTCACTAAGGTACCAAAGCTAGTCAATATTGAATTCTTTAGGCATTACTCGTGATAACAGATGCTAATGTTCTTGCAGGAAGTGGAAAAGCATGTGGAGCCTTCATATAAAGAAGCTTTAAATAAAGATCAGAAGACACCAAGAATGGTATTTACTGAAGCACACAAGGACTTACTTGAAGAAGGAGAAACATGGATGAAAGAAATGTCATCATCGTCTACGGTCGTGGGTGCACTCGTGGTCACAATGGCATTTGCTGCAGCCTTTACAGCCCCAGGAGGTAACACCATTACCGGGTCACCCTTGTTCCTAAATGATGGAATCTTTCTCCTTTTTATCGTGTCGGATGCCATTGCGTTATTCTCTTCCACGACGTCTGTGCTGATGTTCTTAGCGATACTTACTTCACGCTACGCAGAAGAAGATTTTTTCTACGCTTTACCTAAAAGAATGATGATTGCGCTCGTGTCTCTTTTCTTGTCACTCGCTGCCACAATGACGGCATTTAGCGCGACACTTGCACTGGTACTCCGTGATCGAATATCATGGATAGCTGCACCAGTTATATTGATGGCATCTGTTCCTGTAACCTTGTTTGCTATGCTCCAGTTCCCCTTGCTTGTCGAGCTAGTCTATTCCACATACGGACAAAACATTTTTCATAAAGAAAACAATGTATTGCTTCATTAGATCCTTATTCGAACATAAGTGGACCTAGATAACTTTGTATCCAAGTTGGGATCAAGCACAAATGCCATTTCAGGACTCTCCAAGTAATGAACAATATAATCTAATATAAATGATCTGCTATTAAGGGAGGTTACATACCCATTATATGGAGTTGAGAACAAACAGAGGTGTAATTAAAACAAATAAAAAGAGCATAAGTTGCATACACCCCTGTGAAACAAAGCACATAGTCAAGTATGATTCTCATAACTCTATCACCTGCCTCTACCATCATCATAAAACAAGCCTCAAGCTGGTAATTGGAGTTTTACATTGTTCTTCCAGCTGTATTTATAGAAAGAAAAACAAGCATTTCAGACTTATGTCCAAATGTCATCAAAAAGCTTCAAATTAACTGGCTAACTAAGAGTTTTTACCTTTCAAAGTAGTAGTAGAAGAAATCAGCATAAAGCAGAGTCTGGACTAGGCCTGCTATCCAAGCTGCAAGACCAATAGCAATATATGTTATGAAGGCAACCCTTATGCTAATGATTTTTTAGGTAATATATTCAAATTGTTTATGAAAATTTATAAATGTTTGAGGTAACATAAAGGTTGGTTTGGTACACAGGCAGGACTGGACAAGTGAGAGTGAGTAGGCGGGTGAAACCGTGAAAGTATTGTAAAAGGTTTTAGGGTTTTAATTTGATATGGGTAATTTAGTAATTTATCAACCTTGTCTCATCTCCCTGATTTTTGTTCCACCTATTTTGTTTTTTTCCCCGTCCCACTGAGTCCCGTCCTGTCCCAATCTAATGTCAAGCCAAACATGGGACATGTGTTTGTGCAGTCATGTCCTGTCGCACCTACCAAACGCACCCTAAAGGCAAAAGCATTGAAAAATAGGCAAGGTCATTCCTTTCTGAATGAAAAGTCACTGGTTCGCCTCATTGAAATAACATCTCTGAGAACTGCAAATGAAATACTTCGTACAAATACTTCCCTCCCAAACCTTCACAAACTAAGGTGCCTTGTGCACCATGTTGCCCTTTTTCCAGTGAAACATGTAATTGTAACACCCCGTATTGAAAAGGGTGCTAGCATGATTATAATTGTATGGATGAGTAAGAAATAATTTTTGCTTCACTTTTTTCATTGGAAATATTAGGAGAAAAAAAAACATACTGATCCAATGGACAAAATGAGGCTCGGTGAAGTAACGATAGATCCAGTTCAAAATATACAATGCCCGGTACGCTCTGCACAAGAAAACCAAAGGCATTTAATCTTTATTGTCATATCAAATACCACTAATACAAGAGTAGAAAAGTGCATTACCCAAGAAGAAATACATATTGGCCTGTCAAGTTGTCGATATTTCTTGTTCTTTGCAGCAAGACCAGCTGAGGAAGTATCGCGACGGCTTCCAAGTACAAGGAGAATGCCCACATTACCTGTTCAAATATAAGGAAACATCACTCTGTTTTCTACAATGGCCAGGTGAAGAGAATTCAAACACGATTCAATATCTGATGCTTGAATGAAAAAACATGCATACCTCTCTGAAAGTGAACTTCTCATGAATAACTAAAGCTAAAAGCAAACAAGGAAGCACAAGAAAATAATGTCGAAAGGTATCTTGATCTTTATCATAGGATCTACGGACAATCTTGTGGCGCCTTATGTACCATACGATAGAGAAAGAACTTCCCAGAAATATTAACTTCATGACAGTATTGTATAGTGAAATGAAGTCTGTGAATATATCCAGGTAGCGAGTAGCAAAAACCAGTGCGTAGAGCTCCTGAGTCTTCAGTGAAACCCCTGCATGCAACATGAACGAAAAGGATCAAACAGATGTCAAGATGTTAATGCTACAAATAATCCCTTGTCGGGCCAGATTCTGTTTTGAAATTTCGGCCAGATGGTAGAATCTCACATTTCTAAACACGTAGATTCGAACCAACTTACCTTCCTTGGAAGGTATGATAATCATAGAAATCATGTAATAACACTACTGGTTTGTTGGTGACAAATTCCAAAAAGTCCTTCATATCTGAAGGTGTGTTAAGCAAGCTGACCCCCTTAAAATGCCATTACTTAATAAGGATTTGTTATGCGTGCATGCTTATCTCTAGGTTTTACCATCCATCCGATGAGCACAAAATCATGCTGGGTTGCAAACAGTTGTAGTTTTCCTAAACATAATTTGTTCCAATGCGTATTTTACTAGACAAAAAGTATATTGCATTTAAATGGATGTTGCAGATAGATTAAAAGATCATGCAGAGTAAGGGAGACTGCAAAAGTCCAACCAAACAAAACAATTGGCTTTGACTATGGGACAAAACAAGTTCCCCTTCTTATGTAAGCATAGGACAAACATCTTCACCTTGGCTCATATTTTAAGCACATAAATATGCAACCGAAATGTCATTACTCACTCTCAATTTTGTCTCATAAGTTGCTGCGTATACATACTCAAACAAAGGGCTTGTAATAACTGAAGTTGTTTTCTAACGAGTAACAAAAATGCTAAAGCAAATTCACAATTCACTTTGCCCACCTCTAAAACTTACTAAAAGAAGTTATATTCAGGTTCACCTTCATATCAGCGTGCAACCAATGAACATACGTCACCAGCGTTTTCACATTTTTCACTTACTATGGTGTGTGCCCAGTGTAAACGTATGGTTCTAGTAACTCATCTCCCTATAAAAAGCTTCTAGATTAACCAGGTATTTGCATTACAACATACGGAACAAACTATAGACTAGCAATGAAGCAATGCAGGGCGTAACAAAACCTCAAAAAGGGAAACAAATCGTCACTAAAAGATGGAAGCAAGTCTCCTTGTAATATCAATAATTAACGTCCGCATAGTGATTAGCATCCAACAAACTTGACCTAACAAAAAAGAAACATAGAATCTCGTATGCTTAATTCTCAGAACAAGGGTTATGGACATTATACTATAATGACCTATTACTACTAAGAGTACTGTCAGCGTTGATAAGAAAAAAAGGGGTTAATCCTTGTAAAAACTATGACCTAGAGTTACGCATCCTACCCTTCTGAAATACATAATGTTTCTCCAACATACCGATTGCAATTTGCCCTAAATTATCAACCTCATATGCTAAACTCGCACAAAAATGAAAATGAAATCTCAACTGGATACATAAGTAGATAAGAACCACTGCATTTTATAACACAGATGGAGAGGGTGGTTGTGCTGAATCATCCCACAAATCTGCCTCAAGGACAAAACTACCAGAATCAACCTTCAAACCACAATTAAATCGAGAAAATTCAGTTCAATTTTTCAAAAATCAAAACATACATGAACAGATGACCACAGATTAAGCTCGCAACCCATTAACGAGCAATCTGAAAACAAGCACATCTCAAAACCTACTGATGTTATCATGAATCCTCTCCAATTTAACCAAAAAATCGCATTTTGCGGAAACCATAAAGTTAAAAAAAATCCTCAAATTTCGTAAATAAATCTGCAAAAGACGGCAGATGGTAAATGGGGATAAAGTAAGGGTACCAGCGCAGGATTTGATGGTATGTATCTTTAGGAGCAAGACGAGGACGCTGGCCAGATGGGTCATATCCCCTGCAAGTCTAAATATATTCATCCTTCCTCTGTGTGAACTAAGAATCAATAAACCCTTTGAGTGTATGAATGAAGAAGATTGAAATTGGTGAAAAACTGGAACAGATCTGCCTGGAAATTATGTTTTTACAAACAGATCTCTCCTAATCCTACTGATCCAAGAACACAAAATCAGATCCCCCTCTCTGTACGCCCTTTCTCTTTCAAATGTAACCCCCCACCGACTTCCTGCTGGTAATCAATAGTCCAATTGGGAGAACTATAAGACGGGTCGGATTGGTATTTTGGATTTGATTTTTTGAGGGTCGGTTATTTAATATTTATTACATAAAGTTTTGAGTAAAGTTCAATTTTTGAACCCTAATATTTAATTTTAATGGTTTTTGTCCTTCAATTTTATTTTAATATATTTATCCCTTGCGGTTGACACTTTGCAACATTTTTCGTCCCTCCTATTAAAGGGCGTTAACTTTTTTCCTTAAATCCAGTTTAATGAGGGGTATTTTAATCATTTTACTCATTTCTTCCTTTTTTGTTTTTACAAAAACTATCAAATTTTAGGGACTTGTCGTCGGACTCCATCACCGAAGAAGTGAGGTGGAGGCAAGCACCATCTCATTCTCCTCGTTGGACCTGTCATCATACGCCATCACCGGAGGATTAGGATAAAGGCAGCCACTGTGTCCTTCTCTACTCGTTTCTCCGCCACCATCATCCCATCCCTAAAATCTAAAAACTAAATCTAAACCACAAGAACCAAATCTCGATCCATAGAGCATGTATTGGTTTGAAAGTTCATTTTCGTTTCATCATCCCTAAAATCTGAGAAAATCTAATCTAAACCACACGAACCAAACATAAATATAGGGCTTCAAGGAGGAGAATGAGCCATAACTCTATGTCATCACCATCCTTTTTGCCACTAATGTTCCCCATTTGGGAATGGAGATGAAATGGAGGAATGAGGATAGGATCTGGCTTTGAAAAGGTGAAGCCATGAAGGAGGCAATGGCAGGTGATGACCAATGGTGAAGGTGTGAAGGGAAGAAGAGAATAAGGGGTTGGCCTGTAGTGGGGGGTGGAAGGGACGAAAATGATTTCGTCCGTGTATATATAGGACCTGGTTTAAAAGTTAACCAAGTTTATTGTGTTAACTTTGTTAACCAATCTTGCCCGTTGATTCTTACAATAAACGGTTGTGATTTATCATATTAAAATTTTATTTTTTTCAATTTACAATTTCACAAACATATGTGAACTAAGTGGAAAATGGTATTTGTGTAATTATTATTTTTATGTAACTCCCATATCATTAATTGAGAGTTACAAAATCAAAAAATCTCATGATTTTTGTTAATTTATTTTTGTTAATGTAAGAACCATATGAACACACACACACACACACACACATATATATATATATATATATAAACCATTGTATCAAATACGAACAAAAATTGACATATATATAAACTTGGATTTCATGAAATTTATGAACACAATATTAACATAATAAGAATAGTTGTTACACGAAAAGAAATAAATAAATAAACAGATATGAACACAATATGTACAGCTTGTGAACAATAGTTCATTCATTATGAATACAATATGAACAGTTTGTGAACAATAGTTCCTTCATTATGAACACATTCAGGAGTGAGTCAATGTTGAAATATGCAACTAGTGTACATATGAACACAATATGAACACTTATGAACATTAGTTCCTTCATTATGAACACATTCAGGAGCGAGTCAATGTTGAGATATGTAGCTAGTGTACAATGAACACAATATGAACACTTATGAACGTTAGTTCCTTCATTATGAACACATTCAGGAGCGAATTAGTGTTGAGATATGTAGCTAGTGTACAATGAACACAATATGAACAGTTTGTAAACAATAGTTCATTCATTATGAACACATTCAGGAGCAAGCCAATATTGAGATATGCAGCTAGTGTACATATAAACACAATATAAACACTTGTGAACAATAGTTTCTTCATTATGAACAATGGGTTTATCCATAATAGCTTGAACGATACCGAAAACTTTACTATCGAGTCTCCTCTACCAATCATAAATTCAAAAATATTATAGATAGAAAAATCAATATTGTAAAAAAAACAAAATCAATAATAAATTAACAAAAACCATGAGATCTTTTTATTTTGTAACTCCCAATTAATGATATGGGAGTTACATAAAAAAGAAAATTACATATTTATTCTTGTTATTAAATTATAACATGAATATGAACCTATATATAAGATAGATTGTCACTGGTTGAAAATGGTTAACAAAGCTCTCTCTCTATCTAAGTTTATTGTGTTAACTTTGTTAATCATTTTCAACCAATGACAATCCATCTTATATATAGGTTCATATTCATCTTATAATTTAATGACAAGAGTAAGTATGTAATTTTAATTTTTATGTAACTCCCATATCATTAATTGGGAGTTACAAAATCATAAAATTTCATGATTTGTGTTAACTTATTATTAATCTTATTAATTTTTTTTAATATTGATTTTCTATCTCTAATGTTTATGAATTTGTGATTGCTGGAGGAGACCTGGTAGTAAAGTTTTCGGCATCGTTTAAATTGACATATATGAAAAATGATGAACATGTGTGACCATATGAACACAAATTCACATATGAGAACATTTTTACAACCATATAAACACAACTCGACATATATGAACCATTGTATCAATTACGAACACAAATTGACATATATGAACACTTGTGTCAATTACGAAAACATATTGACCTATATGTACAGTTGGTATAAATATGAACATATATTGACCCAAATGAACATACGAAAAATGATGAACATGTGTGACCATATGAACACAAATTCACATATACAAACATTCGTACAACCATATGAACACAACTCGACATATATGAACCCTTATGTCAATTACGAACACAAATTGACATATATGAACCCTTGTGTCAAATACAAACACAGATTGACATATATGCATACTTGTGTCACTTACGACTTTTTTCCATATACACATCTGTTCACACATGAACAATTCCCATAAATATCGAATACTTATTCACATATGAACCATTAACAAAAAAAAATGTAGAAAAATCTGGTGGTGGGGATCTTGTTGTTGGTTTTGATTCGATGACGAGATTAATCTCGGATAGTTACATTGTTATTAATGGGCAATTAGAAAACATCTCATTGACATTAATGAGCGGTTACAAAACATCTCATTGTCATTAATGGACAACTAAAATCTTTTCTCAAAATACCCCTTGAAAATTTTGTTCACTTATGTTACCTTGTCTATGTGTGCAATTATTTACATTTTATATCATGAATTATCTTAGCCACAAATTTCAATCTGGGTTAACAAATAAAGTAAACACAACAATTTGGGTTAACAAATGAACTTGTCCCCCCTC
>NC_037528.1:24502437-24508455 GCF_001531365.2 Cynara cardunculus var. scolymus | reverse complement strand
GATTGGGTATCACATTGATGTCGTTTGTGTGATCGATCGAAGATGTAACACAATGGTATCACTATGCATCTTATATATGATTAGGTATCACAATGTATCTTTTGTTTAACAAAGTCAATATTTTTAGGTATCACAGTGGTATCATAGTGGTATCACCGGAGGACGGTGACCGGAGGCCGGAGAACGATGGCCGGAGAGAGAAGAGATGAGAGAGGAGAGATGAGAGTTTTAAAATACCAAAAATATCCTTGCATTAAGATTTTAATTTAAAATTACCAAATTTATAAATTTCTTAATTTATCTATTGATTTGTGGTTAATATTGGTTCTCACAGTTACCACAAACAACTCGGTTTTCCCTTGAATAGGCCCCTATATATATATATATAATAGAGAGAGAAAGAGAGAGAGATTTGGTTTGCTTTGAAAACCATTCATTTCATACATACTAGTATCAACCAGTAACATAATTCCATTTTTTCTTTTATTTTAATGCATAGGAGTATGATTGTCTTTTGACTTTATAATATATACTTACAAACATTAATATTTTGTATTATTCTATCAAATAAAAATAATCCGTCAATTTCAGAGTTTATTTATAATCATCTTTTTCTTAGGAATTTATTTATTTCATTTTCATAATAACAAAAGAAATCAATATTTTTTTCAATTTACAAATCTTTTCAAATTTATTAAATTGTGATATTTTCCAGATTTTGAGTAAATTGTTTTGTTTCAATTATAAAATTCATGAATAAGTTGATTTCCTTACAAAATTTCATTAATGTAATTATGTTATCTAGTTTTCAATATATTTTATTCATGAAACTAATTTCATTAATGAAATTATATTATTCAATTTTTAAAATGTTCCATTAACTGAATCATATTTAGTTTTATTAATAAACTCAATTTCATTTTGGTTAGAAACCAGTTTCATCTTGGTTAGGAAACATGAAACCAATTTCACCAATGAAATCATGTCATCTAAATTTCAAAATGTTTCATTAATGAAACCAATTTCACTAATGAAATCATATTATTCAGTTTTCAGAAAATGTTATATTGACTGAACCATATTTAGTTTCATTAATAAATCAAATTCATTTTGATTGGGAACCATGAAACCAATTTCACTAATGAAATCATGTTATTCAGTTTTCAAAAAAATTCATTTATGAAACCAATTTTACTAATGAAATCATATTATTCAGTTTTCAAAATGTTTCATTCTTTATTGATTAAAGAATATTTTTATGTTTCATTATTTATTAAAATATCTCTCATTTTATAGTTTCTAGGTAACTCTATTTTTAATGTGGAATTTATTTAATTATAATATTTACTCATAAAATAAAGAAATTTTTTGTTGAATATATGATTTCCTAACATTTTTGGTTAAAACCATTCTAATAATAAAATAATATATATAGATTTTAAAGCTCTGATTTTGTTTCATTAATGTTGATATCCATGATTTTGTTCTCTCATTTGCCAATTTATACAAATAATTTGGATTGAGATAGTTGTAGGTTGTATAAAATCGTATCATTTCATCTTGAGATTTCAATGGGCTAAAACTTTTAATGCGATTAATGATGATTAATCTGAAGAAATGGGATTGAATACGGGGAAAGAATATTTCAACGGGTTGAAACTTTTAAAACTTTTTCTAGTTTTGCCCTTTCTTGGATAAAAAAAATAATTTTATTTTTTCTATTTTTTACTTTACTAAAATAACTCTTTTTAATAATGACATTTGATCATGAAAATAGATTGACGAGATTGGTTTGTAGGGTTTGTACAAAAGGGAGCGGTTTGTATTTGATTGTTATATATATAAACTTAATCAAATGAGAACTGTTTGTTTATGATAATCGTGAGATTCAATCTCAACCACAAATCAAATGTTAAATTAAGAAATTAATAATTTTGATAATTTTAACTTAAAATATTAATTAAGAGCATTTTAGAGATTTTATAAATATCCTCTCTCATATCTCCATTTTCATCTCTCCGGCGAATTTTATTCGCGAACCTTATTCCGATGAACCTTATGTGAACACAAGATACACATTGTGATACTTACAAACAATATTCACTGTGATATGCAGATATACATATAAGATGCACAATGTGATACACATTGTAAAACAATGAAAATAACGAAAATGCACAATATGATATACATTTCATAAAACAAAAAAAAATACATTGTGATACACGTGAAAACATTGTGAACATTATCAATATGATACACTTTGATTCATAAACGTTTTTAAAATACAATGTACATTAAATAATTGATATACTAGGTAACTAACTTTAATTAAATATTTTCCTCTAAAAATTTAATTAAATATTTTGATTAGTTGTCAAAAATATAATTCTTATATTACTCGTTTAGTTTATTTAAGAAATATCCTT
Source organism: Cynara cardunculus var. scolymus (assembly GCF_001531365.2). Lineage (NCBI taxonomy): Eukaryota > Viridiplantae > Streptophyta > Magnoliopsida > Asterales > Asteraceae > Cynara > Cynara cardunculus. Next base: position 24,506,026 of record NC_037528.1, on the reverse strand, counting down.
AAATATCTCAAATAAGTGGTTCATATTGGATCTCACGATTACCACAAACTAATCAGTTTTCTCTTGAATAAGCCTCTATATAATACACACACACACACACACACATATATATATATATATACATACATATATATATATATATATATATATAGAGGAGTGATCAAATAAAAACCGCTCTCATTTGTGTAAACCGTGCAAACCACCTTCATCCGTCGATTTCATTGTTTAATCTTATGAAATTTTTTCATGAAATTGTTTAATCTTGTGAAATTGTTTCATATAATATTTTTTTTGATCAAGTTGTTTCATATATGTTTGTGAAATTGTTTCATATAATACTTAATGAAACTGTTTCATGTATTTCTCTAAAATTAATGAAACTGTTTCATGTATTTTTCTAAAAATTAAAATAATGAAGATGATAATATCTATGATTAACACCCTCCACAATAAAAATGATTAATCAACCTATCATAATTATAAACAAATGAACAAAATGAAAAATTATGATTGATTGAATGAGGTTTGCACGGTTTGTACAAATTGAGTGGTTTGCATTTGATCGCTCCCCTATATATATAATAGTTAATTACATAACGTCTCTAAAGTTTTGATTTTTTTTATAAAAACAAGAAAATTAAGAAAACGGATAAAATGACTAAAATACCCTATGGATTTAACTGAAAAGGTTAATGGCCATTAATGGGAGGGAAGAAAATCGTTGTGAGGCGTCAAACGTGAGGGACAAACATGTTAAAATAAAGTTGAGGGACGAAAACTGTTAAAATTGACAAACATTAAGGACCAAAAGTGAACTTTAATCTAAAAATTATATAATATTGTATGCATTGCAAAAGAAAATACAAAAATACCTTTTTGTTGAAAAATACGAAAATAATTTATTTGTGGATCCGAAATAAAAATTAATTTGAAAATTTAAAATGAAAATTTGAACAAATAATGCAATTTAATGCAAAAATAACGTTTATATCTTATTCTTTCGTAATAGGAATACTTTTGTCTTAAAAAAAATACAATTATTTAAAATAAATTATTTTCTTTTTGGTTCAGCTTCTTCTTTTCGTTATGGTTTTCTCGTTATTTTTATCGTATATTTCTTTCTTTAAAAAATGATGATATCTTATAGAATCTGTAATTAATTCTCCTTTTAATTCTTTTGACTTCTTTTTAATATATTGTCTTGTTTTTGAAAACACCAAACATTTAAAAAACAGATCTAAACATTTAATACAAAAATACTAAAATACAACTTTTAACAACCAAAATGTAAATGAAAGCACCACCTCTAACTTTAAGGGGTTGTTTGTTTACTTATTAATAGTTTCATTAAGAGGTAGTATTTGAATCGTTAAGAGGTGAATCTTATGTGACAACAAAAAAATTTGTCTCTTAATGATTCTAAAACCCTCTAAATGATTTTGTATTATGAACCTTCCTTAACCACTAAGCACCCTAATTTCATTATAATGAAAAACTTAGTTAAAAGAGTATTAAAGTAGATACTCAAAAAGCAAAGATTTTGAAGATTATTTTGTACTCTAAAATAGAAAATAATAAATAAATTTTATAAATCTTCAAATTTGTAGAAATCTTTACAACTCAATGTTGACGAGAAAAAAAATATCAAAATTTTAATTGTTTTCACTGATGAAGTTGAATTTATTATTATTTTCATTAAAGTTTTCTCATTGTATTAAAAATTTGAAAGAAAAAAAAATGATGAATTTATATATTCTAATGTTGTAATTTCCATTTCTGAGAACTTATTTTTATAGAAGACGTTTTATGTTACCATTAAGTTTTGAACCAACACTTGACCTAACGATCCGTTATTCCTTTTTCCAATAAAACGTAACTAAAAGCAGGAGATATGTATGTACGCTACACATTGAATTTAAAACTCGAAACTATATTAAATCATCTACTTCTAAATTAAACAAGATCAATCATATGTCCATTGCCGGGAACATAAACAAGAAACCCATAAACATGATACCCATAAACAAGGATGTTGAGATCATAAAGGCTCGAGAAGAAGCAGGTGGGTTGCCATCGACCACGTTTTTCGGGGTTGCTGCTGCTCCGTTGCCACCCAATGCTATGGCATTTTGTGATGGAGGCGATGCACCATTACCTAATGAAACTGGACTTGCCATCTCTCCAGCGGTGCTACAGTAAAACTTCTCACGATTATCACAATATATCAAATTCTCATTTGAAAACATCCCTATGTATATATAAACAGGGTTCGGTCCGGTGAGAAAGAGAGTTAAATGAGAATAGTCAAAAGGGGTTTACACCGTTGGATGCATATTAGGATGAGATTCACCGCAATGAGAAGCACCGAGATCAACAGATCAATCTCTTTTTACGCTTTTCCCCTTAACTTTACTTCTCACACCATGATTTGCCGATACCAAAAATATGTAAAATTATATATGTGCATACATGAGAAACTTGTACCAAATTCCGAAGGAAATGTAACCGTCTGGTTTATATAAACATGTAACAGATGAACTGATAAATATGGAAGCAGGACCGGTCAAAGAGTATGTGGGGTCAATGTTCAAGAAAAAAGTGAGGTCAAGCCAATCGAACGGCTAAAAAGAATCCAAAAAACAACCCCCTTAGATCGTAATGTCACGTGTACAAGCTCACAGGACAAAATAACACCTTTTCACACGCAACCACTCCCCCCGAGGCAAAATATGCATATGAATAAATGCTGAATCTTTTTTGTTTTTTTATTTAGAAAATAATAAGAGCACCAAAAAAGTCCAAGTAATTATTATGATTATTATTCGTTTTTTCAAGATAAAATGTGACGTGGAAATTGTAAAAAGAGGAGGTGACAATAATACCTTGGAGAGGCCGGATAAACGCATAATCCATAACCTAAAAGGACAAAAGTACCCCAAAAAAGAATTTTAGGTTAAGAAACCGATATTATTATTTGTGTTTGTGAAGGGGAGAAAATGGTAAATTTGCACTAACTGGGATCAGTTTTGGCGATGGTGGCGGTGCTGGAGAAGTCACAGGAGCCGGCAGCCATGGAAGTACGCATATAATAACTGTTGAAAGCGTAGGAAGCATGCGCCTGAACAGTGTTTGGAAGAAAACACGGACCGGATTCTTGTATCGGCAAGCAATCTGCTCCGGCACCGCAAGCATAGTCTAATGCCATCTGCAATAAGTCCTCTGAGGCGTCGCTTCTCGCCACGCACCATGTTGCCGCCGTGATTCTGCCGTAGAGAAGCAACTGTAGCACCAAGACGACTGCAATATCCGACAATGTAGCCATTTGCACAAATTGTACGTTGTTGCGTGTTTGAAAAGCACACGCTAAACACACACTTATGTGTATGAGAGAGAGAGAGAGAGAGAGAGAGAGAGAGAGAGATGTTTGCCTTTTAATGCTAACTATTTTTTCAATTTTTTTTAAAACTAATTTCAAGTAACTTATTCTAATTTTTTTTAGATCTATGGTTTAATTGTTTTATAAATTTATGTTTTAAATTAAGATAACTCGAATTTTATGTCTATGTTAATTTATATTTTTTCTAAATTT
>NC_037528.1:24489370-24502002 GCF_001531365.2 Cynara cardunculus var. scolymus | reverse complement strand
TTTAACTATGTTTTTATTATTTAATTCTTTTTATTGATTATTATTATTATAAAAATAGATTTTTTAATATTAATAAAAATTAAATCCATCACTTAATTAATATTAAGTTTATTAACATTTTCAAGAAGTCAAAAAAAGTTTTCTTCCAACCACCTCTAAGCTTATGTTTTCAAAATTTCTTTTCTAAATATTTTTATCACAATAATATTGTTTTTTGTATAAATAAAACTTAATACAATTTAAACTAATATGTATTTGAAGTTTTAATAAAAAACGACGAGTTATTATCTAAATTTTTAGAGATTGCTGAAAAACTGATAAAATTATTATTTGACTATTCAAAAATTTAAATAAGAACTAATTAGTTACTTTAAGTTTTAAAGCTGGAAAAAAATGATGGATAATTTTCTGAATTTTTAAAGTTGCAGAAGGATTAACAATATATTCTATGAAAATACAAATAAAATGAAAATTAAGAATTAGCAAATGAATTTTTAAAGTTTTTATTTAATTTTTATATGAACAAACCATACGATTATATACATATGGTTAAAATTTATAAATTTATAAAATAAATGATATATTATTTTTTATAACTAACAAGACGTATTGTCTTTCTAATTTATTGGTTTTAAATTTGATTAATATAATACAAATAAAAATTATAATTACTATAGAGTAATAATTATCATTGTCTATTAATTAAAAAAATAAAAAAAATAAAAGAGAGATAGGAGGGGACATAAGAGAGAGAAAAAGATGAAATAATGTCATTTTTTAAACTTCTAAATCATTTAATATTATTTATTATGATTTTTTGATTTTTTAATAGGTAGACAGTGCAAATAACAACTCATTTTTAATAAATAAAAGTGAAATACATATTAATTTTTGTATATAATTTAATTTAATAAAAAATACTTAATTTGGTATATAAACAAATATCACCCTTTAATACTTTTAGTGAATTGCCAAAAATATATTAACAATCCATCAAAGTTTGACCATTCAACATGGAAATTTTTGTTGGGTTTTTCCATTTATAATTATCCTCAATGATATTGCTTTTTTAACACGTAATTACGTGGATACCACTACACGAAATACTTGAATAGAAAGAAAACACAACTATACATTGTGTTTTTAATATTTAAAAGAAATTGAAGGACTGAACATGTCCAATATCATATCTTGTGGGGCTACTCGTAAATTTTACCACCATGCTTTGGCTATGGAGGAGGGTCAACCATCCTTTTGCTTTAAGTCTTCGACTGTCGTCTCTGCCTCCACTTCCATACCACGCAAACATCTCTGCCGGATTTCCACATCGACGATGACCCATATCCTTTCTAGGGTTTTTCTTTTTTCGTTTTCTTTTTAATTATTCCATGTTCATTGTGGTCTCGATCTGATGCCATCTACCGAGTTACTTCGATATTTGTGCATCAAATTGAAGTCCAAATCGTTTTTGTGTTCTATATTCGTACTCGCATATGTATCTTGTGTGATCTTCTTAACGGCGGATCGAACGCGGTAACCAGAGGGAGAAGGATCGCGAAAGAGCTAATGCTCGCGCCGGTGGTAAGGGGAAGACTAAAGACGATGGATTGACCCCTGAACAACGCCGTGAAAGGTTTGATCTTTTGCCCTAGTTTTATTCAATTTATTCCCTAATTTGTGTTAGTGACGGTGACTCTGATTTCGTTACTCGTTGATATGTTGGTTTATCCCTTCAGTTCAGTTTTAGGTATAACCTTGATCTGATGATTTTTGGGTTCATCTCTAATCAATAGTCATTCAACACTGTTGCTTGCTAAATTTGGAGATTAGCTAGCAATAGCATATTGGCTTGAGTAACTAGTAGTATTACAAAGAAGGGCTAATGGATATATCAAGTATTCAAGTGATATTCCCCTCTTTCAGGAAGAGAAGTACATTGATTCTTGAGGTCCAGGCTACTACTTTCCAAATTGAAAATCTTTCTAATGACACTTTTAAGAACCCTATTTTTCTATGTGTAGCTGTTTCAGTTCGGAATCTTGGAAATATTGACAAAAAGATCATTTTTCGAAGATGAAAATTGAGATTGTTAGCATTAAAAAGTCCATCTCTACATCTTTTGTTTGTATCGGAGGGAGTAGTGTGCCCTTGTAAGTAATGATATATTTTTAAGTATTGGAAGGAATGTTGAGCTATTCTTTTTGCTCTTACATACATAGGCTACCTAACAGTTGGCTGGCTTTGAAGTCGATGTCTAACATCCCAAAATTCGAAATATCTCCATTGACAAGAGTATCATCCTGATTTCACATCTACACGAGCAAAGTTCCTTAGTCAATTCTATCACGGTCGTCAACCGTGCTCATCTACTCTTTTCGTATGCATAAAGAATATGTATATCATTTAATCAAGGTTGCAAGCCAGATACTTATCTCTCATATTACACGTGGAATTAACCGTTCCATTTTTATCATTACATACCATAACATCAATTTTACTCCCAAGGAAGGTTTTATACTTTAACTCAAATTTCCACTCACTCCACGGTTCCCTACGGTAATCTCATGGCTTCTCCAGTCTTTCATATTTATAAGTTTAGTACTAGATTACGAAATTCTATTTCACTTAAATCAACATTCACGTCACTAGTAAGCCATCTTAGATAATGTACAATTTAAGTCTAGGCTATCAACAACCTAGTTCACTAAAGCTTCAGCTCTAATGCTTCAATGATCTAAGTTTTAAACTTCCGCAGCAATTTTTTGATGAAATTGGGATGAGATTCCTGTTATTGGAGTTATTTTGAATTTTGGGTTGTTACACGATGTAACATAATATTGTCTATTCACCAATTCACTGAAACAGCTAATGGCTAGCATGATCTTTGATCAATGTTGTAGTATATTTAGTTTAATATTTATAAGCATGGACTTTACGTTGTTTTGAAGCATATGAGTGAGTGAGAGCACTTCTTTTTGTTAACAAAAGCATGAGTTAGTAAATGTCATGTTAATTTGTGATTCCATCGTCTCCATGAATGCTAATCATGTGAACTATTTGAAGGGATGGAAAAGCACTCCAAGAGAAGGCCGCCAAGAAAGCGGCAGAAGCTGCAGGGAACAGTAGTACAGGAGGTAAAAGCACCAAGAAGTAGCAGAGTAACTTCTTGATGGATTACCTCTTAAGACTGTAGTTCGTATTGGTGGTATCACAGACAAATTCTAGTCTCATTGTCAATTTGCACTGGTTTCAAATTACTTTTCTATCTAATACTTCATTCTACGTAAGGATTTATAAGTGTGCCATATCTTTGTCTTTTGTACTAATTATATTTGAATCTGAGACAAAGTTTGATTCATATGCATCTTATCTCTTCTACTTTGGTTCCATTTTCGTATTACTTTCATTTGAGTTTGGCATGCATAATTTCATGCACTAGTTTAAGAAAAGCTGCAACTAGTTTTCTTACTGCTTTTGTAGGCTCTCTTACTAGTACTTGGGTTGCTGAGATCACATTTAATATGGTATTATGTATGAATAATGATCCTAGGTACAAGTAATTGCTTTTTTCTTGCAATTTATTTACGGTGGGTATAATATGGAATCTTCCTAAACAAGGTGAGAGAGAAATTAGTATCATGCTAACGTGTTTTAGGAATCGTTCTTTGGAGGCTTCTTGATCAAGAAGATTGCAATAGTGTTTCCGCTTGACACTCTTTTTGTTCGATTGGTATATGCTCTCTTTCTCTACCCCCCATCCCCTCCCCCAAACACTTGCACATCTCCATCTCTTTCTGTGGCCTAAGTTGCAGTTTGTTGTACAATGGGGGGAAGAAACTTGTGCAGATAAACGAGAACACTGCATATGTGTTCTGTTTGCAGGTCTCAAAACACATGTAAGTTTTTGGTATCAACTTATGTAGAGTAAAGTTCAAATGAGAACTGTAAATATTTTAAGAACTACTAATTAATGTATTATTCACGATGAATGATCCATGATGAATATTATTCATCATTAACATCTATCATGACATTCATCATGAATAGTTCGTATGTTTGCAATATGTTTACGGTTTTCACTTGAACCTGTCCTTAGCCATGTATTTGTTGTTTAGCAGTTGGATTTTGTTTAAAGCACACGTATCATATGACATGCAAGATCTGATGACATCTCTCGTCGAGCATATTTTCCTTTTTAAAGTATAGGATTTTTCTCATCGATGCTTGATATAATCTCTTCGGATGCTAAAGAAACCTAGCTAGATGCTGTAATTCGCGTACCACATTGTTTGTATCTATTAGACATGTTTGTCAATATATGGTTGAATTATATGATGATACATGTACCAAAAGTGCATCTGGGACTTCTTAGACATGTCTGCTATCTGTTGGAGACTTGGAAGAAATTAGGTCTAATTTATCAGCATACATATAGTGTTGTATATTGCGTGCATACCATGTTTACGCATGCTCTTTTGTACGAGTAGAACCCTGTTTTTTTTTTTTTTTGCTTTATGGAGTAAAACTAATGCTTTTAGTACGACACCATGTAGTGAAGTACTAAATTCCACTTGTACTTTAAAGGGCTTGGAATTTATTTCTGTTCCAGCCTACACATAATCTCTGTGAGTCCTAATCCGCACAAGCCTATGTGCGAGGTTCTTGAGACCGGGTGCAAGGATTACTGAGAAAGGACTAAATCGGCTAGGCTTTTGTTCGATAAACACCAAATCCGGTAACAAGGTTGTCCGATTTGCACTTTAGAAAATGGCCAAGTCCAACAGAAACTGATCAAGCCTTTGTGAGATTTACGTTGAACTTGGCTAACCTTGTATGCTATTTAGGCTATGAATTATACTAAGTCATGAAAACCGGGTAAGCTATGAACGATTTAGATTCAACAAAAACACAAAAACAAACTTTTTCACTCAAAAATGGATCAAAACCTGACTTTTTATGAGTTTTTCAAGTACACCAAAATTTCTCAAAAATCACAAAAATTAATAGATCTCTTATACTAATGATCAAATCACAAAACTTTGTGAATAATAAAGATTCACGAATCAATTACGCACATTTTGATCATGTTTTTAACATCAAAACACAAAAATTTGAAATTTTTGTAGATCAAAGTTTTAAAAAATTTAGAACACTTATGAAGAACAAGATGAACAGTAGAAAAATTTCCAGAAAATCTTCAAAATTTGATTTCTTCTACTTGATTTCAGCTCTGATGCCAATTATGAGTCCCACAATACGATCAATCTTCAAATATCATCATTAATCAATGGCAAACTTCACATTATCATCAAGAACATTTGAGAGGAAAAGTCAAACAGTCAAAGCTTCTATAAATCTCTCAATATACGTAAGTATTACAAATGAGCTATTCTCCTTAACTCTACATCAATTACACTAGAAGACAAACTATATATAGGGTCAAACATTGAAGCCCATAGTCAAAGTCAACAACTACATACAAAGTCAAACACGCTAATATTACAATTATAGACTTTCAAGACGAATACAATTTATCACTAAAATTCAGTCCTAACAATCTCATGAAAAATGAGTTCGATTGCACCAAATCAAGTAAAAAGTTGTCCAAATTACCGTCTTCTAAAATAACTGCCTCGACCTCGCTACAGCCTCCAAATCTGCAAACTCAATCAGTTTACAATCGATACCGGTGCCGAGAGACGCCACCCCACCAATTAAAAATACCCTTCCACAATAGAAAAGTCACCAAACAATTAATGAAGCAATGGTTAATAGATTCAAAGTCGTTGCTGCAACACGGACAAAGAAGAGAATGGAGATCCACCCCTTTGTCATGAAGAACCGCACGAATCGGAATTCTACCCCATCTAAGATGCAAATGAAGATATACACCTTTTTCGAAGTTAAAGCGCACTATTATGTTAGGATAAGACGTTTCGGGACCTACAAAGAATATTTTTCGATCATGCTCCTAAGAGCCTGACCGAAAATAAGCCATCTTCAACTAGCCACCAATACCAACAATCTTTCTCACTCACATTTAAGGAAGATTTCCAAATTATATACCATTGCCCACCCTTTTATAAAAGGAACCCAAAAAAGCAATACCAACCTTTTTAAATCCTTCCCCACCCTGAATATCCCTTCCCACGCCCCACCAAACCAACTCTCCCTCCTAAAATATGACCCGCAACCAAAGAGAACAAACAATCTAACCCTCCATCATCACCATAACTATAAAAGCTTTTTATCACCGAACCCACAATCCATCAACACCAGTCGTGAAATGCCACCACCACTTGCCAAGAGGACTTCAATTCATAGCCTCTAGTCTTCCCACCCTCAGCTCCCTGAGACCTGTAAGACCAATTCTCAACCCTTGGATTAGATCTACAATCTGAACATTCATAATTACAAAATTGCCATCAGACTTCTCAATAATCACAAAATTGCCACCGTGCAACTTTAGATCATTAGATTATTAGCTTATAAAGTTGATCAATACTTTATATTCGAAAACAATACTTTATATTCGAAAACAATCAAAACTTTTATGAAATCACATATTCATCAAATTAAATGGACGGTTGAGATTGAGTTGTATTGGTTGTACAAATGTAAAAGATTGCATAATAACTCACCATTCTCTCTCTCTCTCTCTCTGTATATATATTTTCAAATCAGTATCAATTCTATCGTTGTAAAAATGAATATGGTTAACAATTTGGTGCAAATATATTTATCATCATAATCATCATAAAATTATTAACGATTTATATAAAGTAATTTGATTAAATAAAAAGTAATTAATATGGTTATAACATGATATATATGTGATAATATATAACTTATATTCAGACGTATATTATCATATATGATAAGTACAAAAATTTACATAGTGAATCATATAAAATGATATGTAATAGATCATATGTTAAACGAAGTTTATCACATATGATTCAAAACATGGATTCAAAAATTAGAGAAAAAATATTGAAAAAGATTATGATTTAATTGTACATATCACATAAGATAGTTGATGAGAATTTTTGAATTTTTTTTTATCAATGTATATCTAGAAAAAAAGAGTTATATAAAACTTTATAAAATAGTTATGAATTTATTAAGTTAAAAATAAAAAAATAAATCTAAAAGATATAATTAGATTTTTAAAAATTTATCCAAATCAAAATGATAATTATCCTAATTTCTTATTTTTTTTATGTTATTTTCTAATTAATGAATTACTTGGTCCATATTCCTTCTCAAAAATTAGTTACCTTCTTGTATGATCCTCCCTATAAATATATAGTCAAAGGTTATTTTGAGAAGTGGTAAATATTTGAAAAGTAAAAAGTAATCCTAGCACTTTATATAGTTAAGATCGAATTTGATGGTAAAAAATTGGGGCTATACAAAAAATAAAGAGTTAGTTTCGTAACTTTTATAAATAGGTGACAAACGAGTTCGTATATGAACCTATGTGATTCACATATGAATTGTATGCTCATATGAACTATTTTAACTAATTCATATATGAACCCGTATGATTCACATATGAACTACTAAACTAATTCACATATGAATTCATGTGATTCAAATATGAACTAATTATGACTCATGTATGAACCTGTGGGTTTATATATAAATCAGTTAAATAGTTTACATGTGAACTTATTAACGGGTTCACATATTAACATATAGTTAATATGTGTATCACATGGATTCATATGTAAACCTGTTTGCCGTCTATTTGTAAAACTTACGAAACTATCTCTCTATCTTCCTCATACCCATGCGATGAATTATCTGGTGCTTCGCGGTGAAAGCGCCAGATGTTGACCAGATGAAGGGTTAAAATCACTTTTTTAGCTCTTAAATAATTATCACTTCTCAAATGAACCCTTCCCTATACACACACACACAAATATATATATATATATATATATATATATATATATATTTAACGAAGTTAAACGAAAACTTGGTAAAAATAAGATAATGAGTTGCACTCAAATCACATGCGATTATTGAACACGATCAACACAAGGGTGTGCAAGCGACTTTGTCTACGACCTAGGTCGTGTGTAAACACATGATTTTGCATGTGAATTTAGTGTAAAATCATAAATAATTTAGTCGTTCTGTTATCTTATTTGCTTATTGTTTTCGTTTGACCGACTCTTTCTCTCTCTCTCTCTACACACACACATAGGGGCCCATTCGAAGGAGAACTGATTAATTTGTGGTAACTGTAAGATCCAATGTAAACCAATCATTTGAGATATTTAAGGATATTTCTTAAATAAGATAAAAATGTAATATAGTAATTCTATTTTTGACAACTAATCAAAATATTTAATTAAACTTTTTAGAAATAAATATTTAATTAAAATTAGTTACCTAGTATATCAATTACCTAATATACATCGTATTTTTAAGACTTTTGTGAATCAAAGTGTATCATAGTGATACTTTCACAATATTTCACGTGTGTCATAATGTATTTTTTTTGTTTTAGAAATATACCAGAGTGTGCATTTTCGTTGTTTTCATTGCTTTACAATGGGTATCACATTGTGCATCTTGTATGTATATCTGGGTATCACAGTGAATATCATTTGTAGGTATCACAATGTGTATCTTGTATTCTCTAGTTTTTTTTTTTTTAATTTAGGGTTCATCGATTTGTTTTTTTTATTTCAGTTTAATCTAATTCAACAACTGATTATATTTGATCTATTTGTTGTTCTTGATATGAGTTTTTTGATTATATTTGATTTGTTTTTGATCTACTACTTTCTTTAAAATTTACTGCAAAAATATTGTTGTTTGTTGTAAATTTTTATCTACAAAGATTGTTAATGTAAATTAAAGGGTAAAATAGTCATTTATATCATTCAAATTGTTTATTCAGCACAATAACCGGACACCAAATTAGTTATATCCATACAGACAACTATATCAATACAAATAACTTTATCCATACATGACTTAATAAAAAATCAATCGAATAGCCACTAGAACCATGGAACCACGTTTAACACGAAGGCCGGCTCTGGTGTTAGGCCATTAACGCCATTGCCTAAGGCTTAATTATGATAGAAGGCCTACTTTTATGATGCATATAATATGGTATTTGTAGTTAATAATAATTAATATATAATGTTATCAATTTTTTTCTTCCTAAAAGCTCATTTAAGGGCCGTTTACCAAACACTTACTCGGTAAACGTTTATTCGTAAAATTTAACACTACCACTTACTTACCGGGTAAGACTTTAATCTACTAAAACGGCATCGTATGCAACAATTTACCAAGTAAGCTCTTACCATGGTAAGAGTCGTTGCCCTCACTTACTGGGTAAGACTCTCGCTCCTTGTCTCTCTCTTACCGTGTAAGATTCTTAGTCCTTACCATATTTATCCGGTAAAATAATGTGACTTGGTAAGTCTTACCCGGAAGAATGTTTGATAAACGACCCCTTAATTAGCAATATATTTTTTATTTCTTCAAGTTCCATAAACAAATAGTTACTTTGAATATTTATTCTAGTATACTTCTTAGAGAAAGATAACAATCATACCAAAATTAGTGATTGTGTGATTTTTCTTCATAAATTATGCATCATTATAGAAAATAATAGTTTGGGTTATATTATGATCCGGGAAGTCAAAATAAACCAAGGGCCGTTTAGTTTGCATGATTATTTTTGAAAGATTTGGATTTTATAGAGGAATTTGGATTGTAATGGATTTGAAATCATTTGTGTTTTTGGTTTGTAGGATTTGGAATGGAATTTGATTCAATTATTTATAAAAAAACTATATAAATAATTAAATTACATTTTTATTAATCGATTATTACAAAACAAAAATGTTTTTAATTTAAATCCTTATTTCATAACAATCCAACGAAATCCCATGGAATCCTTAGCACTCCCTAAGGATTTCAAAATCAATAGGGGGTAAAGGTTGTAAATGACACTTTTTCAACTTTTCAGCAAATAAACTAATCTTTTACGTAAACAAACACAAGAATAATTATGCATAAAAGTAAGGTAGAGAAAGTGATGCCAACACCGTTATTTAGAGTAGTTCACCAACTTGGCTAATCCACCACCTCGAGACACCAATCTATTAGAAGATGTTCTTTATGATAGAACACAAACCTTGGTATAATGACCGGTACAAAGAAATACTCACTAGATAATGGAATACTAAATAATAATCACTCTTGTGTAATTAATGCTTGGATGATCAATAAATATTTTTAAGGCTTTGAATGCTTGATTATAAGCTCAACAATCTGCGAAAATATTGCTTTGAATGCTCCAAGACTTGTTTCTAAAAGCTGGGATAAGACTCTAGCTTTATACAAATTTTTTTTTTTGAAAAACCAAACTCATGTGGACGTGCGCTTGATGCCGCTTCGACTTTTTGGAATAGGACCGTTTGAAAAAGTACACCCATGTCAGGGAAGGTTCAACGCGGACATCCGCTTTGTGCTTTTCCAGCTAAATGTATTTAGTGAGTCATCTTTACATTTAATGCCAGTTCCCCTTCAACAAGCAACAAAGACAAGATGGAGATTGGTTTTTCAAACCTAATGATGAAGCTGAAAAAGAACTTTTTGAGTTTTCATGAACAATTTTATTGAATTATTTTATAAAAAATCGTCCAAGAATTTTACCGATTTTGTCTAGAGTGTTTACTATTTAATAGTCCGAAGGGAAAAAAGTTCCCAGAAAAAAAATGCTCGACTTAATTCTTCAATAAATTTTTTTTGACGTCTCACATTTAGATATGAAGTTTTATGAAGATCGGAAATGACGTGTTTTTCAAAGAAGTGTAAACAGTAAAAAAATAATTACCAAATATTTAATTTGAGCATACCAAAAATTGCACTTTGTGGTCAAAAGCATCCGAACTTGTGAAGTGTGTGGTCCTCAACTCATTATATATCTATTCTCTAATTAACAACCTAATTTTTCTTAAAATACTTATTATTTAATTTAATAATTAAAGTCAATGACAAAATTAGACCATTAAAAATGCATCTTTTGGTGGAGTTGTTATACTAATTTCCCCATTTTGTAAATATTTATTTCGTTATTACTTGTCTTCTTCTAATAATACTTATTATTTAACAATATCTAAAAAATCATTCATTACACCAAAATTTAGTGTTAAGTATACATCACCATTTCGTATAATTCATCTCCACATAACACGAACAAACAATTGTAATTATAAGTGTTCGGCGTTACTCTAATCGTCAAGAAGCTTGGCAAGTCCAAAGCAAACCGCACCAAGTTGTGCATGAGCCTACTACAACTCAACTTTGACAAAGCTACACGCCATACAGCTTTTCGGTCAGTTTTAACTACCTATAAAACATGCCATTTTTTTTAAATATTACTACTAATTTCTTTTAAAGAGTCTATGAATCAAACAGAGAGCTCAAATTATACAAGTTTATACAGACTCATAAAATTCAATCTGCGGTGAAGTTTCATGACCCTAGTCCAAAGTCCGAACCCAAAACTATTTATGTTACATGAGCTAAGCCTTCAACCTAACGAGATTATGCTCCGTTCGCTTGACTGGACTCGACTTGACTCTTATTCGAATAATGTGGAGTTGTAACAAATGTAGTTTGTGTTTCTATATTGGGAAGAGTGGGCCAAGTCATGTTTGGTGGAGGGCATGATGGATGGTCAAGTAAAACATAGTTTTCAATGTCAATTGATAACCTTTTCTATTCTATCTTCACAGGTCATTTGGTGCATGCCCAAACACACATCACATGTATACATACATAAACATGTATATCATGGTAAATCTCTGCACATGTTTATTTTTTCATAATTTTGTTTGTTAATCAAACATACCGACGCTGAAAAATCCATCAAATGAACCATACTAAACTTTTCGACAAGAAACATGAGTCAAACAAATGTGAGATGTCTGTGACATGTAACTCAGTTAGCGAAAAAGTGTGATGACTTTGTCTAATTACTAGCCTTAACCGTTGAGTGAGTCAAAAAAATATCCCTTTATATCAGTGTATTTGAAAATGGGTTCCTAGTAAGTAACTAAATAGAAAAGAAGTTATAGGTGGTATGACCAATTGGGGTTAGATGTTAGATGCATGTGTAGAATGCATTGCATCATGTGTATACATACATATGGCATGGGATGAATTATGAGCACTTTCACAAAAAAGGGCTCCACATGGGGATGCAGTTTCTCTTATATTTATTTGTTGTCTTCATTCAAGTGGGTCCCTGTTACAAGAATGTCATGCCTTCTCAGGGTCACCCATCTGGCCCTATACCAGAGGACCACTTTCACTGCATCAAGCACCACTTTTTATTGGGATATATATATATATATATATATATAGAGAGAGAGAGAGAGAGAGATGAGCGATCAAATAAAAACCACTCTCAGGATACAAACCACCATCATACGTCGATTTCATTGTTTAATCTTATGAAATTTTTTCATGAAATTGTTTAATCTTGTGAAATTATTTCATATAATACTTTTTTTTGATGAATTTGTTTCATATATGGTTATGAAATTGTTTCATATAATATTTAATGAAATTTTAATGAAACTGTTTCA
>NC_037528.1:24466672-24488255 GCF_001531365.2 Cynara cardunculus var. scolymus | reverse complement strand
ACTTTAATTAAAATAAATTTCATCAATAATTTTTTTTAAATATAAATATTTTTTTTGTAAATGTAAATACTTTTTTTGGTATATTTGTTTTATTTTATAGATATAAGTATTTTTTTTGTTCAAAAAATATTTAAAAACTTAATCGTTCAAAATATGAAAGTCCATTGGTTTTTTTTCTCCAGATTTTTTCAATTATTTTACCATATTAACCAGTTGTATAGGTAATAATGATGTACCTAACAAGTTTTAGAAAGCCCAATAAGTTGTTTAACATGCTTTAAAATGTTCAAAGACTTGTTTGTTCCAAAAAATTGTCCAAAAACTTGATCATTCCAAATATTAAAGTCCATTGGATTTTCTTAAATTTTTCCTTTTCATATACAAACGTATTTTTATGTTATTTTTTCATACATAAAATAGTTTTGAACGTTTTATATATGAAACAACGTTGTATTAACAATGCATATTTTATATGTGTTTTTCATATATGAGCAATACATATAGAGGGTGTTTGGGATTATTTATCTAAAATAACTTATACTTTTCTACAAAAGCACTTATCAACTTATTATAAGTCAGAAGAGTTTAACTTCTTCAAAAACTCCTTATTACCGGTATAAGTTTATCAAAATACTAAAAGTGTTTATTACTGGTGTCACTCCGAAATAAGTCAATAAGTTATTTTTATAAGCAATCCTAAACACCCCTATAGTTTGTAACATAGATTAGGCTTATAGTTAATGTGCTCCTCTCTCTCCTCTCTCTCTCTCTCTCTCTATATATATATATATATAAAAGAAAAGAAAGAATAATCGATAAAGGGGAAAAAGAAGGTTTGAGAAAACATGGCCTCATGTCTCTTTGTCCTCTTAGATCCATGGAGAAAAATGTCCCTTTATATGTGTATGTATGGAGATACAGAATCTGATAGCGTCACAACACATACTGAATAGTGTTTACAGAAAGCTTCTCATCAACATAAATGCTCAAATTTCGTCATGGGTCTTATTTGTACGAAAGACCTCTTTTGGTGCATCTTTCGATATAAGTATCGATCTTACCTAAAAAACCTAAAAATAAAGAGGAATACGTACAAACAATGCATATTCGATTGCAATATGAATACCAATTTTAAGTTTGAAAACTTTGGGTCAAAAGAAGAGTGCATGTTCTTCCCTTTTATATTGTTAGATCCAAAAAAGAACAGCAATAACTTGCTTATATTTATGGTTTTCTTTCCAAAAGTAGAATAATTATAAGGTTGAAATGCATTGTTGGCATCTAATTTGCCTGTAAACATGTGCCAAATGCCAATCATGAGATGGTCCTTTCTCTTCGATGCCAAAACACAGCCATTTACTACACCTACAGCCTTATTTTATATATATATAATGTTATCTCTAAATTTATTTATCATATTCTCAGAGGAACCAGTTAGCAAGTCTAATCATTATCAAAAAGCAAAAGATAGAAAAGGACATTAGCGGTTCATTAGTTATCACATGATCACTATTAATGAAGTTGAAAAGCTCCATCAGGGAAGAATATATAACAATATCTGTTAACCTTAGAATAACATAAAAACTAATAGGAGATGAGGTGTCAAGATTTGATTGGTCGATAGAAGAATATCGATGAATGGTGGGCACGAAAGCGTGGAATTGTTTTGGGGGGGTTTAATCTTGATGACCCTTTTTTTGAACTCTAGATCTGACTTTTGAGTTTATATAAATATTAGATGCATTGACATCAAAGACATGTTACTGTGGTGGCCTGAGGCTTTGGAATATATAAGCCAATAGTGCCTTCACAACATTTCTATATCATTGGAATTTGGAACCTCTAATTTGTGTCTTTCTAATTCAAAGATTAGATTACTACCAATGGAGAATCATCTGTTTCCTAAGATGGAAACTTTCTTGCCTTCTTGTTTTCAACAAACTGGAACACAAGTTGTCGAAAATCCCAACATCTGGAATGATCTTGACGAGCTAAGCTGTCATGGTGGTTCAAGATCTTCATCTTCATCAGTATCGTCATCATCTTCATCATCATCGCCCCTGAAAAGATTGCTTTTGACCTCAGATGGGCTTACTTGTTCAAATGATCCAACATTTCCACTAAATTTTCTTCAAACTCTCTCACAAGCTTCTGAGCCATCTTCTACTCCTTCATTAACCAACACCTCAAGATTCCCGAACCTAAGCCTGCTTTTGAATGAACCCAAATTTGCAACCAGTTTGCAGCCAGGGACAGGTTGGCTAGGAATCAACCAAAACTTGGCTAACCACCCTTCTAAGGGTTTTTCTGGTGACTACTGGTTGAAAACTAGCAAGACTCAGCCAATGAAGTATACAGGGAGACGGGGTCCTGATACTACCTTCAAAAGGACTTCCTTTTCGACATCAGTTTGTTCACCAGCAAAACTGTTTAGAGGGGTACGGCAAAGGCATTGGGGAAAATGGGTAGCAGAAATCCGGTTACCAAGAAATCGTACAAGGGTTTGGCTTGGGACGTTTGAAACAGCAGAAGAAGCTGCTTTTGCATATGATACAGCTGCTTATCTGCTAAGGGGTGATTATGCACACTTAAACTTCCCGAATCTGAAGAACCAACTAAAGGCCAATTCAATAAACCGAAATACCGCAGCTCTTCTTGAAGCAAAGTTGCAAGCTTTATCTCAGGGGATGTCATCCGAAGGTAATAATAATAAGAAGGGTAATGATCTATCATCACCATTGCCGGAAATGGCTTTATCAGAAACCTCAATGGTCGGAAACTATACAGATTATGAATCAAACAACAAAAGCAGATCGGAGGTAAGCAATGGAATAAGCAAGAAACCCGTAGAAGCAGGGCCTCCATCAGATTTTGTGGAAGGGGTTCAGTTGAGTAGAATGCCATCTTTGGACATGGATATGATCTGGGATGCTCTTCTTGTTTCTGATTCATGACTACATATGCTCATAGTCTGTTCTTTTCTTCATTTTATATGATGTTTTTGCTCCTTATGGCACAAATGAAAACGATCTTATTTTCCCCTCCTTTTTCTTTTATTGGAAGGCCCATTATTTTTCATCTTCTCTTCCAAGAGTATTGTTGCATTTATTTTCTCTTTTAAGTACCTTTATTAATTAAGATTTCAAGTTTTGGTTTTGGTAGGTTTTGAGTGTTGATGGAAACAATTCTTCTTTAAAGGGGTTGACTTTTTATGCAAATTTACATGGAATTCTTAATTGTGGTTGTCCCTGTCATATTTAGGATTTTCTCTATGGACCCTCTAAGTTCAAGCATCTTCTAAGCAAGTATGTGGACCCACATAGGAGTGGGCACCAATCTTGATATATAATTAAGGCAAGGTAATACTTTTGTATGTCCTGGAACTTAATAGAATTTTTAAGTTTCAAATTTTCAATAACCATTTGCTTTTATTATTCCCCCATGTTTTGCGCATATTTAATGCATATACCGAAAAGAAACACTATTAAGCAGTTAGGCTATGGTACCCGATGGAGTCTTGGCCTTGGGAATGGACAAGGCTGAGTGGGGCAAAAATACATTTTTTTTTTTTCCAGAAAACCAAGGAGATGGGACAAACTTGGTAAGTTACTAAACTACCCATATCAAATTAAAACCTTAAAACTTTCCACAATTCTTTCACCTGGCTACCTCACTCTCACCCATTTAGTCCTGTCTAGTCTGCATACCAGATATACAAGACGGAAGGTGTTCTGTGTCTCTAAGGCTGAAGCCATCTCTAGAAACATCAAAAGGAAAATTAGGAGCTCAAGTTCGTTTCCTAGTGAGTTTGACACACTTCACATACTCTCGGCTATTCTTTCTACTTGCTCTCAAACCTATGCTTGTTGCAAGTTCTCACTCTTATACCTGAGGTGGATACATGAACCACAACCCCCTTGTGTATATGCTGTTTTACATTTCATTGGACCTAACAGGACAAGAAAAAGATCCAGAAACATGTTCTTTTTTTCTGAATAGCCTGAAGAAACAAGAAAAAAAGAACTTAATTTGGCCAAATCAAGATTCATAGCCTTGACTCTATTCAAATATGCGCAAAAGATTGTCTCTGACTGAACAAACATTGCTTCTACCAGCATATTAATCGTACCAACAGAAACATAGAAGTGAGAAGAGAACAGCGTACTGGAATTCTAAAAGCAACAGTGTTGATGGAAAAAGCTACAGTTGATAAAAAGCTTAAACTACTATTTCTCGTGTCAAAAATGTTGTCCTAATCAACAAAGGATCTTTTTACCTTTTTTAGTTGTCCGTCATTAGTCCTCTTTTGTTTTCTGCTCGGTCTTTTCTTCGCCAGAGCATGACGCGTTCTCTAGGACATGAACTCCACCTCCCTTACTGTTGAAACCGTTTCTTGGGAAACTTGTGGATCTTTCTCAAGATTCTCTGAAATGTACACTAATTCTTTCTGATGGAAAGGTTCTGGTTTGTTTCCAACTATGTCTTCACCAGTAACAACTTCCCTCTCTTGGACAGCCATTGGATTCTCCATACGTATCTCTTCATTAGTAACATAAGACCCGTTCTCAATTATACCATCAAATTTTACCGAAAACTTCTCTTGAATAGCCACAGAATCTCTCTCTTGGTTGTCAGCTGATTTTGTCTTGATTTCATCATCAATATTAGACATCTTTGGTTCATCAGGGCTCTTTCCATCTTGCTTTGATTCATTTTCAATGATTAGGGGTTCGTTCTCTTGGACAGATACTGATTTTTGCTGAAGGGATTCATCAAGAAACGACTGGTCACCTTTAATATTGAATGGTTTTTTATGCCCGCCAAATAATAGCTCCTCCTGCTTCATTTCGGCATCCTCCAGGAACTCTTTGCCTACTCTGTCTATTTTAGCTAGTCCCAGATCCTTTTCTCCAGCTACTGTTTCTATTTCAACATTTTCAGCTCCCATTTCAACTGCCAATGGTGTTCCCAGATTTGAATCCTTACCTGTAGTTTTCTCTTCACCTTCAAAGCTGCTTTTGTCATTGTCACAATACCCAGAAGTCAGCTCATTTTCAGGAGCTCGATGAAAACTTCCACCATCATATTCGGTGTTCTCAACCAGCATCATATTCGTGTCCAGCATAAAATACTGTTGCTGTGAAGGCATTGCATTGCTTATGACTCCCCCTCTTCTGAAACTCTCTCTATAATGCTGCATTTCAGTTATGTATCGTTCCTTATCTTTCACAGCTTTTTCCTGGTAAACCTGAAGCAAGAATTAAAAATCCATCAAACCAAACGAGCTCAGTATATCCCTAGTGGGTATAGAGAGGGTAAAATGTCCGTGGACCTGACCTCTACCTCAAAGAGTAGAGCGGCTTTTTCTGTGAAGACCCCCAGGTTGTGAAAAGTGTGTGAAAGAGAGAAAAGCAGGTACGCTTAAATTTTGAAAAGCTGGATATAAGTAAGCAAAAGCTATACAAATAGGGCAAGTACAGGAAAAACAAAAAGATCAAAGATTTTCTTTTTCATGGCGCTCACCGCCTTCTCAGACAACGTTAGCTTGTTCCACTGTTCACCGATCATCCTACTGATGCCTCTATCCTTGCCTGTGTGAAGTAATTTGAGCCTGGCATGCTGTTCGGCAAAGAAGAAATTATACCCACTTCTGTTTGGTTTTGGATGAGCAGGATCCCTCTTCCTCATCTCGGATTTCTTCCTACGCCTCCGCCTACACCTGACCACGGTTGATGCCTGAGTTGCATCCATGGTTCCGAGCTGAGGTACTTGACCATCGTGTTTTGGCGTTTCACATGATGGGGTTTGCACCGTCTGATAAAGAACACCTTGTAGCTGCTCTCCACCTATTCTGACAGTACACAGATACCCACTTTCGAATTTTCCATCAATTATGCCAGTAACTGGTAGACCTATTGATGATTCTGGAGAATCTGCATTGTTAAATGGAACAATTTAAGTCCTAGCAGAGGTCAACTGGAACAGAACGAAAACGAGGGCAATTTGAAGGTTGGTGTTTTACAAATAGAACTATGAAGATGTATCAGAGAAGATAGCGACCTTTAGATGATGCGTCCTCATCTGTTGTCCTCTGCCTCTTCACTGACGTGACTTGAATTTCTGGTGAGAGAGATGTCTGCTGTTTCAAAGGAGCCATTTGAATTTCGGGTAACGGAAGCACGGCTTTATTCATTCCAGATGTTGAAGTGAGGGTGGACTTTGTACTCTGCCAAGTATCTGAGGAAATAATTTGTTCAAAAACTATAAAAAAGGTGCAGAATACATAGGGGCAGGTTCAACGGTGAATATTTTGAGAACCTAGGAACCAACCATTCATGTTTTATACATGCTGAATGTCATGATAGATATTCATGACGAGAAGTATTTATGATGAAAATACATGATATTTATGATAAAAATGCATGATATTCATGAATAATATCCATGATTATTCAGTGTTATTCATTATGAATGAAAATTAATACATGAAATAATTGGTTCCTAGGTTTTCAAAATATTTAACTTTCCCCGAATTACATATTACTGCTAGAGATAAGAGCTTTGTACAGACCAGTAGGAACAGGAGTCCATGCTTTGGCCTTAAAGTAATAAACTTGTTCAAAATGGTGAATGAGTGACATATAATACTTGCGCAAGATAAAAGAAGCATTGGTAGCCGATGGAGGAAAGCTGAAACAATTAGTCACCTCCCTCCACTTCTTCTCTTCAAGAACCTGCACTTCAGTTTGGCCACAAAGTGGAAACACGTAACCAAAATGATAGCAAGTGATTTGCCATGAATATTAGGAGTCCCATAAAACTAATAGCAAGAAAGATCAATGGTACCCTTTTAATGCCGCCACGGGAAGTGACTTCCATAAATAGACGATGCAAGTCTAGATCCTTGCCACCAACAATAGGAATTCTACAATGAGAAATGTATTAGATAGCATCAATCTTGGAACCAGGAAATCTAAGAAGGACCCAGAAACATCAGAATCTAATTCTCAATCCAACCTTGAAATTGGAAAAGAAATACATAAAAGATAGATTAACAAGTTTCTAACAACATCATACTAGTATTAGACTTTAGAGAAGGGTTATAATAGTAAATACTTACTTGAATTTGGTCCCCATAGCAGCATGGAATTTCCCAAGAATATCCATGAAGAGTTTAGCATTGGCTATAACGTCTTCGTACTGCGCAATGGGCGGCGGATATAGATAATACTGCATAGTTTTCTCTTTGATTGGAACTAAGTTCTTGTTTTCTGTCGAAGAAGATGCTGCCATTGCCGCTTAACCACAACCACTTCTGGCAGCTGAGCCACCCTGCTCAACCTTCTTCTAAAGTGTCAGGCAACTGTTTCTTCACTGAACACACAAAGAATAGAAAGAACCCAAATCAAACAAGATAATACAATGCCATTTGCTTACAAAGTTCACCTCCATTCCCTGTGCTCCATTCATAGGCCCCATCCCAATTTTCTAGTAAATGAATTCCCACAATCACATTTATCATCATAGACCCAAGAAGAAGAAAGATGTGAAACGTAACAACTCAGCAATGATCAAACAGAGGTCATTTACAAGTGCATAAAGTAGCAGAAATACAAAAAACTAAACTTAACCCACATACAAAACTGCCCCAAATTCATATCTCTTCCAATTAGAACCCATTTACAGAACATGACTCCTTGGACCAACGATCTTTTTCTTTCAGAATAAAAAGATCCAATGATCTTCATTCGAATACAATGATCATAGAAGAGTCTAATGTTCTAACAACTAAAGCCAAAGAAAGCCATGAGCTTCAAACAAAACAAGAAAAAAGGGGCACAAAACACACAGAAGGAAAACAGTAACCAGTTGTGAGCTTCCAAAGAACAAGGATTCACCTTGTTAAGGAAGAACAATGAAGGAAGGAACAAGCACCATTGTTGTTTGTATCATCAAAAGGATGTATCAATTGGCCAAAGTGGATGGTAGCAGTAGTACAATATAACATCTTTCATAGCCATTGATTCCTTTGGAGCATCAAGTATGTAACAGATGAATCCCTTTCAATTTAGAACTACAAATTAAGAACCCTTTTAGACTCTGCTAATAAATTACCCATATTATCTCTTTCTCAGCTGGGTTTGCAGGTCTAGGCCAACTAGAAGTATATTTTCTCTGACATTCTAAGCATATTGAATCTACTTGGGTAAAAGAGATCATATGGAAATATGAAGATAATATTCAAGAATATACACATATATCAACAAATTTTGGATGGCCAACACAAAGGATTATTTTCCTTCAAATCACAAGTATTTTAAAATCTTTACATCATTATTATAAGTAAATTATTATGAATTAAAATTAGTGTAATATATATATATATATATATGAAAATAAAAGAGAAATCGTAAAATCTCCAAAAAGATCGTATGTCATCCAAACTTATAAAAATAACAGGAAATGCATTGGTGTTGATTAAGAACTTGTTTAAACTCCATGTGATAACTAAAACTGATGATGTCAAAACTTATTGCATATATATAGAATTATGATTGGATTTTAAATAACAAAAAAAAACACATAGAAATGCAAATCCTGCTTGTAAAATAGAAAAATCGAAAACGAAAAGCAAAAAGCCAAAAAGAACGATCGAAGAGAGTAATGATGAATAGCCTGCTCCAATCTAGAAAGAGAGATCTGTCGTCAATGGGGGTAACCAAAGTGAAAACCAATCATTGATTACAACAAAAAAACAAAAAGAACCCTACTTTTATTACGAAAGATCACACATTTGCTGATGAACAGTGGTAGGGTTGAGTTTTTTTCTTGTGGGTCATCCTAACAAAGATTGAAGATCATTTTTTGATTAAATTAATGAAAAAAATACAAGGCAATACATACAGTAAAATCCCAGATGAAAATAAAATGCGAAAATTAAACTTACCAAAGACGGTGACATGGCAGAGTTTGCAGAAATGGGATATGAAATAAGCTTTTTTATGGAAGGAGCGTTTGGTGAAATTTATATCGTAAAACTATATGTTTAACCTTATGATTAGATGTAGAAATGTATGTTTAACATTGTTGATGCTTGCTGAGGATGATGAGGTTGAATCATAATTACTGTTTCTTGAATTACCCTTTTGCCCTTCGAATCACTGGTTTCAAATTCTCGCATTGCAAACACTCGAGACAAGATTTTGGTATTTTGGTAAATTTATCAATTAAAAATTTTCCCCTTTTATCTGGGTTATTTTTCTTGTTTTTATCACCATTAAATGATCAAATATAATGCAAAAATAAGCGTTTATGGCCTGAATTTATCATAAACACACACCATCATTGAGTGAATATGAAAACTTGAGGTAAAGAGGGTTACATATAATCCGTAATATTGTTTTAAGTTAAACCAGTTTGTAACTGAGAAACATGAAAAGTCTGATATATAATAATACGGAAAGATATAAAATTAAGGAGCTTCTTTTTGTACACCCTTTTGTTTGTAACATTAATTGCCATTGAGTTCGGATTAAGGATTTTCATAACTATTCTCCAAGGGTTCCTGGTGTTAGTCAATGTATGTACAAGCTAGCCGAAACACCCAGAAAATTTTAAAAGCCATTGATACTCGATCTCATGTACAAACATCGCATGCTAGCCGATGTGGTCATTCTTACATGCACTCAAAATGTCATATTTGGAGAAATGTCCACAAGATGAAAGCCAAAAATAGGGTCATTCTGTAATTTATGATTTTATAATTAACTCGTAAACATCTTGATTAACAAAGACATTAGAAAGATGACCAGCACTCTCTTTTAAGTTCAGTGGTATTATTTGTATTCTTTCCTGAGTAACTAGTCGATGTTGCCCAGGTTCGTTTTCCATATCGAGTACCCTTTTTAGAACGTCGGAGTTTGACTTTTGGAAGTCAACGGTAATATGGATCGGAAAAGGAAACAAACAAAAACATGGAATAAAGAAACATCTACTCCTATTTTTACAGCCAAAGGTGTGCCCTTTTAGAGGTTTATTCTACAGATGCTACTGCGACTAGATTTAATATTCACAAGATAATACGAAATCACAAAACCTAAAATCAAGACTCCACCACCAACTTGTTTAATATCCTTTCTGTTTCTTTGGTCTTGAAACCCTTTAAAAACTTCATCAGCATTCAAGAGCTTTTTGCAGCTCCTGAAGATACACTTCGACATCGCCTTTTCTTTGTCAAACTCTGCAAAAAATATAATCGTTCGTCATCAGAACCTCATAACAGAACATCACTGATTTCTTGAAAACACAAAGCAGTCAGAATTTCTACTGATACAAAGAAGGGGATGAAAACATCATCTGATATCCACATACAATGGTTGACAGAGGGTTTTAGGAAAATAACCTTCCGACAGATTTTTTTTAGATGTTATGGATTTAAGAATGTCTCTTCCTAACACGTCAGAAGATCATGCATTTAAAAAAATTTCTTTCAGTGCGTTATTCTCCTAAAATTACTAGGATGAAAGAAGCAGCAAGACATTTCCATATTCTAGTCCATAGCATAGCTCTATTTACCGAGAATGGTATGGGGATGGCTACTTAGGTGGTACGGTAATTCTTGGGAAAAAAAGAGGGGGGGGGAGATCCTAAAAATATCGATATTGTTGCAAATAAGCAAGTAAAAAGACATGCAATCTCCCAAAGAGAACACAAAAATTTACGTGGTTTTTGCAAAAGAACAGTGGCAGCAGCAACAAATATTATTGCAGAGAAAGCAATAGAGAATATACAAAAAAAAAAAAAAACTAGTGTGTTCAGTGGTCATATTTTAACCGATAAGCACATGGGGTATTTATACTCTCCAATATACGTGTAATACTAGTAGGAATTCGATGTAATCCTACTTACGCTTCTACAATACATGTGCAGAGAAATGGGCACACGCGAATATCCACCATGATTCAAAGATTCTAGTTGAGAATGGTGTGTTTATATTCTATGTATATACAAATCAAATCTAAAACCAAACCAATAAAGAAAGAAATCATCTTTTATGTACAATGATGCTAATTAGATTTTCTTATCACTTTGATCTACTATCATGATTTTCAAGATTGTCAGATTTGAAACTCAAAGATCTTGGATGATGTTTACGCTACTAGATCATCATTAGAAGCTTACAAATCAATCAGGACAAGGAAATTATGGGTCCAAGCATATACATAAACAAGATGATCCATCCTAAATTAATTTGCAGCATATGATTTGTCACAGAAATAAAAAGATTCTTGACTGTGGATGGACTTCCTGAATCAATGTTGGCATAAAGACAACAAATCAAGGTTTCTACACAAGGGAACCAAGTTGGTTTTCAAGATGATAAAAGCTTCATTAGGAAAGTTGTGTGAAATGATATCTTAATCAAGTTATTGAATGAACTTTCACATAGGTATATAGAAAAAGAAAGCCAAATATGAAAAGTTCATTTGGTTCTAAATTTGCACCTTAGAGGAAGGAAGGGGCAGAGAAGCCTGACGGGCTTTCCGAGGTTCTGTCAGCATTCGGATTTCCTGAAGCTGGCGTGCGATATCCTCCAACAGCTGCAACTGCAAACTTTCCTTTTCACGATTATTAATAGAAAAGTTAAGCTTTTCCCTCCCTTCTTGCACAATCCTCAACCTTTCCCTCAGCCACCCAACTTCAGTGTCAATTCTTATTCTTTCATTATCCAACACTGATGTTGAATTCCTTCTTGCGCTCTTTGAGCTTATGGGCGGCAGCCGCCCAACAGCCGCCTCTGAACCGCTTCTATTTTGGTCAGCTTCCTTCTCCAGTCTCCTTAGAAAACTCCCATCAGTCTCATCCATCGTTGGTCGTTTTTTACTTCCCTTTGACTCATCGCTCGTTTTGGGCTCGTTGTCAATCATATGAACATTATATACAAGTGATTCCTTTTCAGTCCGTTGTTTGTACAGCTCTTTGTTTCCATTAAAAGCATGACCTGCTTTCATTTCCAAATCAGGTACTTCGCCTACAATGGCTATAGGTTTCTCTATGTCTTCTCGTTTTGATAACTCAAGATCTTCATTTCCTGAATTCTTCCTATTGGCAATGGACATGCTAAGCTCATGTAATATCAGATCAGGATCTTCGTTGAAATCTTGAACATTAATGCCAGAAAGTTGATCATTTTCAAGACGATCCATCTGCCTATATGCTTCAACTTCCTTTTCCAAGAAATGCTTCTCCCTTTCTCTTCTCAAAAGGATTTCTTTCAGAATATTCATCTCTTCAAGATCATAAGCTGATTTTTCTTCTATCATTCGCTTATACTGACGCGACTCCATCTCAATCGACGCCTTCTCCTCTTGTAAGCGAAGAATCATAGCCATTGCTTCATCAGCAGCAGTTGCAGCAGCATTTCTTTCCTCATCAAGTTCAACATAAAGTGCAGATCGAGCAGCTCGCTCCACTTCCAATTCTTGTGTCAATGAAACAATTCGGTTGTCTTCATCACCATCATCAGTTGCAATCCTTTCTTTCAGCCCACTTGGGTTGTTACCAGATTCATTAGATACATCATCTAGAAACCTGCCATCCGATTTCACCACCATGGGAGTCTCAGCTTCATCTAAATCAACAACACAAAAAGTAGTTTCAAAGATAAATACTGATAACAATCAAGATTTTGCACAAGTTTATACCTACTATCCAATAAACTAATATGTAAAGATTCAACTTATAGAAGCAAAAAGAACGTAAAGCCCCGAATAAATACTCACAGTTAGAGCTGTTAGCACCAGAAAGAATGAGGCTGCCTTCAAGTTGTGCATTGGATTCTTTGTGATTATTTTGGTCTTCAACACATGTGATCCAAGTAGGGGAAGTAGATACAGAAGAGTGTTTCCCACTATCAAGACTAGTCTTTCTTCTACGTCGAATACTCCCTCTAACTCTATAATTTGCGGCCCCTTTTCCTTTCATATCAAATCCCCTTCCTTTTTCAAATCTAACTGCAGAATCATCAGTTTCATTTCTAACAACTTTTCTAGCATCAGATATGGAACTACAAGATGCCTCACCTTCTAATTCCCTAAACCCATCACCTCTATCCAAATTCAAACCATCACTTCCATGCCCATTCTGGATCCTAAAGAAAATCGAATCAAAAGGGAACTTTCTAGCTACAGCAAATTGAACATCTGAGATCTTATCAGTTGGGTAATCAAACAGTAAATTTGTGAAATCAGAATCAAAGAATACATTATAAGGAGTTGACAAGCTGAAACCAAAGAAACCCAGAAATTTATCAGCAAAGAAAGCAATGGTGGAGCCACAGAGTAAGAAATAAGCTACGAAAAGATCAAGAAAAGCCCCCACCAAAGTATTGAATGTCCAGAAACGCGCAGGCTGCCTACTCATCATCTTCTAGGGTTCGGATGAAGATCGAAAAGATTTTCCTGATTGTAGAACCCTCTCCTCCACTCTGCAATTTTGAAAACAAAAATCAAGAAACCCCCAATTGCAATTAAAGAGTTATTCAAGAGAATTGAATTCTACGTGATTGGATGATTTGAAAGACATACATATCCGCCCAATCAAGAAAAAATTAATGTAAAATTGGACCTCATCATATTGTTGGCAAGGAAGACACGAAGCATTGTTATCAACGATGCACGTGCATTTCATTTCTGGAGGTTTATGAAAATGCTTTCCCATTTGTCCATCGTATTACTTAATTAAATTATTATTATTATTATTATGGTTTTATAAACAAAAATAAGAATATGGTCGGTCCATCTATTAAAGTCTTATTTGGTAAGAGTTTACCAAGTCATGTTATCGTACCGAATGAATATGATAAGGATCAAAATTTTTACCTGCAAGTAAAGACGATGACTCTTACCATCATAAGCATTTACCGGATAAATTGTTGCACATAATGTCGTTTTTGCGAATTAAAATCTTACCTGGTAAATAAGTGATAGTTTTATATTTTACCGGTAAATACTTACCGGTTAAGTGTTTGATAAATCGTCCCTGCATTTTCTTATATTAGAAAATGTATCATTTTCGTTGAAAACTACTTCATCGTTAAGGCTGCAATGTATCATTTTCGTTGAAAACTACTTCATCGTTAAGACTGCAACTTGCAAGATTCCAATTTTCCGATTGGATAAATGATACGTTAATGATGGCAGGGGAGAAATAGAAGGCGATTAAGGCCATTAATTTGGTGGGTCATCCATGTGCGTACAAACATGGAAGTGTTTTGGTTTAAGGTAAGGGGTCAGCAGCGAAATATGGTACCCAATTATGAAATCAGAACTGTCTTAAAACTGTCGGTTCCGAAACCGGTATGAGTGGTTCCGGTTCCTAAAATACGGAACCGATTGAGAATAGTTCCGGTCGGTTCTCAATTTTTCGTAACCGTTACCCGCCGCGACTGGGTACCCGGAACCGGCGGGTACCCGGTTTTTTCAATTAAAAAAATAATAATTAATTTCTTTTTATATAATTTGAGAAGTTTTTTATATAATTTATGCAATTTTTTATGTAATTTGTGTAGTTTTATGTTAAAAATATGTGCAATTTTTTATATAATTTGTGCAGTTTTTTATATAATTTGTGTAGTTTTTTATACAAAGTTTGAGCAGTTTTTTATATAAAATTTGTGTAGTTTTTTGTTAAAAATATGTGCATTTTTAGTTAAAAATATGTGCAGTTTTTTACAAGTTTGTGTAGTTTTTTTAACACTCAATTTTCACAGGTACCGTACGAGGTTGAGTTATACTGACTTTCTTGGAAAATCATTATCTGACAATCAAAGGTATTTAGTTTGAATTTTATTTTAATATCATCCATTAAATTATAAAAATATCGTAACAAAGAAATGAAAAATGTTTTATTTTTCTTAGCGTACTAAAGTTCGATCGGATGAACATTGACGACATATTTAATGTCGACATGTCGGATGAGAAAGTGGTGTTCTCAGTGAGAGACAGTCGAGTAACGCATAGAAGCCTACTCCCAAAAATTTTAAGTATTAAAAGATAGGGAAATTGACTTAAATGACCATATTCCACAACCAAGTTGACCTCTTAACCATTGATCTTTAGACTTTACACAAAAAACTAGGTCCGCTAATGATTGCGGACCCACTAAACGATAAAAATTTAGGCTTTTTTGGCCCAAGTCTACAACCACACGTCCGTAAATATTATGGATGCGGCCCAAAACTCTATTTTCCTTTGAATACTATAAGTCCGCAACCACCATCTAATGCCCGATTCGTAATGCTTAGTGCTGAAACGTTACGTCTGTGATAATTGTGGACATACCACGTGTCAGCGTTGGATGGTTACTCGAAAACCCTAATATGTTGAATTGAATAAGAATGGTAGGTCCAAATTTGAATATGTAAGTTTTGTCTTTTGTTTAAAAACCATTGACCCCATTGAATCCATAAGTTTTTCTCTCTCACATCTCTTAAAGCTTAAAGCCACGATTTCTAGTATAACAAAATTTTGGGGGACCATCAAACATCCAAGCATTTGATTAGAGTCACGGCTTTGCTTCTGCCAGTCGATTCACAATGGGCTTTCCCCAAGTCAATTCGCTTTACGCTTTCGTAATGGCTGAGTTAGTTCTTGTCTTCATATTTATTTAAATTTGAAATCCCCACAGCGGAACCCAATCGTAACCGGAACACCCTAATCGTTTCATGCTATTTGCATTTTTTATGATGTCTTCATGCATTTAGAATATAAAAAACGAATTTTAGTGTTGATGTGTGTAAGGAGGAAACCATTAAATAGAGTAAATTACACGTGGTTGCCACCAACTACCAACTCTCGTCCCTCGTGGTTTGGTAAAAAATGTGATTTTCTTCTTAGTGGTTTTATCGTTATTTTCTATGATTTTTAATTTATTGTTATTTTCATCGTTATTGTGATAACCTGGATTTCAGACAACAATGGTTGAGGTAACCTTTATGTGATTATATGTGATAACATGCATGTTTATTTAAGTAAATGCATGGATCATATATACATGTGAAGGTGATTCTATGCATACATGAGAAGATGTTAATTATATATGTGTGTGCACGTAGGATGGTCACACACATATGGGGAAATTATTAAAATATGATTGTATGCTATCTTCATGGTTAAGAAAATGGGTTTAAAAAAACCACAAGGGTGGTGTCTGATTGGTTTAAGCTTGGCTCCAAAGGTCAAAAGTATCAGGAGGTCCCAGGTTCAAATCCAATGAGGAATAAAAATCCCTTTGTGGCCATAGAGGTTCAAATGCGGTGACTCCGGGCTATCTGTAAAGCAGATGGTCGTCCTGGGATTAGTCGACTCGCATAGCAGGTTGGATATCCAAGTTAATAAAAAAAAGGGGGGGTTAAAATATAATAAAACCCACCGCCTTTAAAGAATTTTATATTAATAAAACTGCACACCGCCTTGATTAAGAATATACATAGAAGAGATAAGATTAAAATATAATAAAACCCACTGCCTTTAAAGAATTTTATATTAATAAAACTGCACACCACCTTGATTAAGAATATATATAGAAGAGATAAGATTAAAGCTTATTTCACTTTTTGAAGAAATCTTTGAAAGGAATAAATGTGTGTGTGTGTGTGTGTGTGTGTGTAAGACGGTGAAGATGTTCTTGAGAAGGAATCTTGCATAAAAGTAATTTGATGATTTTGTGAATATTTGAAGAAGTTGCTATGTAATTAAATCTTCAAATCTGTGTATATTAAGGTGAGTTTTTGATATTAACACCTTTAAATGATATTATTTGAAATATATGATTTTGATGACTGATTTTGAAGAAGAATGATAAAAACTGTTTTTGACAGTTGAAGTTAAGTTTTATGAATCTGGGTTGTGAAAACTGTTTTTAGAAAATAAAGAAGATTTTTGCTTCTTTAAAACAGTTTGTGGATGATATCATATTTTAAGGATTTAAGAAGATTTTGAGTTTGGAAATGATATTAAAAGAACTGTTGGTTCTTGAGCACCATGACACAGAGCACTGGTTGATCAGAAACATACTCCTATATTGATTAGTTTGTTACCACAAACCCCACCACTAATACGTAACCTAATTTTATTAGTTCCAAAACTCATTTTGAAAAAACCACAGAACAAGGAAAAAGAAGACACACGAGAGAAATATTTGATTGAAAAGGCTTGCTGGTTTTTAACATTCATCGTTGGCCTTCTTATACAAAAATTCGACGGAATCAAATTGTACCAATACAATGGTATTCTTAATCATCTGCTGAAGTTTGTACAATTCATGAAAAACGTAAAAAGGGTTTTTTTGACAAAAATTGTAGACCTAGCTTAATAAGATTGAGGACCTGGCTTACGGACCTGCCACTTGGTTGGTTAGGGCTTTTTAGAGGCTGCCACGTGGCACGTCCACAATAATTGTGGATATGGCAGTGAGAATGTGGCAATTACGGAGGTGTGGGCCAGATTCAAGGAAAATAGAGTTTTGTGCCGCATCCATAATACTTACGGACGTGTAATTGCGGACCTGGGCCAAAAAAGCCCAAAATTTTGTTGTTCAGTGGGTCCGCAATAATTACAAACCTAATAACTTTTGTACAAAATCAGAAAGAAATGAATAATATGTCAATTTACTTGTGGAAGAGAGTCAATTTCCCTAAAAGATATCTTTAACTAATAATTAGAAAAATGAAATGATGTGATATTAGTAGTCAAAGTTTGTGTCCTATTATGTTTCATCGTATTATGTATATGACAAATGACAGCTCAACTTTGTTTGTTGCTTCATATTTTAAACCAAAAACGAAGGGCTTATATGAGCAAAGGGTTTTAATTTAAACTAATTAAATTAAAATAATTAAATTAAAATAATTAAAAATCGGTTTGTAAAAGAATTAATAAAATAAATCCCATTTGGTTTGATTTGGTGAAAAGGTTATGCACTTGGATGTGACTCAAACAACTTTAAACAAGGATGGAGTTAGTATTTAGAGTGTTCCTCTTTAATAAAACTATATAAGTGGTTGATTATATAAACCGTCGTATTGTAAATCAATTTCAATCGTTCATGTAGATAAATACGTGATTTCATAAAAATATTGAGTGTTTTCTAATATAAAGCGTTGATCATAATTAATGAAATATAATCATCTTTCATAAGTATTCACATCATAATGAACCCTCATCATTTTCATAAATATATCAATTGAGAACTACATAATTTGTAATAACCGTGAGATCCAATATGAGCTAAAAAGGGTAATTTAGTAATTTCGTTTATTACAACTCATCAAAATATTTAACTTAATATTTTTATAAAAAAATATTTAATTGATTTTAATTACCTAATATATATTAATTACCAGACATATTACTTTCATCATCCAAACAACCCCCCCCCCCCAAAAAAAAAAAAAAAACCATGCCGCCTCCCGCACTCATCAAAATACATTATATATTTTTCATTATTTTCTTCCTTTTGTAAAGAGTATTACAATAAGGAAAATCACCAAAATAATCATTTTATACAAATTTACTATAACAAAATAACCACTTTTTAGAGACATTGCGAAAATAACCATACGGATCGTCCCGGGGGCAATCCGTACTATTCATAAAGAAAAAAAATTTGTTGGTGGGTCCCACTTTAAGCCACGTCAACCCCATAGCCCCCAAGGGCGAGCCACGTCAGCATCCCACCCCTTGGGGGCGATCCAGCCTAGAATTGGTTGGTTTTTCAATATTTTTTACGGTATTTTCAATAAATCTGATACGCCATTTAAATTGTATTTTTTAACTTTTTTTTAACTAAATTTCATGGATAAAGGTTTAAAAATAAACCATGATAATTATGGAGACACAAAAATTATTTTTATCTGATTTGGGTTTCGTAAATCAGATATAATATCTGATTTACGAAATTTAACCTCTATTTCGTCATTTTGTGTTTTTGATTTGACAATTAACAGATGTTTTTAATAAAAATGAAATAATACATAAACTGTATTTTTTAACATATTTAATTTAAAATTTCATGGTTTTTCGTTATAAAATAAGACAATGATAATTGTGGTTACGAAAAAAATTATTTTTAGCTGACTTTTGGAGAAAAAATCAAACATTATATCTGATTATAGAGACGCAAAAATAAACCATGATAATTATGGAAACGCAAAAATTATTTTTATCTGATTTGGGTTTCATAAATCAGATATAATATCTGATTTACGAAATTTGACCTCTATTTCGTCATTTTGTGTTTTTGATTTGATAATTAAGGAGTGTTTTTAATAAAAATGAGACAATACATAAACTGTGTTTTTTAATGTATTTAATTTAAAATTTCATGGTTTTTTGTTATATAATAAGACAATGATAATTGTGGTTACGAAAAATTTATTTTTAGCTGATTTTTAGAGAAAAAATCAGACATTATATCTGATTTACGTAGCTTGACCGCGTTTCGCATTTTTTCATGTTATGACACCTCTATGACGTCGATTTGTACAGTCAATACAACTCAATCTCAACCGTCCATTTAATTTGATGAATATGTGGGGAAGGTTATCGGAAGATACTCTACAACACCATTTATATCTTGGAATAAACCGCCACTTCGAAGATACATACAAACATCATCACTTTGACGTGATTTCATGTTTTGTGATGGTTGATTGTGTTTAATGGGTTAAAGGTTGTGATGGTTTATTGTGTTGAAGGGTTAAGGGTTGTAAGAGTAGAATATATGAGAAGAGAAATGAAAGAGGAGTGTGAAAAATTGTGAAGTAGGAGGTTGATATTTATAGTGAAATTGGTATTAAAAAAAAGAAAAAAAAAGAAAAAAAAATATATACTTAGGGCCGGATCGCCCCCGAGGGGCGATAGCAGGGGCGGACTTAAAGTATAAAAGGTGGGGGGAAGGGCCCCCATTAAAAGAAAAGGAATTTTTTTTAAAGTTAAAAGTTATCTTTTTACCTTTTATTATGGTTTTCTTCAATAATTTTTTGTTAAGGTCCCCACCAACTAAAGAAAGTATCTCGAAATCAACCAAAAAATTGAAAAAGTCTCTTGAAATCGATAAAGAAAACCTTAAAAAATCCCTCGAAATAATCCAAAAAGACTTCAAAAATCTCTTGGAATGGTGGAATTAGGCTAAAAACACATTGGACGACTTTGTAGACGTTTAAGCTACCTTAAAGGTGCCCCCACTAAACCAAAATCCTGGATCCGCCACTGGGCGATAGGATGACGTGGCTCACCCCCGGGGGTGGATCGCCCTTGGGGGGCGATTTGGGTGGTTAGTTTGGCAAAACCTCTAGAAAGTGGTTATTTTGTTATAGTGGGTTGTATAAAATGGTTATTTTGGTGATTTTCCCATTACAATATGCATTTTGTATGTTTTTCGTTATTTTTGTTGTTTTACAAAAGGTTCACAGTGTGGATCTTGTACGTTTTTCGTTATTTTCATTGCTTTACAAAGTATATCATAATGTGCATTTTGTATGTATTTTTCGATATCACAGTTAGGTATCATTTGTATCTATCTTTTTAACAGTGTCGATGTTTTTTAGGTATCATAATGTGTATCTTATGTTCATATGACTCCACTTGTTTTCTTTGTTTTACAAAGGATATCACAATGCATAGTGTTCACATGGTGTTCATCGGAGAGATGAGAGAGGAAAGATGAAGGAGGAAGGAGGAGAGACAAGAGATAAGATTTTTAAAATACCTAAAATGGCTAAGATTTTTACAATACCTAAAATACTCTTTACTAAAAGTTGAAGTCAATATTACCAAAAGATATTAATTTTCTGATTTATCATTTGATTTGTAGTTAAAATTGGATTTCACGGTTATCACAAATTACTGGGTTCTATCTTCAATAACCCCCTATATATATACATAGGAAGGATCATGCAAGAAACAAGCTAATTTGCGCACATACTAGGGGAGCTCATGGTTCGGTTGATCGGGTTGTAGACATTTCAATAACCCAAACCAATGTTTGTGATTTGAAAAATCTCAACCCAACTTAAACCATACAGGTTAGTCGGGTTGATATTTGGTACATCAAAATATTTTTGTTACCTTTAATTTGTTGTTTTCTTTATTTAGAATTCATTTTTCATCACCAATATTTTGGTATAGCTTATTCATTATCTTTTTTATAAGCATATCCATACTACTTATAAGTACACGATGGTGTAATTGTCTAATGTATATATTAATAGAGATTTAACAATCATATTAAATTCAAAAAATAAAAGAATATCGGGTTCATCGAGTTTGGTTAGGTTCAAATGACCGTAACCTGATTCTAACCCAATACCTAGAGTTTAAAATTTTTACAACTCGATTAGACATATGGTTGCTTCGGGTTAGGTTATTTCGCTATAGGTATGGTTGGTCGGGTTTTTTTTAGCACCCTTACCACATACCTAATTTCATAAATGGATAAAATAAATATCATTAATCTATACTATATTATATAGCATTTAGCTAAAACTCTTAAAACTCTTAAAAACTTTTAAAAACTCTTAAAC
>NC_037528.1:24462366-24464868 GCF_001531365.2 Cynara cardunculus var. scolymus | reverse complement strand
TTTTGTCAAATTTTTATGAAATCTTCAAACATATATTTTATTTAAAAATAAAAACATCATCGCAATCTCAAAATCATATAAAGTCATATTATAACATCGACTGAGATAAATAATAAAATGAAATATTAAAATCACGATGTATTCGCTGCATTGCGCGAGTACCCTTCTAGTTAAATTAAAAAGGGTTACCTAATATGTAACCATGGTGATCATCCCAAATAATCGGGATTGAGTTTGTTTCCAAACTAATTTCTAGCAATCCTTAATAAATTGATTTCATCACAAAGATAAATCTGTAACAGTTTGATTATAAATTTTTATCACATATAATCATTTGTTTGATGATCATATCAATCATATGTGATAATTGTAGACATTTTGTTAGTCATATGTGATTATGTATATTTATATCTATAGATCTTTTATGATGCAAATATTATCACATGTGATAATACCTCACTTATATTAAAAAGTAAATTATTATATGTGATATGCACAAAAATTAACATAATGTATTATAGGTGATACGTAATAGATCATATGTTAAATGAAACTAATCACATATGATTCATGGATAAAAAAAATAGAGAAAAAATGGTGAAAATATAATAAATTAATTGTGGATATCACATGTGATATTTGATGAAAATTGTGAATTTTTTGTCAAAAGTGTATCTAGAAAAAAATTAAAAACCTGATAAAAGAATTATGGATTAATTAAAATTTTAAAAAAAATCTAAAAGATATAATGAGATTTTTTAAGTATTTATCTGTAACACCTCATACCACATATTGCATGTAACATATACTTCATACGAAAGAAATACATGTTTATACACCATTAGGTCCTATAGTACAAGAATTGACCATACATAATACATGGTTCAAAAATTCAAAATACATTTCTTGTACTAATTATCGTACATCAATCAAAACTATACATCATAAACAATTCTTCATGAAGATAATAATTTAGGAAAATATCACATTTTCCCCTTCCCCTTACCGTCCGTACCTCCTGCAATACATAGTTAAAATCACAAAAAGAAAGTTAGACCAAAAGGTCTAGTGAGTTACCCTATTTAAGTTATTGCAGGGTGATAATCACCAAAACTTTTTAAATAAAACAACTTTTCACATATATAACCAATATATGAACAAATGGGGGCATATTCCAGTTCCTTCCCCTTTTCAAGCCAAACATTCAACTATTCAAATAACATACTTTTGAATCAATCAAGTTTCATATAATGCCACTTTTAAACATTTTCTAATCAAACAAGATTTATTTAAAGATTCAGGCCAAACCTGTTATTTTCTCTTCAATAACATCCAAACTACGATATCCAATAAGAACCTTGATCCTAAATCTTTAAATCACAAAGAAATAAAGATTCCAAACCATGGTAATCTTAAGGGATATAATAGAAAGAGTTATATCATATAACACACATACAAATGCCACCCTTAAATCCAATTGTACATCTCTCCTTGATATGCCACCCTTATCCCATGGTACACCTCTCCTTGATATGCCACCCTTATTTCCTCATCAAAACATTTTACAAAAACGATTCCAAATAGACCGCAGTCAATGGAATTATTATCAATTCAAAATCATCTATATCAAAATTCCCATTTTATGATAAAATAACAATTTTTATCAATCAAGTACAAGACATAATACAAATCCGGTCAACATGGCTTGGCCGGACTTCATCTCCGGTCAAGTTTTGGCCGGTTTACCAAGTCCGGACAACACATCGCTCAAGGCTTGTCCGATTTAACACTTAGAATAAATTTCAACACTTTTGTCCGGATAATAAGTCCGGACAACACATCGCCTAAAGTTTGTCCGATTTAAAACAATCCGGTCATCATTTAGTCGTATTCCTACTTCTCCGTTCAAAATACTTGGTATAAACTCAATGATCATAAATCGCTCAACACTTGTTTGGTTTAAGACTATACCGCTTGACACTTGCTCGATTTAAGTCTAATCCAAACAATACTCACCAAGCGGTTTATTTATAAATCGCTTAAGCCTTAACCGGTTTAGGGTTTAAATCGCCTAACCCTTGTCCGGTTTATAGCTAAACCGCTTATGCCTTGACCGGTTTAAGGCTAATCCGCATAACACTTGTCCGGTTTAAGACTAATCCGGACAACACTCCAGCGGATAACTTTTAAATAAAAAGTAAAGTTCTATACTCAATTATACAATTATGAAAAGTTAAAAAGTAGTAAGAATCACTCACCTTTTGAAGACCCTTTTGAAAATAACTTCAAGAATTCAGATAAAATAAGCAATCCGATCAACCCTTGTGTTGGTCCCGTAAGGGTCTACAAGAATAGAAACAGTTTGTAGAAGGGGGGGGGGAGGATGAATACAAACACAATATTTTCAAATTTAAAATATATATTGATAGAGAAGATCAATACAGATTTTACAAGACTGTTTGCGGAAAGATAAGGTAATGAAAACCTATCTAAACAATCTTT
>NC_037528.1:24438284-24461811 GCF_001531365.2 Cynara cardunculus var. scolymus | reverse complement strand
GTGAGTGTTGTCTTCTTGAAGTATCGCTGTCTCTGATGAATTTACAATGCAAGTTCTTCAGCGATCACTGAACATACTCAGTGATGATCGCTGGAACTGAAATTACAGAAACACAAATACAATGTGAAAGAGAAAAGAGATTATCATCAAATCACTGAGAGAGAGGATCAACACCTTGTTTCACTTAAATCGCTTACTTGAGTTCCATAGATGGTAAAAAGAATGAAATGAGCCCAACCCCTCCTTTTATACTTTCCTTTTCAAGAAAGTCGGCTATTACAACCTCCTCCACCCTAACCCCCCATGCATGCACATAAACTCAATATGTATATACATATATACATTTATTCCCTTCAAATAATCAATTTATGCATGTATATAARATTATATACACATACACACCAATGCATGTATTTAGTTATGTATATAATTATACCATCATATTTAATACATACTCAATTCACATATTAGCATGATCAAATATAACAATTTATCATGTTGTCATATAATTATTAACAAATAATCACGTATAGGTTACCTCAGGTGACAACCAAGATCTGGTTATCACATTATCCAATTCAAAATGATAATTATTCTAATTTCTAATTATTATTTATGAAATTTTCTAGTTGATGGATTATGTGGTTTATATTGCTTCGCACCTTCTTGTTTGAACCTTATATATATATATATATATATTATGTATGTATATATATCTATATAGAGGAAGTTTATTTTGCAAATCATGTTGTTTGTATAAACCGTACAAACCTCATTATACTAATCATAATTTTTCATTTTGTTCATTTTTTGTAATTTTGAGAAGTTGATTAATCATTTTTATTGTGAAGGTTGTTAATCATGGATATTATCATCTTTATTATATTAACTTGAGAGAAATTATTGAAACAGTTTCATTAAAATTTCATAAGTATTATATGAAATAATTTTATAACCATATATGAAACAACTTCATCAAAAAAAAAAATATATATATTATATGAAACAATTTCATGAAATTTTTTCATAAGATTAAACAATAAAATCGACGAATGAGGGTGGTTTGCATGATTTATACAAAGATGGGTGGTTTGAATCTGATCGCCCCCCTCTGTGTATGTATGTATGTATGTATGTATGTATGTATGCATGCATGCATGTATGTATGCATGCATGTATGTATGTATGTATGTATGTATGTATGTAAAGTCTAAAAAACCCAACAAACTATCTGATTTTGAACGATTAAATCCTTAAACTATTTTTTTGAATGATAAAACCCTTAAACTTTCTAAAACCGATTATATACGTCTTTGTAACCTGTAAAAACAGATTAATGTGATAAAAATTTGGAAAAAATCTTAATAAACCCAACAAACTATCTGATTTTGAATGATTAACTCCTTTTTTTTAACAAATAAATCCCTGGATCTTTTCTTAAATCTTTTTACCACATAAATTCTTGAATTTTTTTGAATAAATAAATGCCAAACTTTTTTTTTGAATAAACAAAATTATGAACTTAATTTTGAACAAATAAATCTGGAACTTACTTTGAACAAATTCATGAACAAAAGTTAAAAATAGAAAAATTATGTCATTTCCTTACTAATTTCAAAGCTTACAAAAGTTATGGTTAAAGCATAAATTAAATTCATCAACTTAATTCTTTATGTATAAATATTTTTGTATATATTATTTATGCTTAAGACATAGCTTTTGAATGTTTCATAATTAGTAATGGAAATGATATAATTTTCTCCGTTTAATTGGTTCATTGTATTTTGTTGTCGATGAGGGAAATTGTATATATTTTTTTGTTCATGATTTTGTTCCAAAAAAGTTTTGGATTTATTTGTTCAAAATTAAGTTCATGATTTTGTTTCTTCAAAAAAAGTTTGGATTTATTTGTTCATATAAAGTTCAAGAATTTATTTGGTAAAAAGATTTAGAAAAAAGTTTAGGAATTTATTTGTTAAAAAATAGAGACTTAATCATTTAAAATTAGATAGTTTGTTGGGTTTTTTAGACTTTTCCCAAATTTATTATCAGATTAACCTATTTTTATAGGTTACAAGAATGTATTTAACCGGTTTTTAGAAAGTTTAAAGGTTTTAGCTTTTTGAAAAATAGTTTAAGAACTTAATCATTGAAAATCAGATGGTTTCTGGGCTTTTTAGACTTTCCCATGTATATATGAGTTAAATCATGTGAGTACCAAAAAA
Source organism: Cynara cardunculus var. scolymus (assembly GCF_001531365.2). Classification (NCBI taxonomy): domain Eukaryota; kingdom Viridiplantae; phylum Streptophyta; class Magnoliopsida; order Asterales; family Asteraceae; genus Cynara; species Cynara cardunculus. The sequence continues at coordinate 24,459,586 of NC_037528.1, read as the reverse complement.
GAGGTTGAGAACCATGAGAACCAATCTAAGCCCTAATCTCGTTTTGATCCTATGGCTTTAATTGAAAGTTATTTTAAAAAAAAAATGACATGATCGTCATTTTGGTATCATAGATTCACCAGATAAACACATACTCAACATGTTATTTCACTTCATGAAATAGAACACAATTTTCATAAATATGCTATTTCATCATATGAAATCCAAATATAATGTTCACATACACACACACACACACACACACACATATATATATATATGTGTGTGTGTGTGTGTGTGTGTGTCATTTCATCACTTGAAATCAAACACAATTTTCATAATGCAACGAACCAATTTTTTTCTTCTTATAGTATAACGTCGATATAAAAAAACATCGCAAAGTCTAATCAGTCTATCGCCATGGAACATTTCACGATAAATAAAAATGTAAAAGAAACTTGTCTAAATCTCGACCATTTTAAAATCTCGAACAACGCTCCACGATATGCCTTTATTCCACGATAACCAGGTTCTAACCTTTCTCTTTCCCCTTACTACTACTCCCGAGTGTATGACGACCTAGTTGCATAATTATCTTGAAAAGGAGTTAGGCGAGCCTTTGGCTAAATGAATTCACGGTTTCAATGCACTTGAAATATATATAAAGTAATTTCACAAAACATCATATACTTATCATGTGAAAAAAAAACATAATTCACAAAGCTATTGGAGTTATGCGAGATGTCTACCTCACACAACTTTACCTGGCGAACTCACACAGCAAGTTAGCACTTATTAGTTAGACAACCTCACAAAGTATGCTTGCCTTATTAGATGCAAATTCGCACTGTAGTACACCCCCATTGGCACACAAATACTCAAAACACATATCATAAAAACATTTCACGTTTAATGCGTAAACGACATATTAAAATCTCGAGAAACTTCAAGCAAGTTTGTGAATAATTATAAATAAAGCACAAAACCATTTAAAAATAAATCATGTGTAACTCACAGTAGAAGTTGTTGCTCAAACTGATCTTTGAAGTGGCTAGGATCTGCCGATTAATGCCAAACTAGTTGAGTTGTAGCGAACCTTTGTCTTCCTCTCTGGTATCCGCTAGCTCTCCTTCTCGATTTATTTCTTACCAAGGTTACCATTCCCAATGCCTTTTATATCCTCCAATAGACAATTTCAAAGCATGTGAATCAATCTTTCAGAAATGACCAGTGCCTTATTTTGGTCGATTGACTTTCAACTCAATTAGAAGACCACCCTTTCACCTACATTTTTAGTCCTTAAGAGTTACCAACCATTTTCTCTTTTTTTTTTTTTACAAATTTTCCCCTTAACAAAATTTCATCCTCAAAATTTGCAACACCCAGAATTTTGGGTAAGTAGAATTCTAAGAATTATCCTATCTTTTGCGACCAAAATAGTTGTTATTCTATATCTTGATAGTTGGAGTATTTTTGGGTATTTTTAAAGTTAAGGTTTCACTCCAAAGGTGCAAGTCTGAAACTCGCGGTACATCCTGGGTGATAGTGTCGATTGTTATAATAACTGTCAAGACCGCACGAGACTCACCAGGTCTAGGTACATGTGGGGAGATAGGGCGATGATAGTGCCACCGACACTATCGCATGTTAGTACCGAATGAGGCAGAGCTGCATAAAGACACAATTTCTGGACTTCTTCATTCATTTCTCTCATCTACCACTTTCTTCTTTTACTACTCTCCTCATTGAATTCGTTTTTTTGGAGCATTTACTCCACTTCTCCAACCATTCCAAGGTATTTAATCATCATTTAGCTAGAGATCCAAGTCTAGAGTTCAAGAGTCAAGTTCCTCGTCTTTATTAAGGGTTTTGGTGATCTCTAAGTTTTTTGTTTTAATCAAACCTAGCATTGTGAGTTCATTATAATTTTTACTTAACCATATACATGTTAAAATGATGCATTTTAGTTTTTTAAAATTTTTATTTCTTGTATTTCACATTTGGTTGATTTTGGACCATCCAGGTAAAAAAAAATGAGAATTTTGGGAACTTTCATATCTTCGATAAAACAAGTGTGGGGAATGGTTTTAAATAACTGAGAGGTAATTATTTCAAAGTCTTGATGAATTTTGGAACTTAACCCATAAAGTTCATATGATATGGAAATTGTTGATAAAATGAGGATTTTACCTACTTGATGATTATTGGTAAACAAACACCACTCATTTGGTAAAGTATGAGATATCTATAAGATATGTTTAGATGGCTAAAAATGCAATGACTCCATAGGCATAGAATTTGGTTTCTATAAAATGTGTAAGGGGCAAAATTTCTCTAATAATAACTTGGAAATATACATTGTGAATTTATGTAATTTCCAATCCATCCCTTACTGTAGCTTGTAAATAGGCATTGTGATTATATGTAATTTTCTAGTGAACGATATTCTCATCTCATTTGACTATACACTGGATTGATGTCAATGGTTACTTATCTATATGAGATGCTCATATAACATTAGTTTGTGGATTACTTATGTGTTATGTCACAACAAATGGCAAATCGGGTCTCTCCCGTCATCTTCAGATGTTTTATGCTCTTCCAACGGTAAGCATGAGTTGATTGTATAAATAACTCGATTAAAGCTATGTTTTTCGTTTTATAGTTTTATTGAATAACTGTTTGTTCTCACTTGGCATTAAACCTAACACTTTTCTCAAATGACATGTATATATCAGGATCTCTTAGTGGTAGGGCTCCTAAGGTATCAGAGAATCGATGATGGCCATTAGAGTCATTTTTGTGAATGATAGCTTCTGGTCAATTGGCATTATATAAACTTGCACATGATTCTTTTGGGTGAAGATAGAGAAACTCGTCTATAATCTAGAATTGGAATAGTTTAGATAGGTAGGTTGTCATTTATCCTCTTTATGTTTGGGATTGTGAATGCTATACTATTTCCCCACTTTTGGGTCATTTTATATTTGATAGACTCTATTTCCATCAAGATATTCGGTTTAAATTGTCTCCTATTTTAGGAGTGTTACAAAATTTTCCTATTCAAATAAATAAGAGTACTTCAATCTCATCTCCTTCTCAGGTTCCCAAGTTGTTTCCGGCCCTCTATAATGTCTCCATTGAACTTTCACGAGAGCAATCTCGTTATTTTTTTAGTTTCCTTTCCTTTTTATCATTGATAGCTTCTGTTTCTTTAATATAATTCAAAGTATTGTCCACCTTTACGTGACTCGACACTTTCATCAGCCAAACACTTTCTTAAATTGGATATGTGGAACGTGTTATGGATACCTTTAAGTTCTTCATGTAGTTCAGACTTATAGGAAATCTTGCCTTCCCTTTCTAGTATCTTGTAAGGACCAATGTAATGAGGACTCAACTTCTATTCCTTGCAAAATGTATCACACATTTCCATTAGATCTTAAGCATAACTTTGTCCCCAACTTGAAATTCTATTGGTTCCTGTCTTTCATCGATATAACTTTTTTGCTTATCTTGAGCAATCTTTAACCTTTCCTTTATATGGTTTATCTTATCAGTAGTTTGCTGAACTATTTCAAGGCGAGCCAATTGTCTTTCTCGCACCTCATTCCTAACACAATGACGTTCAACACTTATTTCCATACAAAGCCTCATACGGGAGATGGACTTTCTATAACCCTGCAAAATCTATAGCACATGCCCGCAACATATCTTCTAGGGTTTGAATGGTCCTCTCACTTTGATCTTCTGTTTGTGGGTGATAGCCTATACCTAGTTTTACTCATGACCACAATTCTCTTTGAAAGCTTTGCCAAAATATAGAGGTAAATCTTTATCTCTATCTGAGACTATTGATAGTGGAACACTATGTTGAGTCACAGTCTCGTCTACATAGAGCTTAGCTAGTCATTTCATCGAGTATGTTTCCTTAATTGGTAGAAAATATGCTGACTTAGTGAGTCTATCAACGATTACCCACATTGCATCATAACCCTTTGGTGTTCTTGGCAACTTTGTCACAAAACCCATTGTAATGTGGTCCCACTTTCACATCGGAATTTCTAAGGGTTGTAGTTTACCATATGGTCATTGATGTTCAACTTCAACTTACAGACATGTCAAGCACCTTTCGACGTGACAGGCTATGTCTTTATTCATCCTTGGCCACCAGTAAGACTAACGAAGATCTCGATACATTTTATTGTTACCCAAGTGTATAGAATACCGAGATTTATGGGATTCATCTAACACTTGGTTACGAAAGTTGTTCCAAGCAAGGAATCCAAATTTTACCCTTGTAGCACTTTAATCCCTGATTATTATCTTCAAAAAAAAAATGATCCCTATCATTCTCTCACCCTTCAAGTTCCCTTCTACTAAAGCTTCTTATTGAATTTTATTGAGTTCATCAGTCTAACTAAAAGTAACCTCCATCTACATTTCTCTAATCCTCACTCGATAACTCATTTATTTACAACTTAATGCGTCAACCACCACATTCGCCTTTCCGAGATGATACAAAACTTCACAGTCATAAACTTTTATCAACTCCATCCATCTTTGTTGTCTCATATTTAGTGCCTTCTGATCTAACAAGTATTTATGCTCTTGTTAATGCCATATAAGTAATGACTCCAGATTTTTAATGCAAATACCATAACTACCAATTTGAAGTCGTGGGTTGGATACCGTTTCTCGTGTTCCTTCAATTGAGGCATATGCCATAACTTTCCCTTGTTGTATTAGCACAAATCCAAGTCCTATCATGGAGGCATCATTGTAAACCATAATCCCTTCAGTTCCTTATGGTAAAGTCAATACTGGTGCAGTGCTCAACTTTTCCTTTAAGACTCTAAACACCTTTTCTTGAGTTGGTTTCCTTTCAAACTCTATACACTTTGTGGCGATGTCAATGGCGTCGTCCATGAAAAGTACTGAATGAACCTTCGGTAAGAACCTATTTATCATAAGAAACTTTGTACCTCAGACGGGGTTATTGGTGGCTTTTACTTCTTTATAGCGTCCACCTTGGTCAGATCTACTTATATTCCTTCTTGGGTCAATACATACCCTAGAAATTAAACTTCTCGGATCCATAACTCATACTTAGAAAATTTTACGCATAACTTTTTCTATTTCTACAAACTTAAAACCGCCCGAAGATGTTAATCATGCTCATTCTCGATGCGTGAATAGATCAAAATATTGTCAATGAAAACAATGATGAACTTATCCAAGTAGGGTTTGCATACCCTATTCATCAGGTTCATCAAGGTTGCGGGTGGATTTTTCAACCCACACCACATTATCAGGAATTCATAATGCCCATACCTAGTTCCAAAAGCTATCTTAGGCGCATCCGCTTCTCGAACCTTTAGTTGATGGTAACCCGATGGTCGATCGACCTTCGAGAAATAATTGGCACCTTGGAGTTGATAAAAAAGATCTTAAATTCTTGAGAGGGATACCTAATTTTCATCATAACCTTGTTAAGCTTGTGGTAGTCGGTACACATTCACATCGTACCGTCCTTTTTCTTAACAAATAACACAAGGGCTCCTAAAGCTAAGGTGCTAGGGTGTATAAAGCCCTTGTCGAACAACTTCTACAAATCAAACATCAGCTCCTTCAGTTCTGGGTGTGCTAGACGTATGGTGTCTGAGCAATAGGTGTTGCTTCAAGTACTAGATCAATTTGAAACTGTACTTGTCTCTCCTGTGGTAGACTTGTCAGATCATCTGAAAAGAATTCGGGAAACTCTTTTACAATGATAATGTATTTCATACTCCTTTTATCTTTCTTAGCATCTATCAAATATGCGAATAACTCTAATACCCCTTTCTTACACACCGCCTTGCTTTTGCCGAAGAGATTATGCTGAATTTCCTATTTCTTCTGTCTCCATATAAAACTATGTTCCGTTATCAGGTAATTCAAACTTAATTATCTTTTTGTTACACATAATTATTGCCTCGTTTATGGCTAACTAGTTCGTTCCAATTATTATATCAAATTCCCCAAAGATCATAAGGAGTAGTTTTAATAGAATTAAACATCTGAATATTTCAGTCATCATACTCCTTTCTAATCATCATTCAGTTATCATCGACAGTTTCTACTTCTAAGGCCGAGCTTAAAGGTTTCAATATTTGTAACACCCCAAACTTCCACATTTGCATATAACATGTACTTCATATAAAAGAAATACAATTTACATCACAAAGGTCCCACTAGTACAAGAAACTTATGTACATAATTTACAACTCAAAATTCCAAAAGGAGGTTCTTGTATAATCTCATGCATAACAACATGTATCTTCAAAATACATCAATCAACAGGTTGATCTTCAAAATAGAAGATAAGCATATTAGGAAAATAATCATATTTCCCCTTCCCTTTTATCCCGAGACCTAGCCGAACCAGCAACACATATTTTAAAACACAAACTGAGGGTTAAACTGCCAATCGCTAGTGCAACCACGGCCTTGGCGCCCAGCTCCGCTCGAGAAGCTTCCTTTACCTTAAGGGTCCATGTCCTTGGGCATTCTTTTGTCAGGAGATCTAGTGAGATAACCTTTGCAATTAAAATTCATATTTGAATATCCAACCACTTTAAATCAAATATAACTTCAGTAAAACAAAACTGCAAATTATAAAACAATCTTACCACATAAGAAGATTAACCACTCAGGTTCTCACTGACATCAGAAATACAACTCTCAAAACTTACAAGTCTCAATTGATTAGAGCTTATAGTCTTAACCTCCACGATCATATGATAGAGTAACAATAAATAACAGTCACCAGAGTTCTTGGTCATTATCAAAAACTTTTAAGATACAATCAGTTCTAAACTTAAATAAAAACTGATTAAATAATAACCAACGACCCTTTGTTTTTTTCTTTTTTCAAATCACTACTCTTTGAAATGCTCAAAATATGATATCTCAAAATCATATGAAAACACAGACAATTAATTCCTCCAGCTATAAGCCATTTTTCCCTTCTCAATAACATCGTTGTTATCATTTCAATAAGAGAAATATTCCCAAGTCTTCTTGTCACAAAGAAATATACACTTAGATTGCATCTTACGAATGTGATAACAACAGCTATAATAGTAACCACAAACACAATTGCCACGCTTATCCAAATGTACACCTCTCCTTGATATGCCACCCTTATCCCATGATACACTTCTCCTTGATATGCCACCCTTGTTTCCACCTCAAATCTACAGATAAATCTGTAGTTTTAGCGAATAATGTCTTCAAAATACTTTCATATAAGAAACTTTATCTCAAGAACTTTCATAGTTCTTAAATTCACTTTTTGATCTCAACTCACTATTTCTTTCAAAACAGACTTCACGTCACAGCCGTTTTAAATGAAAACAACAATATCTTTTATCAATATATAAACCACTTTTAAAAGATACAAAATATCCTCCTCCAATATAAAAACAGTTAGAAACTGTTAAACAACATTTGAATGATAACAGTCCTCATCAGACAGACTCTGGGTGATAAAGGGCCCTCATCGGCCAACACTATGGTCGATAATCCCTCCTCATATATCATACAACACTCAAACAACAATAATCTCATCGAAAGTACGATGTTACTTCAGACTTGTACTCTTTAAATAACTCTGAAGTATAATTCTAAAAAATGACTCTTCAGAATTGAATTTTTTAGAAATGAAACTAAATCAATAATTAGTTAAAATGATGTTAACCCTAGAATAAAATTAAATTTAGTAATGAAACTATATCAGTAAATTGAATTTAAACTTAGAAGTAAATTTAGCATGACTCTTCAGACTTGTACTCTTGAAATAAATCTGAAGTAAAACTCTTCAGACTTCAGAGCTCTATATAGGCAAGCCAGAAGCTCTGCATGCACTATGTAGAGGCTCTGCATGCACTATGCAAAGGCTCTGCATGGTGCTCCGTCCGAAAAAGAAGACTTCAGAGTTCGGGTGAGCTAACTCTAAAGAATGACTTTTCATACTTGTACTCTGGAAATAACTCTAAAGTAAAACTTTGAAGAATGACGCTTCGGACTTGTACTCTTGAAATAACTCTGAAGTATAAAATCAATCCCACTAAATCAGAGTTCAGACTTCTACGTCTGAAAAAAAGACTTCAGAGTTCAGAATTCAGAGTTTGGGTGAGCTAAGTCTGAAAAAGAAGACTTCAGAATTTGAGTGAGCTAACTCTGAAGAATGAATCTTCATACTTGTACTCTTTAGACTTGTAGAAGACTTCAGAGTTCAAACTTCTAAATCTGAAAAAGAAGACTTCAGACTTCTTTTTCTAAGTCTAAAAAAAAGACTTCAGAGTTCAGACTTTTAAGTCTGAAAAAGAAGACTTCAGAGTTCAGACTCCAGAGTTTGGTGAGCTAAGTCTGAAAAAGCAGACTTTAGAGTTCGGGTGAGCTAACTCTTTAGAATGACTCTTCAGACTTGTACTCTTGAAATAACTCTGAAGTATAACTCTAAAGTATAACTCTAAAGAATGACTTCAACTTGTACTCTTTAAATAACTTTGAAGTAAAAATCTGAAGAATGACTTCAGACTTGTACTATTGAAATAACTAAAGTATAACTCTGAAGAATGACTCTTCAGACTTGAATTTAGAAATGAAACTATACCAATAATTAGTTAAAATGAAGTTAACCCTAGAATAAAACTGAATTTAGAAATGAAACTATATTAGTAATTTAATTTAAACTTAGAATAACGCATGTGTCAAATCTGAAGACGAAGTCTGAAGACGTTGAGTTAAGAGTTATTCAAATACCCAATATCTTTGAAAAAGACCCCATGGTAAAGTTTGGATCATAGAAAGCAAGACCAACTAGAGCTCCTCAGATCCTTAAGGACCAGAGCCCTTGTGGACTCACCAACCAAAAACAAGGCCAACCAAAGGTCATTTGGTCAAACCAGAGCCCCTCTAGTCAACCAGAGTTTATGGTTCGTTTATCCAGAGTCTCTGGGTCATAAAAATGTTAAATGCTTAAAGAATTTGAATTCCAATTACAACCAAAGACCCTCTGGTTAAATATGAAGATCAATCAAAGCCCCTCTGGTTCCTTTATGATGTATTGGAATATTTTTCCAAGGTTTAAATAAACAATCAAAAGCAAAGCCATCCAGAAGCCAGACCAACCAAAGGGGCTCTGGCTTACAAGACTAAGTCTAAGACTTAAAGACTTATCTTCAAAGTCTAGATAATTTATTACAAGACTTGTACTCTTGAAATTACTCTGAAGTAAAACTCTTCAGACTTCAGAGCTCTGTATAGGCATGCCAGAAGCTCTGTATGCACTATGCAGAGGCTATGTGCTCCGTTTGGAAAAGAAGACTACAGAGTTTAGGTGAACTAACTCTGAACAATGACTCTTCAGACTTGTACTCTAGAAATAACTCTGAAATAAAACTCTGAAGAATGACTCTTCAGACTTGTAATCTTGAATAACTCTAAATTATAAAATCAATCCCATTACATCAGAGTTCAGACTTCTAAGTCTGAAAAAAAAGACTTCAGAGTTCAGACTTCTAAGTCTGAAAAAAAAGACTTCAGAGTTCAGACTTCAAAGTTTAGGTGAGCTAAGTCTGAAAAAGAAGACTTTAGAATTCGGTTAAGTTAATTCTAAAGAATGACTCTTCAGACTTGTACTCTTCAGAATTGTAAAAGACTTCATAGTTCAGACTTCTAAATCTGAAAATGAAGACTTCATACCTCTTTTTCTAAGTCTAAAAAAAAGACTTCAGAGTTCAGATTTCTAAGTCTGAAAAAGAAGACTTCATAGTTTAGACTCCAAAGTTCGATTGAGCTATGTCTGAAAAAACAAACTTCAGAGTTCGGGTGAGCTAACTCTGAAGAATGATTTTAGACTTGTTCTCTTGAAATAACTCCGAAGTAAAACTTTTCAGTAAATTGAGTTTAGAATAAAATGAATTTAATCCTAGAATAAAATTGAATTTAGAAATGAAACTTTATTAGTAATTTGAATTTAAACATAGAAGTAAACACTATTTTTTTCGGGAATCAGTTATCACACGAATTAATTAGCCGAAGAATAAAATCGATTACATCTTAAATTAGTGGTATTGATTGAATAAGAGGATACATGTCAATCAAATGAGTATAACTGAACTGTTAATGTAAACTGTGTCTAGATACGTTCAAATGAGTCTAATTGAACCATTAATGTAATTGTGTCTAGATACATGTTTAGGCGGGAAAACAAGACAACCGACTCACCAGAAGATGATACGTGTAACCCAAGTTACTTATTTATTATATGTATAGATATATAGAGGTAGATCAAATGCAAAACAGACCTTTTGTACAAACCGTAAAAACCTAATTCAAGCAACCATATTTTTTTCTTTCACTTTTTCTAATTATAAAGGTTGACTGGTTATTTTTATTGTGGAGGACGTTAACTATGGACATTATCATCTTTATTATACTAATTTTAGAAAACAAATTTCATCAAAATGAAAAATGCATGAAGCAACTTCATTTTTACATAGAAACAAAAATGTATGAAACAATTTCATCATTTTAAACAATTTCGTGAAAATTTTCATTAAATTAAACAATGAAATCAATAGTTTGTATAGTTTGTACAAATAGCTTGGTTTAAATTTGATCTCTCCGAATGGTTTAATTTACAATTCCTTTAAAACTTACAACCCTTACAATCAAAATTTTAACCATTGATTTCATGATCGACATTTACAATAGATGTGGACCAAATATTTTTATTTAAAAAAAACAAAAAAATAAAAACAAAATAACTGCTTATCATTCATTCAACGGTTAAGATGGAGTTACAAAAATTGTAAGATTTACATGGTTTACAAATTAAATTAACCTTGACTTATGTATTCTATAGACTTGAGATCATGTGAGACCAAGGTTTTTCATAAAACCCGTAAGACCAATTCTCAACCTTGGATTATATCTACAATCTGAACATTCATAATCACAAAATTGGCACGAGACTTCTCAATAATCACAAAATTGCCACCGTGCAACTTTAGACCATAGATCATTAGCTTATAAAGTTGATCAATGAACATAAATTGGTCTTACGGGTCTCACGAAAAACCCTTGGTCTCACGTGAACTCAACTCTGTATATACATACACAGTACAACAAAATCGGGTTTATGGGATACTCCCAAATTGTAAGCGTCCTAATAGACCTCTTTATAAGACTTAGTTTATAGGACAAAGAAAATAAAGTGTCTTATCTAATGGTGTTGTATTGAGTTTATATGACGTTTTTTGATGTCGTAATAAGTTTTTTATGACACTTTTAATATAAAGCGTCCCACTATCAACTTTATAGGACACTATTTGAAAAAATGTCCTATAAAAACAAGTGTCCTATAAAAAATTGAGTTTATAGGACAATTTCTCAAAAGTGCCATATAAAGTTGCTAATGCGATACTTTGTATTAATAATGTCCTTAAAAACTTGTTAAGATGTTCAAAAGTGTCGTATAAACTTATTACAACACCTTTATATAGGACGCTTTATATTTTGGTCCTATAAATTAAGTCATATAAAGCGGTCTATTGGGACACTTAGAGATTGGGGGTGTCATATAAATCCAATTTTGTTGTAGTGACATATATATATATATATATATATATATATATACGTATATGTATATGTACATATATATATATATGTATATGTATATATATGTATATACATATACATATATATACATATATGTATATGTATATATATATATATATACACACATGTACGACCTTTGGTTGGGTCTTTGCTAGCTTCTAAGAGTGAGCCATGAAAGAAATTAAAGACGAAACATATTTTAAAAACAAAAAATTATAAGTAAGGATGGGCCAGTGAGACCTCTGCTTACTGCTTTTGACTTTAAAGTTTAAACTAATTAAGAATATGTATATATAAATGATATCATATTTATTTAAAAAACATACAAATAAATGAGTACATACATTCCATTATAACCATATGAAACCCTCATTTCTTAAACAAAACAATGTATTGTTGATCGAATTCAAAATTATGCAAAATAAAGATGATGAAAAAGCAAATATCAAAGCTCATAGTAGGTCACCGTCTCTCATAACTTAGAAAGTGGTAGCATATGCTGAAACTATTAAAGATAGAAGTGGGATGGTTGCCAATCTGATAGAAACCGCATCCGATGAACCATCGTTTGTTGATGGGACCGAATTCGATCCACGACCCGTATCCGACGGGTTGTTTGGAGATGAAGAAGATGGTGTTGTTGTTGGAGAGTTGCCGGGAGATGACGCTGTTTAATTCAAAACATTATGCAAGAATTAGTACATGAACAACTACGGGTTTATTTAAATTCTTAGAAAAACAAAGATATTAAATGTAAAATTGATGGTATATATAGTAGTTGTTTTTTTTTCTTTTTATAAAGGTTTAACAGCCAAATAACAGGTTCTAAGCTTTCTTAAGAAAAAAAAATGAAATCAAATACAACCAAACAAAAAAAATTGATCATATATCAGGTTTAAGTCAGTAAAAAGGTGTTACCGTTGCATTCACTGGTTGGTGGTGTTTGAACGTTACATGCCTTAGGCAACTCAAGGGCCTGCGCTTGGTTAATGTTAAGACCTAGGGACGAGCCACCACCGTTTAGGACCTCACACAAGCACTTTGGTTGTGAACGAACCACACTAGCCAATTGGGTGCAACACCCTGAAGAGGGGGTTGACGAGTTTCCAGTGATGTAGTTAAGGCAAGGTGACATGCTAATGATCACATTCGTGCATCCTGAAGATGATTGAGCCATTCCACAACCACATAACATGGCCAATGTGATAGCCACGATCACTGATTTCAAAACAAGAGCGTTATGTGTTTGATTTTGTGCCATCATAGAGGTGTTTGATGAAGAATGAGTGTCTAAGATTATCGTGAATTCGATTGAAGAAAGAATCAGTGTTTCGGTTTGATTTATAGAGGAAATTGGATGAAAAAGTCAAAGTCAATTATTGAGGTAAGAGGGGTTGCATTTAGGTGACCAACTACACTCCTAATCCATGGCACATATTGTTTTTATAATTTTTTAATTTTCCTTTTACATTTTATATGTTATTTTCTTTTCTTTGTCGAAACAAATTTAATTGGTTTATTTATGAATGAACCAGTCGTAAATGAAATTTTATAAAACACTGAACCTACTGTTCATATTACATTTACTACTTAGGCTTTTTATACATATTCAGATAAAAAAAGACTGTAATCAGAATCGAGACTCATTAAATTGCCAAAACGAAATCAGCTAATCCAAAATACTTAGATTTGGGACGTCATAAATGTTTGTAAATTCATATCGTGTTAGGGTCAAGGTTGAATCAAATCGTGTGATTCTGAAAAAGGGTGTTTTTCCCATGACCTATCTTGTTCATGAAATTGTGGAGTAAAATTCTGCAACCAACCGACACAAATTACATTCTACATCTTCAACTACTTACCATGAACTCAGGATGCAGTTGAAAGCTAACAGTGGGATAAAGTTATACTCTTATTGAGTCAATTCAAACACGCTAATTTTGATAAAACTATAAGACCAACAGTATATTTAGAAAGAATTTTTAATCAAATTGACAACACACAAACCAGATCAATTCTAATGCTAGTACATATAAATATTAGTTTATCCGTTTTACAAAAATGCAATGTTTACGTGATGCATATCTATACCATATTATAAAGCATTTGAGAAAAACTCTTAAAACCATTTTTTATGCATGAAGTACTGTCTATTAATGCATATTACTTAAAATTTAAGATTACAAGTAAATTGTGCGTAAGTACAACTTATTAAAGCTCCATTTATGAATTCGTATAACTAACGACATATAAATATAATCAAATATAGGATAAACATCTCATTTTAAATATAGAAAATTTAAAATATAATTAAGATAATTATTGAGTTCTAACAGAATCATTATCTTTATAAAAAATTTATTATTAAGGCAAAAATAAATTACTTCACTATTTAACCTAATCAAATTATAATAAAAATTTGAATTAGAGAAATTGTACAAAAAACGAGAACTTTTAAATAGTTAATTTAATATTAATATCGGTATAATTTTTCAGATTTTACGATGTCTTCAAATTTATTTTTATTCAAAAGTAAAAACTTTAGCTTTCTCAAAACCACATAAACCGTATTATATTAACAAAAAATAAAACAAAACATTAAAATGAAAATACATCTCGTTGCATAACACCAGTATCATTCTAGTTTTGATAAATATGATAATTATTGATTAAATAAAATAATTGACGGAATTTAGTAAATATTTTATTTGTGGAAATATAAAAAGTTTAATTTATTTAATAAGTAAGATCGAAAGAATAGAAGTTAATTATTTTGGTGAGCTAACAACCTAACTCGTATCTACATAACATTATTGCATTTTCTTGGGAATTTCCTTATTTCTTTAGAAAATCGAGGGGTCGTTTACCAAACACTTACCCGATAAATGTTTATCAGTAAAATTTAACACTATCATTTACTTATTGGGTAAGATTTTAGTCCACCAAAACGTTATCTTATGCAACAGTTTACCCGGTAAGTGCTTATCATGATAAAAGTCGTCGCCATCACTTACCGAGTAAGACTATTGAACCTTGTTTCGCTCTTATCGGGTAAGATTATTAGTTTTTACTATATTCATCCAGTAAGGTAATGTGACTTGATAAGTATTTACCCGAAAAGTATTTAGTAAACAGCTCCTAAATGTCAGAATATAAATGCAATTGGTAACTAAAATATTGATTTCAGATTCAGATAAATTAAGAAAGACTAAATTGTGTATTATAATAAAACATATTTTGTTTTAAAATATATAATATTTATATATGATAAATATAACAAATAAACTTATAGATTTTTTTTTATATTTAATAAGATTTCAACTTTGAAAAGTAAAAAAAAAAAATAGATATCATCAAACCAAAAGTCATTTGGTTATTATATATTTTGTTTCGATTTATATTTTAAAATATTTACTTTTAAAAATTACACTTACCAAAATCGGTTATAAAAATTAGTATTTCAATTACCATATATTCCAACTCAATCTTTTATTGAGGACTGTTTGGCAATTGCTGAACGGTTTGGTGTAGAACGATTAAGTGGTCAGAATGATTAAGACTCTCATGATATAGTGCAAAATGAAATATAATTATTTGGTAATTGTGTACAATGAAATTAGGGCTTTTAATGGTTAAGGGACATCAAGGATACAAAATCATTCAGAGAGTTTAAAACCATTAAGAGACAAACTTTTATTTTGCCAAACAAGATTCACTTCTTAATAATTCAGAGGTTGCCTCTTAATGAAAGTATTAAGAGATAAACAAACAACCCCTGAATTAATTTTATGAATCACATATAAATTCATATATTTGTAAACCTATCATTCATACTTGAACGATCTATCAAGTAATTAATTATTTGCCTTTAAAAAGGTACAAAAGCTTCTAATATATATATATATATATATAGAGAGAGAGAGATTGATTATTATACAACTCTTGACATTTGTGCAACCAATACAATCCAATCTCAACCGTCCATTTCATTTGATTAATATGTGATTTCATATAAGTTTTATTATTTTCTAATATAAAGTATTGATCATAATTAATGAACCCTATTCATCTTCCATAAATATTCAAATCATAATAAATGAACTCTCATCATTTCTATAAATATCTCAATTAATTGGGTTGCATTGGTTGTACAAATATACATGGTTGTATTTGAAATATACCCTATATATATATAGGGTATATATATATATATATATATATATATATATATATAGGAACGTTCAAATAAAAACCTGTCTCATTTGTGTAAACCGTGTAAACCAATCACATCCATCCATTTTCTTGATCAATGACCAATATTAGTTTACTTTATTTTAGGAAATTAAAAAAATATATATATTAAAAATTTATTTTATTTCAACAGTAAGGGCAAAAATAGTAAACAAAATTTAACATTTGGTAACATCCTTCTCAATATTAATGACACTATTTTCATTTTTTAAAGCAATATATTATTTTTAACTTTAAATCACATCCATCAATAAAATATAAAAAAAAATGAATATAACACATCATATTCAATTATATGGAATGAATCATTTTAAATTTTGAATTACATTATATGAACGAAATTGGTTTCAAAATTTAATCAACAGACTAATCCACGTAATACTGATCATATTTCGTAATTTTCATTATACTGGTAGATGGATCTGTTAGACTTAGATAACGAAATTTTTTCATCGATTACTGACTTAATAAAAGTTTATAATACAACATGAAATTATTTCACTTATGCAACCATTTCACTTATTAGGCTCAATACTGCCATGAACCAGTTTCACTTTAATGAAAACTATTTCATGTACAGTAATTTTCTTATTTCACCATCGATTTGATGGAATCATTCCTTTAGTCCTTACAATCTTGAAGATTTTGAAGCAGATTATAATCTTCAAGATTATGTAGCAGATTAAAATCATTTCCCCACTTCATCATGCACTTTGTTCATGACGAGCGAAATACAAAATGACTCAACTACACCATCAATGCAACAGGTTCACCATGAAAATATTTCGGTTCACAAAATTTATTTGCAACAAGACCCGGTTTCACGTTCATGAAACCTGTTTCATTTTCCTTTTCATAATTTATTTTCAAAATGCACCGGTTTCATTTTCCTTTTCATCAACAAAATGGATCAACTACACCATCAATGCAACGGTTTCACCATAAGAATGTTTTGGTTCATCTAATTTATTTGCAACATGAACCGGTTTCACGTTCATGAAACCTGTTTCATTTTCCTTTTCATAATTTTTTTCAAAATGCATCGATTTTATTTTGCTTCTCATAAAAAAAAGGATTAACTACACCATCAATACAACCGGTTCACCATAAAAATGTTTCGGTTCACCTAATTTCTTTGCAACATGAACCGGTTTCACGTTCATGAAACCTGTTTCATTTTGTGGATTTTTTTTGTTCATCTACGTTTTGATGATTTCATTCTATAATTCAATTGTTTCATCAAGACACGTTTCCTGATTATAACTCATGACAATATATGAAATCTAAATTTTAATATTTTAATATAATTAAATATTTAAATGTTACCATTTATACAATTTTATTTATTACATTTCCTTAATTAAGATTTATTAATAACTTCCAAATTTAATAGAAAATATTGTAAATGACCGAAATACCCTTATTGATTAAATTTAATTAGAAAAAAAAGAATTTTCCTATTGATCGAAATTGGTTTACACGGTTTCTTTGAAATGCACGCTTTTCATTTGAACATGCCCCTATATATATATATATATATATATATATATATATATATATATATATATATAGGCCTAATCAAATGAGAACTAAATATTTTGTGGTAACTGTAAGGTACAATATGAATCAATCATTTTAGATAATTAATGTTACTTACTAAAATAAAACAAAGGGTAAACTAGTAATTTATGTTGATTATTCAATTTACTTTAATTAGTTTAATATTTTAATTTACTTTAATTAGTTTAATTATTATAATATATGTATATATATATACACACACACACAAAGACCAAATCTGGTGGCCTGGCCTTCTCCGGCACCCACCACCACTCCAATGACTAGGAGTGTACGCGGGTTGTGTTAGGCAGTTTATGACATTTTTACAACCCAATCCAATTATGACAGTTTGGAAAATATCAACCCAACCCAATTCATTCAAAAGTATAACCCAACCCAACCGAACCCTTACGAGTTAAGGTGGGTTGGGTTGAGTTGACGGGTTACAAAAATTCATAAAATTACCGCAAGAGTTGGGTGGGATTAACAGGTTACCAAAATTCATAAAATTAAAGGTTGCTTACAAAGAGTTCTCCATAACACACTAGGATTTAATAACAAACTCCATGGTCATTAAGAGATGTAATGTAACATCGTCTCTCAAAGCAACAGGAGGGCATCAGGTAGGTAGGGACACACCAAGATGATTCGTGGTGGATCAAGGGTCCTTGGCTTTGCAACCTTTAATTGCATTATGAGGGAAGTCTTTGTAAGCAACCTTTAATTGCATTCTACAAATATGGTTATTACTCTAACTCATTACCTAAGCCATCATAAGGAAGCAACCGAAAATCCCTAATATTTGCTTCTGGACTCATCCCCATAAAATTGACAAATAAAATATGATAAATAATATTAAAAATATACCCAACAAAGTCATTAGTTATTACAATCATCCAAAAATATATCTAATAATCTAAATCCTCAAGTCTTGGAATCAAATTTCAAAAGTTTGATACGAGCAACAAACTTCCCATTTCGATATGTCAAAGTATGTGTCATTGGAAAGATGATCATAATTCTTTTTGAACATTGAGACCTGCAGAAAGCCATAAACATAACTTTTAGTTTTTGCAACATGCCATCCATTCAATCCCCATAAGTAGCACAAAAACAGTCGCGAATCTTGATTACAAATATCACCTTATTAGACTATTAGCTTTCTAATCTTATTAAATTTATGGACAATTTAACATTTCAAGCATTTCAAAACCTTGTATCTACAGATTTGGACACTTGGTCAACAAAATGATTATAAGTTTATAACTTACCGGTAAAACACACAAAAGAAAAACTATGCATCACATAGCCTAAACGTAACTTACATAATTTGGTACGGTTTAAATCCTCAATCAAGTACGATCGTCTTTGATGTTCCCGACTCCGATGTTGCATTCTCCTTGAGCTTGCCTACAATTCAAAAAGAATATTAAACCATTTATTAAGAATATATAACTATATAAACATAAAAAAAGAACCATTGTTAAGTTTACCTTCTTCAAGAAAGTCATAAGATGAAATTTCATCTAAAAATTCACTTATTTGAATCCCCTCATTATTCCCTTCAACCAACTTTGTGTGCATACAAGGGCCTCCACCATTTTTGGACTCAAAGAGCTTCTAAATAAGTCTAAAATACGACCACTAGTACTGAAGGCGGATTCAGATGCTACGGTAGATATAGGTATAGCAAGAACATCTCTAGTTATCATAGACAAAATGCTATACCTATTAGTATTATCTTTCCACCAAAGTAATACGTCAAATGATGGAGCCTTTGGATTGATAGCTCCATCAACCAAATATCTATCAACATCGTTCATGTTTTCTTGCACGTCCATTTGTTGTTGTTGCAAAAATGATTCCAATAATTTTTTCCGTTGAGATTCTTTAGAATCATTCTTTGGTGGTGATTCTAGTATGGTAGTCTATACACATTAAAAAAAATACGAACATAAACTCAACAAATGATAACATATTAACATGCATAATAAAATTATGAAAAACAATCATGCATAAAACTAAGTAACTAACCTCATCACCATCTTTACCACCTTGTGAATATTGATTATACAATTGATGAATAATTTGTTCCACCTTGACAACAAGCTTAGCAACGGTTTGAGCATCATATAAGGACTCAAAACAAAACTTCAAATACTTCAACTTATACCTCGGATCAAGCACAACCACCAAAAACAACATGGGATTGATGTGATCTGGATCACCCCGGTATTTGTCATATTTACTCTTCATGTTAGTAGCCATGGTGTATAACAATGAACCATTGTTACTAGCCAAGTAACTCAATTGAGAATCAATCTCACAAAGCTCATGAAAGAAGTTGTTGGAAGTTATGTGCAATGTGCCATTAAACTTCAAAGTAACTTCGTAAAAAGTGGACAAAAATTTGACAAAAATAGAAGCACACTCCCAATCACTAGAATTAGGTGGTCCAATCCGCTTCTTATCATTTTCTTTCTCATCAAAATAACTCACACACTTGTCATCTTCATCTGCGTACCTTTCAAATGTCTCTTCAAATTTAAGAGCTACATTCAACATCATGAAAGTAAAATTCCATCGTGTAGGAACATCTAAAACCAACCACCTTTGTAATCAACTTTTTTCCTTCTCAACGCAAGATTTAAACTTTTGCAACCTTGAAGGAGATGAACGAATATATCTAAAACAGTTACGAATTGCATTAATTAAATTATGCATCTCTATCAACCCCTCGTTTACGATTAGGTTTACTATGTGAGCACCACATCTTAAATGCACGTACTCACCATTAAGAACAGATCCATTCCATGCAGTAACCCTTATTTTAACAAAAGCAATAGCTACATCATTTGCAGATGCATTATCAACAATAATAGTAAAAACATTCTCAATCCCCCGCCCAAGCAAACAAGCTTCAATAACCTTACCAATTGTCTCAGCCTTATGATTTGAAATCTGACAAAAACCCACAAAATAGGCAGCAAATAAAAACAAACCAACAGAATACATGAGAAATCAATTTGAAACAATAAACCAACAAAATAGGCAACTGTAATCGACAGTAGAAGCAACAATCGAAGAACTAAAAATATACACATAATACATCATACATGGACGTTGGATGTTGGACACTGTTAAAAATAGGCAACTGTAATTGACACTATTAAAAATCACAGTAATAAATCACATAAATACATGAAGAAGAAGAAGGTTGCTTATGTGAGGGTCGGTTTTTGGTCGATTCGTGGACGCTGGTTGATTTCTGGTCGATTTCTCGTCCTCGTGATTGAAATATGTAATTGTTAACTGGTGATGGAGAAGAAAGAGTGAAAGTCGTCGTCCGTAGTTCGTATTCATACTTCGTAAAGGATTAAGAGAGTAAGAGTAAGGGTTTAAGAGTTTACTGATGGAGAAGAAAGAGTGAAAGCCGACGGCCATCAGTGATTATAGTTGTGACTTGTTTCATTGTTTGCCACTTGCCAGGTTAAGAGTTTATGGGCCAAGGCCTTAACTCTTAAGGGTTACTTGGCAAAGTCCTAAGGGCTTAAGGCCTTAAGGGTAAATATAATATATATATATATATATATATATATATATATATATATATATATATATATATAGGGGCAGGTTCAGATGAAAACCATGTCATTCTAAAAAATCGTGTAAACCAAAATCAACCAATAGGAAAATTCCATTCTTTTTTAATTAAATTTAATCAATAAGGTCACTTTGGTCATTTTCATTATTTTTTTCATAAATAAGGAAGTTATTAAGGAATATTAAATAAGGAAATTTAATAATAGAAATTATATAAATGGAATGATTTAAAGATTTTA
>NC_037528.1:24432187-24436679 GCF_001531365.2 Cynara cardunculus var. scolymus | reverse complement strand
ACTTTTGTTTACCAATTTGCCCTTATCATTGAAATAAAATAAATTTTTAATATTTTTTATTTTTTAATTTCCTAAAATAAAATAAACTAATCTTAGCCATTGATAAAAAAAATGGACGGATGAGATTGGTTTACACGGTTTACACAAATGGGGCAAGTTTTTATTTGAACGCTCCTATATATATATATATATATATATATATATATATAAACATAATTTTATAAAAGTATTATACATTAGCGGCGAGTTGGCGGTTTGGGTTGGATTAAGTTTTGCTAATCCAATTTCAACCCTTCTAATTAGCGGTTTGGCGGGTTGGGTTTAATTGGGTTGTTAGCAGGTTGGGTTGGGTTGGGCGGGTTTCGTGGGTTGACGATTTTTTATACACCCCTACCAATGACCTCCTCCGATTATCTTGTTTGAGACGTTATCTCCGATGATCGACCACTAAACACCCTCCTGTGAGCATTCCCGACAGCTAGCCCTATCTTTGTTCCTGTGAAACCACTACCTATCTCCATTCCCCTATCCCCACCACTGACCACCATCTCCATCGACACTCCCTCGACCCCCTCCTCTCAAACACCCTCATTGATCAACCTCCATCTAGGAAAACCCTCCACTTTTGTGGTCATCTCCATCCCAATCTTCTTGTCCAACCCAACCTCCATACATGCAACACACACACACACACACTACACATATACAACGGACATTGTGCACACTATACACACACATACACATATGTATGTATATATATACGACGTAGGTATCATAGTTGGTATCACAGTGGTACCACAGTTGGCATCACAGTGGTACCACAGTTGGCATCACAATGGTACAATTGGCATTATAGTGGTCTCAAAGTTTACTTGGTGTGTTTTGGGTATCACATTGTATGTATTTTGAGTATTACATTGTGTATCTTGGTGTATTTTGGGTATTACATGGTGTTCGTCGGAGGTCGGAGATAGGAGAGAGAGATAGAGAGGAGAGATGAAAATTTTAAAATACCTAAAATGCCATTTAATTATAATTTTAAGTCCAATTACCAAAAATATAAGTTCCTAATTTATCTATTGATTTGTGGTTGAGATTGAATCTCACAATCATCACAAATTAATTATATATATATATATATATATATATAAACTAGTTTGATACCCGACGCAATGTGGCGGGATGTCAATTACTTTTTGTAAATCGAAGGTATGACGTTTGTGATCATTATAAACTTCAAATTTTATAACAGTTGACTGACCAGAGATTTGGAAAGAGAATTGCACGATTAACAGATTTCCAAACATATATCAATTATTATTCTTAGATTGTTTAATAATCATTTTCACTTAATTTTACTCATGATCAACAAAAAAACCCAAAATTCATGTTTAAACAAAACGAAGATATAATCATCTATAATAATATAAATCGACACATACAGAGTACGATGAGATACCACTTGAAGCATCCATATGTAGACATGCCCTGTTAGAAATGACTTATGATTATAATAGATACATATCAAGCGTAGTTGTAAAAAATGTGTAATAATAAGTACTTGTTTGTACCTTATTAATCCCGTAAAACTTCTTGATACACCACGTTTGACGTGTAGACTCCGCCATGATTGAATTTTCTGGCAGGATTTACTAATACCTTTGTATTTTCACGTGATGTCCCTCTTGATAACTCTACATAAAGTTGTTCGTGAGAGAATACTGATTCTGGTAGATACACACATACATTAGGAATGGCCTGTCCTTGAGCTTTATTGATTGTCATAGAAAAGCTAAGCCGGACTGGAAACTGTTTTTTTTTCAATTTGAAAGGGAACATGTTATCTTTAGATGGACAAAGGGTAATTCTCGGCAAAAATACTCTCTTTCCAGCATGCTGACCAACAACTATTTATGTATCGATTACGCTTTGTTGAAAACCTCTACGTATCAATCTAGTGCCATTACATAAGCCATTAGAGGGATCAATATTCCGCAATAGTATTATTAGGCATCCAATTTTGAGCCGGAGGTAATGCGGGGGTAAACCACTGACAATCAACAAGTTTAAGAACTCCATTGGATAGAAGTTATTTCTGTCATCTTCTGCTTCATTGAAACTGTTGTAAACTTTTTCATCGCCACATAATCTATCAATCAACTGATCATTAATCTCATCGACATTCTCATTTTTTGTTGATAATATCGCCCACGAAATAATATAGTTTGAGCCTGCTCCGTTGATTTGCAGAGATGGAAATATTGTGTCAATCAAATCATGCTTTGATTTATGTTTATCAGTATAGTCAATGGCCATGTCATCGAGAATGTGTATAAAGCTTTCTTCCATCATTTCTTCATCTCCATCACCTACTCGTAATAGAAAATCTGAAAACCATGGATCACTTCGTGCTCTCATATTGAGAGTTAAACGTATTTTTTTAATTGAAAACCAAAGAGGTGACATTCGTAGGCTTGAATCTACAATCTATGCTTGGGTTCCACGTCTCACGACCAGTAAGACCTGTCTAAAATCACCTCCCATAACCATTATTTTTCCACCGAATGGGAGTGTCACCCTTGTGATGTCTTGCATTGTTCGATCAAGCGCCTCCACTGTGACAGCCGTCAAATTCGAACTCTCAGGTTAGCTCTTATTAAGTTTGTATTATTGTTATTGAAGATAATTTATAAGATTAGGAGTTAGTTAGGTTAGTTTGGTCGAAAAATTTTCTAAGAGATTCCGGCAGTTGCTTAGAAAGTCCGGTTCCGACCTGAAATTGTCTGAAACGTCCCATACAGTACCAAATGCTCTAATTTATACCTAATTTATATAAAACACCAAGTTTTAGTGTTTTAAATATAAAACCTTTCTATTTAAATGAATTTAGTCATCATGGATTTTTAATTTGAAGAAAAATGTCAAAATTGAGAAAATGGCATTTTATGCATTTTGGGCTTTGTTTTTATAAAAAAAAWTTGTTGAGGGTGGGCTTGGGCCCTTATGGCTGGCCCCTCCCCCCTTTCCCTCCTATTACCCACATATAAATACCATATTTTCTCCACTTTCAACTCATTATCTCATTTCAAAATTTGAAACTCCCTCTTCCTCTCTCTATCTAAACTCAAGAGTCACATTAGATCATCTTCATCATCCTTTATTCAGCCAATATCTCCATATTTTCTTCATCAAAATAGCAAGGATTTTGAAGATATTACATCCCTCTTATCAACAATCAAGGTAACATCTTCACCTCCATCTTTTTCTTGCAAATTTTGGGGCAAAAACCCACTTTTTATGCATTTTTATCTACTATATTCTAACCTCCGAAAATTATAAGTTCTAAGGAGAGGTTACACACCAAAAACATGTAACAATGTTCTTATGATGGTAGTAATCTATGACCCAAACATTAGAACTCAAGAAAAAGGGTAAAATCATGTTGCATGTGGGTTTGATTCTTAAAATTGGCATTTTAGAGTGCTGACAGATTATGTGCATGTGCACAAATCGTCTATATCTTGTAAATGACATGTTCAAATATTATGAGATTTCTTCTGAAAGTTTATTTATTGAGCTGGGGTTGTAATCCAATTGGTCTCACTCAAAARCATTGAGTTTTGACCCCCCAAATGCTCAAAACATTMTATATGTGCATCTGAGAGTTTTCAGTAGGTAAACCCTACTTTAAACAGTCATAACTCTCTAGATAATCATCCAAAATTGTTTATTTTTCTTCTGGATGTTAGTTTAATGAGTTACCTTTCAAWTGCCACCGATTTCACTCAATATTGTGGTGATTTGAGGTTTTAAATACTCAAAATAAGATGAACATGCAATCTGTCCGATTCTGACAGATTTGTGTACATATGTTCCATCGACCATATCACTCTCATAACTCAATGAAAAAGAATGATTCTTCTTTTGAGAGTTAATTTTGTGGGTTTTCTCCTACATGCAAGTGGAATCACATAAAATTATGGAGTTTTGATCTCCAAGCACCTAAATCTATATAGGTGTGTAAACTGTAAAACCACCAGTAGGTAACTTCTAATTTGTATGCTAGTATCTTTTTCCTTGTTTGTCCTTAATGTATGATTCTTCTTCTAAAACTTTATTTTATGAGTTAGGATTCATTTTAATCCAGTCTCACTCAAAAATATGATGTTTTGAGGCATGAACCGATTTTTATAATTTAGGTGTGCAATCTGTCAATTGATGGCAGATGTGTGCATGTGACTTTAAGGTGTCATATCTTCCTCTAAGCTCATCCAAAATGAGTTATTCTTAGTTTAAAAGTTTCGTATAAGTGTTAGGTTTCCAATCCAACTTGAATATTTGGAGAACACCAAGTAGAACTCTTTTTATGAGTGTTTTACTAACATGGCGCAATCTGCCATTTCAGTTGTGATAAGTTTCATTGCATTAATTATTTGAAGCATCATCTCTTACCCAATGTTATGAAATTTGGTCACGATGGCTATAACTCAGT
>NC_037528.1:24417973-24430996 GCF_001531365.2 Cynara cardunculus var. scolymus | reverse complement strand
CCTGCCATACCTCGCGTTTCCGCTTTAGCGGGGTGTGACATCCACCGCCTGCCTCTTAGCCATTGACACTTCGTCCCAAATGATTATTTTTGCCTCCTGTAGCAATTGAACAGTCCCGCTTTGTTTTTTTATGTTGCACATGGAGTTGTTATCAAGACTAAGGGGAATTTTAAATCGGGAGTGAGTTGTTCTCCCCCAGGCATATTATTAGTTACGACACCTGAAGAAGCAGTGATAAGAGCAATGAGACCACGAGAACGAATGTTGGCAAACAATGATTTGCACAAATACGTTTTTCCAGTCCCCCTTGGACCATCTATGAAG
This sequence comes from Cynara cardunculus var. scolymus, assembly GCF_001531365.2. Lineage (NCBI taxonomy): Eukaryota > Viridiplantae > Streptophyta > Magnoliopsida > Asterales > Asteraceae > Cynara > Cynara cardunculus. Next base: position 24,430,672 of record NC_037528.1, on the reverse strand, counting down.
AACACTCCTGAACGATCATCTTCTACGTGCTTCATGATCTCATCGTATGCGTATTTTTGGTCGAAATTAAGGGAGTCTCGGGCACGTAAATGTTCGTCTTCCACAACTATGGAGTATTCCTCTTGTACCTCACGAAAACTTCCAAATTGTAAGTTGGTATCTATATTTATCTTTGGAAGATCGAAATCATCAAGATTTTTACCCATAGATTGTAGAAAGCTTGTGATGTCAATTAGGACATAATCTATAAATAATGTAAGAGGGACCAAATGTGTAAATGTTATTCTTATAGGAACTAAACATGTAAATATCATAAATAGAAGGAGCAAATATGGATAATTATAAAATACAGGGGCAAATATGTAAATTTCATATTAGGATTTCAGGTCCGCAATATACAGGTCCACCGATGGGCTCCGCCACCATTGCGCAATTTGTGTCCTGGTCCCAGGTCCGGAATTTGTGTCCTGGTCCGTAATATTATGGATGCAGGTCTGCCATTGCGGAATGGTATGGTTCGAGTGTGTACAATATAGCTATGGTTCGACGTGGTATCACTGTGTGTGCCATGGTTTTAATTTTAAGACACAGATGAAAAAAGGTTCACAATAGAAAATAGTTTAGACTAACCTCAACTATTACAAAAGTGTGAACGTAAAGACTTGGGAAGTTAGGTGCATGAAGTATCCACTCGCGAGATCAAAGTGCGTAAGACTATCATATGAATTTTGATGGTCCCCCAACTTTTTTTATAGATAAATTAGATGGGATAAGTTTAAGAGAGTAGGTGGGGTTGTTGATAGTTCATAATTTAATGGGGAGGGGGTGGGATGGCCAGTTATAGATGGTTCATAGTTTAATGATTTAATAGACGAAAATAGGCTAGGTTTGCAATGGCGGACCTGACATATTGTAGACCTAACTCTGACCATTACGGACCTGCAACTGAAATCGAATGTATTCTAGACTGATTGGGGTGTTGACACATGTACAACCGCAATATTACGGACCTAGCCATTGCGGATCTGGACCGAATTATTTTGATTAAGTTTGTCTTTTAGCTGCAGACCTGACCTTTAGGGCCGAATTCGATATTTTTTTAGCCAAATTCACAATATTGCGGACCTATATATTACGGACCAAGTGAACTTTGCCTCAAAATGGGAGAGAAATAGTTGGAAGGCTAATTTGGGTGAAGAATTTGATTATTTGAGTCAATTTCCCCTTTTTAAATCACTTCACTTGTTTTCTATTTTAAATAAAACATTGTTCTTGTAAAAATAAAATAAGAACATTATTTTTAATAAGCAATACTAAAAAATAATGAAAATTTGTAACAACAATAATTCTAGATATATTTATTGGAATACGAGAGTCATAAATTTTGAAATAATCGTATTCTTCCAATAATCCATATAAAAGAGTAGGTTGGTGTTTCAAAATTTTACCAAAATGAGCAGCAACCCTTGACGTCGTTTCTGAATCCAAACCAACGAACTCAGCTTGTTGTCTCCATGGTATCCATGATAATGCTCTTAAACCGATAGACATCCAATGCCAAGGAAGAAGATTCGCTTTAATACGGTCTCCAACTCCTTGGAGGAGATATAGAGCAGTTGTGGAATATAAAGAAAATAATTGATCTGAATGGATAATTCTTGCAAGCAACCTCTACATTGTCTCACAATGGTCTATATTTATATGAGCGTAATGATGATCTTTATAATAAATAAGTAGTATAAGTACCACCTCTGGAAAAGTGGTACATGCTTTTAGAAGATCTTATATTTTCTAAAGCATGTTTGTTCTCTTACACATATATTATATTTGACAAGTCATTACTTGTCAATCCTATTTTGCAATTGTCAAATAAGCTAGCTTTAATCTAATTATATTTAATGAGATTAAGATATCACAAAATTAGATATAATAATTGAACACTTTAATTATTTATTCCATTTATGTGTGTGATTCATTGGGATTTTATCACGTTGGAAATAATTATAAATCTTGTTTATAAATTATAAACGAATAGCGACATCTAGCAATACATCATCGTGACCCAAATGATAAAGTTTGGTGATTCAACTAATCAGCAAATTGTGTGATCGTTATCAGTATATACACGGAGATTGGCCCTCGAGTGCAAAGGCAGAAGGGAGCTTGACTGCAAGACCCACCCGTGCAGCTTGGTAGCGCGTTTGTTTTGGGTACAAAATGTCATTTATGTCTATTTGTTCTTGACATATATATTGAACACGAGGCATGAATGTGTAATCCTCATTATGTTTGATCTTTAGTTTCTCGATCCTGGAATATACTAATAAGACAAATATCAATTTTCTGTACTAACTATCGGAGCATGCATGCACTTCCTCGGTACTATTCAATCCAGGCCCCCCAGTGATATTACTCTTGTCATCAAAGAGGAACAAATCATATCTTGATCCATGTTAGTACTACTAAGTGACACGTGACACACTTAACAACCATTTTGGTACCTATTTATGGAATTATTAGAATCATTTATCAAAGTACATCACTCACATAAAGAAAACTCCATGATCTCAAGTCAAAGAACTATATATACTATGACCACTAACATGAGCTTTTTACACACCCATAGACTTAGTAATCAGAACCAAAAGCAAGTATACAGTTAGTCCCAACATCGTCTTTCAAGTAATAAAATGATACAAGTACTGAGTATCTTCCACAGGCATTGTAGCAAAAGTTCAATAAAAGTAATATAAAGGAAATGGCTTTAGATGACGAAACTGAAGACTTGATTGGATTTGAGTACTAAAAATTACATAAAATAACAGAAAACCAGGGTGTAAGACTTAGGGTGAGATGTAAATACAATTTCCAGTAGACCAATGCTATCAAAATGTCATAGCATGAACTAATGTTGTCAAATTGCCACAACATGCAATTAGTAACAACTATTTTCACCATTTATTTTCAGGGTATTTCTCTCGAACTTCACCATTGCTTGATATTATAGTTTTCAACCCCTATATCTATGTGGTATTCGGACCAGTGAAAGTGATAAATGGTGTCTTCAAAATATAGGATAAACAAATCTCTTTGTTGAAAATCACTCTTACGAACGGATTCCATATCATTCAATTTGACGTGTTTAGAATGGCTCATCTCTGAGTCCATTTCCACTTTAACACTTCAAAGTGATCAACACTAACCCAACCCCTCTATTTATACTAAGCTAGAGGGGTTAAAAAAATATTACAATACTTGGTCACTAGGTTTAAAGTACACAAAACGTTAACTAATGAGACAAAAAACTAAAAGTAACTATAAGACAACTATTTTCAGTTGTAAACCATGAAGGGAAAGTGTTCAGGAAGCTTCCAAAAATTGTCTTTTGGTAACTCCCATTAATCTCCAAGTTCCCAACCTCCATTTCCAGCTGCTGCCCTATGCTGCAATATTGCTTCAGCATGAGTGATCGGTCAAAACAAGTAAGTTAATCATCTATTCATCCTAAAAACAGGTAAATCGTAACATTTAGCTCCAAGAAACAATAAATGAAAAATCAGAAGATAAAAAACTTAAAATTGGGATGTAAATAGAAAAATAAGCTAATTTTAGGTAAAGAAATAAATATGGAAACACTAAATAATCAGTGCATATCACACCCCTAAACTTAAATTGTTGTTTGTCCCCAAGTAAACAAAAAATAATTAAAAATAACTTAATTTTTGAAAAATATGCAAGAAGATGGCAATAGTGCACACAACATGTTGATCATACAAAAAATGGATGCAGGTCTCATAAATCCCAAGTAAGCATATCTTACCTTAACCTCTAGGCTTCTGAGAGCTTTGCTCACTTTTGTTCTTTTGATCTTTTTGGCCATGATGGTACCCTCCAATAAAGTCAAAGTTTACAATGTCCTCATTGGAAGTATATAGAGTGAGAAAGTGTTTATGCATTGGTTACAAGTGGCTTAATATGGAGAAAAGAACAAAAGGCCTAAATCTTCTCTTAGATGTGTATATGATGTGAATCAAAATGTGTCCCAAGCAAAATAATGCTAATTCTAGCAAGGACTACATGATTAAGAGACTAGCTAAACTATATAATTTATTTTGGCTATACATGCATATCAATATAACCAATATATGTACTTCTTGCAAGAAAATAAGCCTAAAAGTGTTTAAGAACAATCCTAGAATCAAGAAAAAGAAAAAATAAATAAGAATGGTGGAGCTAAAGGGTCATGATGAAACTTGTCTTACTCCAAAGAAGTAGGCTGTTGAACATTTGGTGGGGTTGTTGTTGGAGCCGATGTTGCAGCACCAGCCTTCTTGCATTCGTCCTTCAACTTCTCATTCTCTTCAAACAACCTTTGATTCTCCACCTTGATGGCCTTCAGAATGTTCTGACCAAAGTTGATATTCTCACTTGTTATGAGACTAAACAAAAGCAACAACCTTTGGACATAAGTGGAGCTGTCATGAGTAGTTGGTGATAAATAATGTCTAATAAAGCTTATCCAAACATTCTCACCCGAGGACTAATTCTAGCCTTAAAGGTTTTCAACATGAAATAAGTGTAAGGATCCCAATCAATCTCAGGCATTATAAGGAAAGTCATGTTCATAACCAAATATGCCTTTGAGGTCGTGTGCAAGAGTCCATCATTCTTGGAATTTATGTGAGGTGAGAGACCAAATAGTTTACTTATGGCTTTGTCAAACGTACACACCTTTCTTTATGGCTCTATGGATGTGAAGTTATTGTCATCTTGGATGATTTTATGTTGCCAAAAACAAGGACTAATCCCTTTTTGGTCGTCAATGGTCTATCCTAATGCTTTTGTGCGCAACTTCAACATATCCACCAACTTCTCTTTTTAAGCAAATCTATGGTCAATGATATGATGACAAGCAGTTTACCTTCTTCTCCTAGAAAAGCATACTTCAAATGAGATGGGAGTTGCTTCAACTCCAGGTCAGGTGGTGATATTATGGACGAGGTAAAGCTCTTTTGCTCACTATTTTCCAATAACTCAAATGTTGCACCATCAAATAGGATATTATCATTCTCTCTCAAATCTAACTCCTCAATAATCTCTTCATCTATTTTATCATTATCCTCTTCCTCCAACTTACAAACCTTTCTAATTCCTTCCTCCTAACATATTGCTTCTATCTCAGTTATGCCTGAGCACTCCTTGAAGTAATCAGGGTACTTTAAAGAGTTAAAGATACTGAATGTGATTTTTGGTCCTGAAGCCTCATAGTTAGTTCTTCTTATTTAACATCTATCAAAGTTCTTCCGGTAGCTAAGAATGGCCTCCCTAAAAAGATAGGAATATATTTATTAGCCTCAAAATCTAGAATGATGAAACTGTCGAAAATCTGAACTTATCAACTTGAACTAAGACATCCCCAATCTTCCATTTTGAATAAGAAATGGATTTGTTGGCTAATTGCAATGTGAGATTGGTGGGTCTAGCCTATCTTATGCCTAAGGTGTTGAAAACAGATTAGGGCATCAGGTTGATACTAGCACCTAAGTCATACAAAGACTTTCTGATCTCCTTTCCACCTATAGAACAGGGAATAATGAAACTTCTCTGCTCTTTAATCTTATGAGGTATCTTGTTGGTCAGAAGTACACTACATCCTTCAGTAAGAGCTACGGTTTCATACTCAATCAACTTCTTCTTACTTAAGATGTCCTTGAGAAACTTGTCATAACTGGGCGTTTGCTAAATTGCTTCAACAAGAGGTATGTTGATATGTAATGCTTTAAAAACATCCAAAAATTTCTTAAATTGCAGTTCTTCCCTTTGATTTCTTAACCTTTAGGGGAAAAGGCACATAAGGAGGAACTGGTTTTATGGCAGCTTATTTGACCGTGTTGAGCAAGATGGGTCCTGAATACCTTGAATCTTGGTCTTACTTTATTGAGGTTGGATAGGATTATGGATTTGGTCTTAGGATCTACTATAAGATCATTTTCTATTGACTTTTTTCTAGCAACCTCTTCTGGGAATAGTAGAGGATAGTCTGACTTAGGAGGAATAAACGTAGGGACCTCAGATGATTGGTGCTCTAATGGTTTTGGTGGATTTTTAATAACAAGGACCAATGGTGTAGTCTCAAGTTTAGACACACCCTGTTCACTTTCTTTTTGTATGGTCCCAGTTAATTCTTTCCCACTCCTACTGCTTTTACATGTTCCTTTTCTAAGGCTCTTGGAAATTCTGTGTTACTAAACAAAGTACCAATGGTCCTATTGTTCTGGTTAAGTGCAAGCTGATTGATTTTGGTTTCCAGATTCCTGATTGTGGCACCTTGTTGATTAAGTCGGTTGGTGAATAAAGATTGATTCTGAGAGTTTTGTTGGGTTATCAAAGTTTGATTTTGATCTTGAGCTTGCGCAAATAACCTTTTTATCATAGTCTCCAAAGAGGATGGTGAACCAACCTGTGAAAGTGGCTTGTTTTGAAAAGATGGTTGGCTAGTTTGAAAATTTTGGTTATGATTATGAGAATTAGAATTGCTCGCATGTTGTTGTGGTTGAAAATTTGAGGTTCCTTGTTGTTTTAGTACGGGTGGATTCAAACATGGATTGTTCCAGGGAAAAAATTGGATGTTGCTTCCAACTACCATTGTAGATGTTGGAATAGTGATTAGATCTATTATGAACACATTTTATATTTTATCATATGAGGACAATGTTCATAAGAGTGTTCCCCTTCACAACAAACACATTGCAACGAGAGGACTAATGGAATAGGTTTAATAGCAACTAGCAACACTACTTGGCCATAAATGAAGTTTTTAAGCATGATGGTAATGGAAGTGAGCTATGTTGTTAATGTAGTGTATACATCTATATCATGAATTCTAGTTGTCTTCATTTGTGGTTGAGCACGTGGATCATCCTAGTATCCATTGTTTGCTGAAATCTTTTCAAGAATTTCATACCCGTCATTATAGGTACTAGCTGTAAAGGCCTCACCTACAATCGTATCGAGCATCTGTTTAACCATGGGAGTTAACTCATTGTAGAATGTCTAGAGTTGAATACAGTAAGGAATGTTATCGTGAGGGCATTTTCTTAATAGCTCTTTGAACCTCTCCCATGCATCAGGAACAACTTCATCGTCCATTTGTTTAAAAAGACAAATTTCATTTATGGACTTTGCGTTCCTGGTGGGTGGAAAATATTTTCGCAAAAACTTTTCAGCCATATTACTCCATGACTTTGCCCCATCCCGTAAAGAAAATGAAAATAAAGTATGTCTTAGAGCGTCGTTAGGCAGTCCCGGGATCAAGAAAGCATCAGTGATATCTATGAAAGATTTTAAATATGAGTGGGGATCTTCCAATGGTAATCCATCAAATTGTCCATCTGTTTGCAACATATGGAACATGACCGATTTAAGCTCAAAATGGGGGGCTGTTATATGAGGCCTAAATATCCTTGAGATCAATTGCTCAAAATCAGGGATAACATAGTCCATGATTCTTAGATTTTTAGACTTTGCAAGATCAATTAGATTTGGAGCTTGAACCCTTGGTTGATCATTATTTTCAGATTTTGTGTCATCATTTATCTCATCTCGATTTGGTGTTCCTTGTGGAAAATCCTGAAATTGTGGTATAAAACCAGGTGGTCGATTTTCTAAACGTGGCAGTGGTTGAGGTGGCTGATCTGTAATAAGTGGGGGAGGTAACGCCATTTTAGAAGGGAGTAGAGTAAAAAAAATGCTCTTTCTACTATTATTCTTTGACAAAATGTTCTCTCCATATCTAGATCAAATTCGAGAAACTCCCTGCGGTGTATCCAAAACGGTGTTAGAAAAATCAAATCTTTAACGTTACTTTCAAAAAGAACTTTTAGCTTGATAATTCCTGGCAGCAGCACCAAAATCTTGACATGAGCTTTTTACACACCTACAGACATAGTAATCAGGACCAAAAGCAAGTATACAGTTAGTCCCAACATCGTCTTTTAAGTAAGAAAATGGTACAAGTACCGATTATCGTCCACAGGGTGAGATGTAAATACAATTTCCTATAGACCAATGCTATCAAAATGTCACAGTGTGAACTAAGCTGTCAAATTTCCACATCATGCAATTAGTAACAACTATTTGCACCATTTATTTTGAGGGTATTCCTCCCGTACTTGTCCATTACACTGATCTTATGTCTTTCAACCCTATCTCTATGTGGTGTCCGGACTAGTGAAAGTAACAAAAGATATATTGATAAACAATTCTCTTTGTTAAAAATCACTCTTTCGAGTGGATTCCCATATCATTCAAGTGGATGTGTTCCGAATGGCTCATCTCTGAGTCTACTCCACTTTAACACTTCAAAGTGATCATGTTGTCGAGAATTAACCAATTTAGAGAATACAGATAACAAATCTCTTTGTCAGTAACTCTCTCAAGTCCACTTCCCAAATCATCCAAATTGACGTGTAATCAATGGCTCAGCTAAGAGTCTATGACACTTTAACACTTTATATTGATCAACTCGTCAAGAAGTGTCATTGATTCTATAAAACTTGAAATGAAATAATGAAACATTGTTATTACATAAAAGGGTCTACATTCTTTTGATTTACAAACTCACCCTTTCCGTCTTATACAGGAGCCAAGAAATTTAGCTACTCATAATGAAAAGAAAATTGCAAGAAAATTGCAAGAAAATATAAATTGCGATAAATAAAGACATAAGATTAATGACGGAAATTAAATAACGGAAAGAAAATTGCAAAAAATATAAATTGCGGTAAATAAAGACATAAAAGTAAAAAAGAAAATTAAATAACGGAATGTAAAGACGAAAAGCGTAATAAATAAATAAAGGATAGGAAATTGCAAGAATTAAAAGACAATTGAAAGTAAACTTGAAAGAGAGAATTCAACTAAAAATTACTTAAATTTCTAGAGAGAGAAACTTGCATAGTAGAAAAGTTATATCTAAACACTAACCCAACCCCTCTATTTATACTACGATAGAGGGGGTAAAATGAAAATATTACAGTACTTAGTCACTAGGTTTAAAGTATACAAAACATCAACTAATGAGACAAAAAAACTAAAAGTAACTTTAAGACAACTATTTAGAGCTGTAAACCATGAAGGGAAAGTGTTCAGAAAGCTTCCAAAAATTGTCTTTTGGTAACTCCCATTAATCTTCAAGTTCCCAACCTCCATTTCCAGCTGTTGCCCTATGCTGCAATATTGCTTCATCATGAGTAATCTGTCAAAACAAGCAAGTTAACCATCTATTCATCCTAAAAATAGGTAAATCATAACATTTAGCTCCAAGAAACAATAAATGAAAAATCAGATGACACTAACCTACTCCCACCACGACTGCACTACTATTGTCACTATCATGCCCGACACTACACATCCCATCCTCAACCCCTATCACCCACCCCTACTCACCCCACTTTCACGCCTTATTGTCGCCGTCCACCTGCTACATACCTCACCCTACCCACCGGTAACACCACCATGCCACTACTGTCTTCGTCACAACCGCCACCCTCACCCACCCACCCACCCACCACTTACACCACCACGACACTACCGTCTTTGACACAATCACCATCCCCACAAATTAATATTATCATTATATTTTATGTATAATTTAAGCAAAAAAAAGTATCAAAATGTAATAAAAGGGTATTTTGGTCATTTATTGTTATTTCATTCCATTTCTAAAGTTACATTATACCAAACAAGCATGGACATTCCAATACTTTTTGAGAGATTCTATTCCATTTCCTACCAACCAAATGCATGGTCGAACTTTATTCCAATTTCTTTAAAGTCAAATTACTTTGATGGATTCCAATTCCATCTAATTCTATTTTGCGAGCCAAACGCTCCCTAAATAACTTAAGTTGGAATTTTGTTTTAAATCTTATTTAGAGCTTCCCTAGTTATGCTCTGCAAGACGATCGATTCTTTCCACTAACACACAAGAAACTCAACAATACAGATTGGTTGTAGTTAATAGGGGCGAGGCCTACTTAGAGCAATCAAATGTCTTTTCTAATAATTTAATTACAAATTATATAACTATAACAAAAAATAACCATTAATCAATCATAATTATCATTTAACTGCATTCAATTTAAAATATAAATTCAATAAAAACTTTAAGGTGCGTTTGATTTGATGAAATGTTTTTGAGGGATTTAGTTTCATGAATGGATTTGGAATTTGAGGCATTTGGATTTGGAAAAATTTAAAATCTTTGGTGTGTTTGTTTTGTAGGATTTGAAATGTAATTGAATTTATTCTTTATAAATAATTTATTAAAACAAATTATAAATAATTATAAAAATAATTAAATTAACTTTTTATTAATTGATTATTAGAAAACAATTGTTTTTAAATATTTTTAAACATTATTATATACAAATCCTATGAAAATTCGTGAAATCCCAACCATCCCCTTGAGATTTCAAAATCCTATGTTTGAGAGATTTCAATGAAATCATAGGATTTCAAATCCAGACAATCCTGCAAACCAAACACGGAATTCGAATGAATCTGAAATCCAAATTCCCTCAAATCCATTTCATTTCATTCCTGCAAACCAAATGACGTTAAGTATTTGAATGTTTTATACGTACAATAACTTTTTGTTATAACTAAAACATAAACTTTACAATACTTATAAAACGGTCGTATATTCATTCTAACACTAACATCATGCATCGGTAATTGAATCTTAAATTATGAAATTCAAACAAGGGAAGTCAACATTTGTCTCCGTCAACAACTATACATAAATAGTCTTAGCAATGAAAAATAACAATACAATCGACTTACGTTTAGTGAGTTCAAGGTTTCTAACATTCTCATTTGTAAACAATGAATCAAAAAGTTTCAAATTTTCAATAGTAAATTCCATATTTACAATCATATAATAAATATGTACGCATGAGTTGTTGGTTTTAGTGTCATTAAATATTTTGATGTAATGGTGATTCCAAAAAGATCGACTAAGTGACAATACAAACATACACATGAGCTTAGGGGGGCGGAGTGTACACTCACGAATGTTGTTTTATCACATTCGATCGCCATAAGGTAAAGACAGGACAGTGCCCTTAGAGATGGTCCCATTCACCGTTCAACGAGCAAGGCCGAGGACCACCCTCCTTGGGTTCGGGGCAACGTCTCGAAGCCTCTATGGATTTTATGAACAAGGGTGCTTAGAAAATTTAGTATAAACTAGAAGGCTAGAATCCTTCCAAACTTTTTGTTATTTTAGAGACCAAGGGGTCATTTACTAAACGGTTATCAGGTAAGCGCTTACCGCAAGAGTCACAACTCTCATTAACCTTAAGAGATAACATTTTTTGCCATCAAATTGGATTGATGGTAAGCGTTTATAACATGGTAACGTTTGTCGGCTAAGAGTCAGCACCCTCGCTTATCGAGTAAGATTCTCGATCGTTGTTATTTTCACCCTGTAAGGTAATTGAATTGGTAAACGCTTACCAAGGTAAGTGTTTAGTAAATGACCCATAAGTATGGAATCATAAGCTTCTAAGTGGAATCAGAAGCTTCTGATCATGAAGACTTTTGACTCAGAGCTTCCAATCGTGAAGGCTTCTGACTCATAGCACTTGATCGTAAAGCCTTCTGAATCAAAGCTTTTGAGCTGGCTTCTAAGAATCCTCTGACTTGCTTTCTAACTCAGAGCTTATGAGTCTTCCTCTGATCCATTTCGACTTTATCTGTAGGAAGTTGTAAGTTGTAATTAGTGTGTAGTTATTTACTAAATTCTGACTACCCGTAACCATCGATCGCTCATATAAACATATGAAACACTTTATATACGGTGTGACATACTCAAGTTTTTATGTCTAAAATACGATATTGAATTCTTGGATTATCCCGATACTGATTTCGTGAAACCTAAGACAGTAAAAGAACCAAACACAGTAACTGAAAAGTGCAATTGATACACAATCCAATAATTTATACAAGTGATTATAACTACAATACTCAGATTCTTAATACGAGTAAACATAATCAAGCAAACATCTAATATATGTGGATCATAACTTGTAATAACCAACATTGACTCGTATCAATCGTACGTTAGTAATATGAACGAAAGCCACACATTAGATTATTGTAAACATCGAGTTACGATAGATAGAAAAATGTTGCATAATTGATATATGCGTTATTAAAGTTTCGTGTTTTATTAAGATATAATAATAATCTTTGAATAATATATTTTAAATATCTCTAGTCAAATATTCTAAAGACAAAGAAATGAATTGTCCATAAAATTACCGAAATATTAGTAACAGATTTTGTATATAGAATCGTTTGGGGATGATTTAGCACTAATCTTTTAAGCTTCTTTTTATCTAATTGAACATTGCATAATAAAAATATCGAGTAAACTTTAATTTTGGTGCTTGAGGTTTAGTGAAATCTTTGAAAGTGGGAGTTGAACTTTGATAAGTACAAAAATCGTCTTTGTGGTTTTCATTCTGTTCTAAAAGGGCTCCATGGTCACTAACTATGTTAACAATCTGCATTAGAATGAGAGAGTTTAATCTTTTGACCTATTTTTTTAAAATATCTTTAAAAAATAATAGATAATTAATATATTGTTTATATTATTATATATACATATACTATATTTTTTTAATATATAAA
>NC_037528.1:24413719-24416818 GCF_001531365.2 Cynara cardunculus var. scolymus | reverse complement strand
TATTTCATTATTAAACTTAAATTAAATTATAATAAAAATAAATAAATTACACAAAAAATGAGAACTTTTAAATAGTTGATTTGATATTAACATTGATATTTTTTTTCTATTTTCAAATTTATATTTCATTAAAAAAATAAAATCATTATTGGTTTCTTAAAAACACATAAAATCGTATTATAATATCGACAAAGACAAATAATAAAAAAAGAACATTAAAATCAAGATGTATTTCGCTGCATTACGCGAGTACACTTCTAGTGTATATATATATATATGTGTGTGTGTGTGTGTGTATGTGTGTGTGTAACTTGACGTTGACATGAACCAATATCAATATGTACCAACAACAAAAATATGGTAATAGTTAAGTTGGTACCAACTATTGTTGGTTGGTACATGGTATATGATTTTACATGCCAATTATAATTGGTTGGTACATAATATTGGAGAAGAAAAAACTTGGTATCGTACGAAGTCCACCGCTAGTAATTAAATAAAGCCTTGTGGCTTGTAGCTCAGTTGGTAAATTGGGGTGACTTTATCCAAACACAAGATATATATGAGTTTGATGTCAAGCTTACCTCATCCATTGAGTGAACAAAAAATTGTCCTTTTACATGGGGATCATTAAAGACGGATTTTATACATGACTAACTAGGATTGTTGATAATCAATTTTTTAATCCAAATCAGTAGTAAATAAGGAAAACTACATCCTACTTGTTTCGGCTTTTCTGTCACACTCACAAATCACAAGTCACAAGTCACAAGTCACACCTACTAAAGCATGCAGATGCCCGTGAGTGGCAGCCCAAACACTAATTGACGGCCCAAAGACAAAAACTGATTAGCAGCCCAAAACAATTGCAAAAGTACAAGTATAGATGGTCAAAAATTGGTGTAGGGCCGGATCCAAAATCGGTCATGGTTCCAATTTATCTTTCTGTAACCAGTTTCGGTCTAGATCTCGACTAAAATACAAGACTCAGTCTCCATGCTTTGTAACCGGTCCCTAGAATCGGTCCCGGTCCGGGCCCAAATCGGTCCAATTTTCTTTTTCCCAAAAATATTGTTTGCATTTTTTGGACAATATCTTATTAAAATACACTTTAAAATCTATAATTTAGACATTCAAATACACTTTAAAGGTAATCTTATTAATGTTTTTTATACAAAAAATGTTATAGATGTTTTTATAGTTACAATTTTTTGAGATTTATTATTCGAACATTTACAAAAACTTGAAAAACGTCGCAATGAACTTGAAAAACTTAAAAAAAGAACTTGAAAATCTTGTAGAAATATTGAAAAACTTGATATATAATTTATAAATACTTCATTTAAAAAAAACGGATCTATGTATAACTGATTACGGATCGGGCCATGAAATTCGTAAAAGTCTCCTTAACCAGTCCCAATGGTCACAGATCGGGCCCATTTGACAATCTCAAAGTACAATGATCTTGGGTCTCACATGCCCCATATCCATACCTGGTTCGGGGGCCAATTAAAATTAATTTGTTTTTATTTATTTATTCATAAGTATAGATCACTTGGCAGTAGGGTTGGTCATAGGTTGGGTTGATCGGGTTGAATACGTTTGAATAACTCAACTCAATGCTTGCAGTTTGAAAAATCTTAACCCAACCCAAAGTGCAACTCAACTCAACCCAAACCGTACGGGTTGGTCGAGATAGTTGGATTGATACTTTGGTACATTAAAATATTCTTCTAACCTTGAATATGTCATTTCTTTATTCATATTTTTTTTTCATCATCAACCATTTGATACAACTTATCCATACTTATTATGTATATCACATTTAGTTAATTTTCTCAATTTACATATATATGTTCACAGTTACTGAACATATATACGAATGAGTTATATAGAAACGTGAATAGATTGAAAACATATGAAGAATATACATGATAGTATATATATATATATATATATATAGAGAGAGAGAGAGGTTGATTCAAATACTAACCCATTTTTTGTGTTAACTATGCTAACCAACATCAACCAATCATGTTCCATCTTTTAGTTAGGTTCAAATGTAACTCACATATTAAGTGTAACGGTATTTAGGTAATTTGTCATTTTTATGTAACTCCCCAATATTTTAATTGGGAGTTACAAATATTAAAATATCACTAATTGATCTTCATGTAATAATGACATGAAGTTTCACATTTGTTCATTTTACTGATTTTTACATTTCATTCTTTCTACAATGGTTTTGATATTGTAAATTTCAAAAAAGTCCCTTTTGTAAAGATTCCGTTATAATCCGAGTAATATAGATAATCATAGAGTAAAACAGATCGACGACAATGAGAATGAAAGAGCTAAAAGCGTCTACGAATACATTTGGAATTCGAATTCCGAAAGTGAAGAAAATGATCAAACCGTTCACGCACATGTTCACTCAAACGTCGACATATGTGTTCAGTTGGTTCACACAATATGTCCATTTGGTTCACACACATGTTTCAATTGTTCATTAGGTTCACACATTGTTTTGATGAAGATTATGAACCTAATTTTTCAATTGTTCATTAGGTTCACACATTGTTTTGATGAAGATTATGAACCTAATTTTTCAATTGTTCATTAGGTTCACACATTGTTCATTAGGTTCACACATTGTTCATTAGGTTCACACACATATTTCAATCTTATCTGGATGCAGTCGCCTGTTAATCCTTCCAAATCCTCCATTGTTTTGATGAAGATTATGAACCTAATTTTTAGCTACTGATTTAAGATATTGATCGATGAGATTGACGGTTTCTTTATTRATTGGAAGTTACAGAATAGACTGACAAAATAGGATACGTTAAGATCATTCACTTTTTACAATTCTACCCTCTGAACCATTGTGAACCTAATTTTTTATTAATATAGTAATTAAATAATTAAAATTTTTGTCTCAATAAATGACAACCGTTGGATGTTCAAATCAACGACCAAGATCGGTTAACAAAGTTAACACGATAATCTTGGTTAGTATTTGAACAAGCTATATCTATACTATATTATAAAGCAATTGGCTAAAACTCTTAAAAACTCTTAAACTCTTAAAACTCTTAA
>NC_037528.1:24397737-24410274 GCF_001531365.2 Cynara cardunculus var. scolymus | reverse complement strand
CATCGTTTTCTCAAAATCACATAAAGTCATATTATAACATCAACTGAGATAAAGAATAAAATGAAATATTAAAATCACGATGTATCTCGCTGCATTGCGCGAGTACGCTTCTAATATATATATATATATATATATATATATATTATAAAAATTCAACAATCATATTAAATTTTAAGAAATAAAACGATATCGGGTTCATCGGATTGAGTTGAGTTCAAATAATAGTAATCTAACATCAACCCAATACCTACGGTTTAAAATTTTATAATTCGATTAGAAATATGTAAAAAATCGTGTTTAGGTTCACCTCTCGACCAAGCTCTATCTCGTTTCTGGATCTCTTTTAGTGTTTCGAGAAGAACAATTCCTGAGTGAAAGGCAAATTTATACTTTTATAGTACAATTTCAAATGGAACGACCAATCCACGAGGATGAATTTGAATGTTTTCTTCTGCCACAGAGATTGACGGCTTTTCCCTTTTTCTAAGGCAACCAATTTTGGATTTTGGCAAAACAGGTCCTTGGACTTGCTAATTCCATTTTTAACGCCTACTCCTTGACATTTCTTTTTATTTCTTGTTAAATGAGAAACTATGGAGTTAGGGGTGTTTGAGATTGCTTATAAAAACAACTTATTAACTTATTTAGGTATGACACCAGTAATAAACACTTTTGAATATTTGAATAAACAACTTATATCGGTGTCAAATCGGTAAAAAAAAAGTTGTTTCAAATAAGCAATCCCAAACACCCTTTAGAAGAAGTTGCTGTTGAGATTTCTATTGGGGTTTTTACAAGAACTTCACTGGTTCTTATTAGAATCCACATGCTTTAACAACTTGGGTTCTCGTATATATTCAATTTTTGTTATTTGTTTTTCTTATTTCTTAAATATTATATTTTTTAACAAATCTATAAAACATATAAATTAAAAAAGATAAAAAAAAAATCCTATATTAATTATTTGTTGTAGAATAAGTGTAACATCATCTAAAGTATATGACGATCTAAACATATTAGAGATATATTATAACTGATATCTATCATAGTTATCTAATTGTACCTCATCCATATTTAAAGGGTTTTTTGATTAATGAGAATTATAAATTCATTCTCTCCATTCTATTGTTGTTTTTCTTTCGGTTATTCTATAACATGTTATCAGCACGTAAGCTCTACAAAGATTATCAAATCCTTTGCCAAACCTGAGTCATTGTTTATGTTCCTAGATAATCAAGCACGTTGTTCATCTGTGCTACAAATAAGTCAATTAAATCAAGTACGTTTTTTGTTTATTTACGGTTTAGATGAATTTTCATATTCTGGTGAGCCGATTAATATTCTTAAACAATCTTTTTTTAATGTATAAAAATAAAAATAAATTGTTTTGAGGGTGAATCATGGAGAAAAAAGATGTTTAAAAAAAGGCAAAATAAATTTTATGTGAATTTTGAAAACCTTAATAAATGTGAGGTAGATCTATCTATGCTTTATTTTTATTGAACAAGTTCATAAAAGAACTATTTATTTATTTGTTAAATATTATTGGATTTGGGCCACTACCATGTAATTTTAGTTAACTTATGGGCTGTTTGTTTACCACTTATTGATTCCATTCAGATGTATTTGTCTGAATCGGTCAGACAATGGGTTGTTTGGCTTGCATTTTAAAATATCTGAATGGTTCAATAAGGTTTGATTCGCTCCATCACCGCTCCATCCTCTATTCGATTCAGACTTCACTTTTTTCCTATTTTACCCTTCTTTCAATCATACTTCTTCTCAATACTCTCGATTCTTACCATCAAACACTCAAGAAATGCTCCTCAAAAACCCTTGATTCTCACCATCCATCTTCTCTATTTCTTCACATTCAACTTGGCAACAGGTTGCATTCACTTCTGCAACAGACGGGGACGAGGGAAACATCAAAATCGAAAGAGGTAAGACCATTTTTTGATTTCTCCTTCACTCTTCACACATTGTATGCCTGGTGGATCAATTTTGAACTTTCCAACGACATGAATGCATTAGTTTTATAAAAAGCTTGATAATCACCAGAAGTTCAGATACGCTGGGTTTTTCAAGTGTTTGTCACTTGTCTAGATGCTTGTAAACAGCTTTCTACCATTACCAGAGCTTCTCTTGGTCCCAATGGTATACATTTTTGTTCTATTTCTTTTTTGCCCTAACTGATTTTATTCAGTAGTAAATAATTAGGTTTAACATGAAAACTATTGACTAGGTTTAACATGAAAACAATTGTTCTGAAGTAAATAGTTTGGAACGATGAACAACATAGGAATGCATAAGACAAACCCAGGTCAATTAGAAGCTTGTTTTGCATTTGGAACAATGGACATCATAGGTGCAAGAATTTAAGTTTTATCCTCCCACTACCTCTTAGATTGCAGGTATTTCAATAGGTTCTGTAATAACAAACTTATTTGGTACACACTATGGTATCCAAATCACAAACAACCGCTTAGAAAAGATAAATAAAAAAACCCAAGTGCTTTCTACCAACTGCCATTTACCAAAAGCTTACGCGGGTAAATGCTTACCAAGTAACATTACTTCACCGGATGAATATACTAAGGACCGAAAATCTTACCCGGTAAGAGTGAGATAAGGATGAAGAGTCTTACCTGGTAAGTGAGGACGACGACTCTTACCACGGTAAGCGCTTATTAGGTAAATTATTGTATACTATGTCATTTTAATGGACTAAAATCTTACACGATAAGTACATAATAGTGTTAAATTTTACCGATAAGCACTTACCGGGTAAGTGTTTGATAAACGGCCCCTAATTCATGTTAAAGGTTCCTCTTAGATTAATTGGTAAAAGTAAAACTATGTGACACTGCTGCTAGTAATCAATGAACATATCAGGTTCTGGAATTACAAACTTATTTGGTACACACTCTGGTGTCGAAATCACAAACAGCCCCTTAGAAAAGATAAAGAAAAAACCTCAAGTGCTTTCTACCAAATGCCGTTTACCAAACGCTTACGCGGGTAAATGCTTACCAAGTAACATTACTTCACCGGATGAATATAGTAAGGACCGAAAATCTTACCCGGTAAGAGTGAGATAAGTATGAAGAGTTTTACCCGGTAAGTGAGGACGACGACTCTTACCACGGTAAGAGCTTATTAGGTAAATTATTGTATACTATGTCATTTTAGTGGACTAAAATCTTACGCGGTAAGTACATAATAGTGTTAAATTTTACCGATAAGCACTTACCTGGTAAGTGTTTGATAAACGGCCCCTAATTCATGTTAAAGGTTCCTCTTAGATTAATAGGTAAAAGTAAAACCAAGTGACATTGCTGCTAGTAATTAGTGAACATATTAGTATTTCAAAGTCACTTCTACTACCTTTTAAACAGGTTAATGCCGAAATTTAGTAGGGCTAGGGGTATGAGGAGACAAGAGTCGATTAGAAACTAATAAGACAACATTATTGCAGGCTCTTTTATCTCTATACTGATGGTACTATATCAATTTGTAGAGAATCTCTTTTGCTGTAGAATGAAATCTTGGTAGGCTAGGACAGAACCATGGTTAGGGGAGCTAAACAGAATGTATACATGAAAATAGATAGAGAGCTTGAAATTTGGTGTAAGGCACAGAATCAAAAATTGATATATATATATATATGTGTGTGTGTGTGTGTGTGTTATATACAAGTAACAGATAAAGCTAAACAGAATGTATACAATATGGTTTGTTCTATAATATGGTTTATTGTATGCAATATGTATACTCTTTTTTGATGATAGAATGCTTTGGGTAGGGAATTATAAGAGGTTTGCGGGTTTAAATCTTACGTTTCAAATTCATTATTTAAGTTATTTTCTTTTGTCTTTTGTCAAACAGCAGGGTCGAATTATTTTTTACGTTGACTTTTCACATCTCAACCCTTTTAGGCATATTTTAAGAGATCTTTTATATGTGGTCCTTTGTTAGGATTTCAATCTTGATTTGTTATATGTCATCATTTGTAAGGTATGGACACTGTCAATGAGAGTTCACAACCAAAGAGACGTAGAATAAACTGGAAAAAATAGAGTGTGGTGCGAACATTTCTTGAATCATGTATACAAGAGGTCGTTGTACATGGACGAGAAGGCACCAATCTTAAGTCGCGCTCATGGAAAAAAGTTGCGGAGACGCTTAAAAATAAACATAACTTTGTCGTAGAACAAAAACAAATGAAAAACCATTATGATTATTTGAAAGCCAAATACAATGCATGGATGAGRCTGAAAAACAAAACAGGAAACGTGTATGACCCAACAACCAACACGTTTAATCTAACTGATGAAGAATGACAGATAGAAATTGAGGTATTTTCATAATTTTATAATTTTGTATTCTTTTTTATTTGGTATCTTTATAATTTATTTTTATATATTTCTAAAACAGAGAAGCAAATATGTAGAACCAATCAGGAGTACAGGACTGCTTTTCCCCGATCTTTGTATTCAACTATTTGATGGAGTTCAAGTAACGAGAATTGAAAGTCAGGGGCCACATTCTAGTATTCCTGACATTTCCGACCCACTTTCTGATCACTCGAGTGAAGATGTTGAGGTAGTTCCTAATATTCAACAAATCCCGACCCCAACTTTAGGACAAGAGTGTGATTCTCGTCCAAGTACACAAGCAAGTAAAAAGCGAAAAGGTAAACAATCAAGTAACTCACAAGTTGAAAAAGATATCTCTAAGGCTGTGAAAGCAATTATGGAAAAATATATGAACGATGTGCCTGCTTGCTTGGCAAAGTTGGATGAACTTGGATGGGGAACAGATCACCCGCTGTACCATGTAGCTACTTTTATCTTCAGTGAGAGTGCCGATTATAGGAAAGTATGGATGTGTTTAAAGCCGGAAGGTTGTGAGGGTTGGGTTAGAATGATAGGACAAAAGTACGGGATCGTGTAGTCGGAACATATTATGATTTTGAAGATATTGTCTTTTGATATGATGCTACCTTTTGAATGATGTTTTGCTTTTGAACACATGACTTTTGTATGACATAACTATTGAACATGCTTTTGAATGTTGCAACTTTTGAATGATGTTAACTTTTGAATGAAGATTTATCTTTGAGTGTGCAAATTAACTTTCAGTCATGTTTTGTAATTATTCTTATTTGCAAGGTTCTCTATGGATGTTGAAGAAGAATTGTTGCTTTTGTTACTTTTTTGGTTGTATTTGAAACGAAAAGCTACATCAAGAATCAAAAGGATAAGAGATAACACTTCTTTGTTGTCTGGCCATACGTATACTCTAGAACTATTAAATGGCTCAAATACACAATGTCTTGAGTTGATGCGCCTTTCTCGTGATGCTTATATACTACTATGCAACCATTTTAAACAAAAGAATTGGTTGCAAAATAGTAGGAATGCAATTGTTGAGAGAAGATGTCAATTTTTTTAACAATTATAGGTCACAATGAACGCTATAGAATGATTAAAAGAAGATTTCAACACTCAACAGAAACTATCCATAGATATTTCCGTCAAGTACTACGAGCAATGATGAAATTTGCTAGAGAAGTTGTAGGACCAATGCCCAATGAAGAAACCTCCAACATGTCAGAACGACAAAGAAATCTTAGAAGAATATTTCTGGTATGTTTTCGTTTATATAATTTCAAAATCAAAACGTAGTTAAAAAAAGTTTCTTATAGTTTATACTTTTTTAATAAAGGGGGCGATAGGTGCGTTAGATGGGACTTTCATACATGCAGTTGTGTCTGTCGATCAACAAGCTCGTTATAGGGGAAGAGGAAGAGGTGAATGTTATCAAAACATTTTAGCGATTTGTGATTTTAATATGGTATTCACTTATGTTTGGGCTGGATGGGAGGGCATAGCACATGATGCTAGAGTTTTAAGAGAAGTTGCATCGGACCCAACTTTTGGTTTTCCATTTCCTATACCAGGTATTAGAATTTTTACTTAATATTGAATATAATTTATTTCTTATACATTTTACTTAACCATAAATTTTTCTTACATGTTAAATGTAGAAAAATATTATCTTTGTGATGCTGTATATGCCAACACGCGTGGATTTTTGACTCCATATCGTAATAAAAGATATTGGCTAGCTGATTTTCGACGTCGACGTGCCTTGACCAAAGAAGAAAGATTCAATTATGCTCATGCACAACTCAGAAATGTTATTGAGCGTGCTTTTGGTGTATTAAAAGCAAGATTCCCCATTTTGAAGCAAATGGCCCCTTATCCTTTTCGCATACAAAGAAACATTATAATTGCTTGTTTCGCGATCCACAACTTTATAAGAAGATGCAACATGCAAGATCAATTATTCATGGATTACGACAATAATCCCATGGGCATTACTAAAGCACAAGAACAAATTGATGGAGACGAGGAAGAAGATATAAATGCAACACCTTGGGGTCCCCAAGACAGTGAGTACATGACTAATTTGCGTAATGAGATTGCAAATCAACTGGTGTTAAATGCTTCAAATTAGATGTTGTAATCAAAATATTGGGTTTGAAGTTGTGTTTCATGTGATGTTTTGTTATACCAAAACTTGAACAAACATTGTCATGCTTGTTTGGATTGATATAATATTATGTATTGGCTTGAACCATTAATTATTTTCTATTTTTCATTTAGAAATTTCCTTCAGAACTGTTGTCAAACGTTAATTTTCATTAAACACAAGACTGGGGGTAAAATGGTATTTTTATGTCACTCAGACTGTTCATTCATAACAGTTTCCAAACAACCTTTTTCTATCTGACACTAAATCATACAGAGTCTCTTAATCATCCTGACCACTTAATCATTCTGCACTAAACCATTCAGCAACTGCCAAAGATTATCAAATCCTTTGCCAAACCTGAGTCATTGTTTATGTTCCTAGATAATCAAGCACGTTGTTCATCTGTGCTATAAATAAGTCAATTAAATCAAGTACGTTTTTTGTTTATTTACGGTTTAGATGAATTTTCATATTCTGGTGAGCCGATTAATATTCTCAACAATCTTTTATTCATTTATAAAAATAAAAATAAATTGTTTTGAGGGTGAATCATGGAGAAAAAGATGTTTAAAAAATGGCAAAATAAATTTTATGTGAATTTTGAAAACCTTAATAAATGTGAAGTAGATCTATCTATGCTTTATTTTTATTGAACAAGTTCATAAAAGAACTATTTATTTATTTGTTAAATATTATTGGATTTGGGCCACTACCATGTAATTTTAGTTAACTTATTTTAAATCATACAAATTTACTCTATGAGCATAACTTATAAAAAGTATTGATATATTGGGTATCAATTATAATAATTCAATGTTGTTTTAGTATGTTATTTGTAAATTTTATTAATCACAAATGATTATTAAATATTATGATTATAGTGCATATATATATATAGTTAGCTTATGCAAATAGGTCGTTTAATTGCATTGTTATGCTTTATTACGTATAATACATTGTGTTTTGGTCTACTATAATTGATTTATTTAAATGTTTATTTGGTTTCTTAAATTAAAAGAAGCAACACCATCATCACAATATGTCTCTTTAAATACCCCGAACTTTTGCAAAGCATGCTCTTTAGCTAAAACATGATCGAGACCATCCTCTACTAAGGACATAAAACAAAACATTTCATTCTTACAACACATACGAGGTGATATTTGCGGTCCTATACATCCAGAATGCGGACCATTCAAGTACTTTATGGTTCTGGTTGACACATCGACACGATGGACACATGTAGCACTATTGTCCACACGAAACGCTGCATTCACAAAACTCCTAGCACAAATTATACGTTTGAGAGAGCTCACCACCCCGATTATCCTATCAAGTCCATACGACTTGATAATGTTGGAAAATTGACATCGCAAACATTTGATGTTTAATACATGTTTATTAGGATCTATGTAGAGAATCTCGTACCACATGTACATACACAAAATGGTCTTGTAAAAGCTACTATCAAAAGGATATAGATGGTAGCCAGAGCATTGGTGATGCTTACCAATTTGCCCACTTCTGCATAGGGTTATGCAATATTACATGCAATACTACGTATTCGCTTTAGACCCACTGCTAGCCAATCATTTTTACGTACCAGTTGGTAACTGGACATGAATCTGATATTTCACATTTACGCATATTTGGTTGTGCAATATACGTGTCAATTGCGCCCCCAGTGCATTAAAATGGGCCCTCAAAGACAATTAAGTATATATGTTGGATATGAATCCCCAACAATTATTTGCTATTTAGAACCCTTGACGGGTGATCTATTACCACAAGATTTGCAGATTGTCACTTTGATGAGACAGTCTTCCCGTCGTTAGACAGGAAAAAAGATTTTCCAAATGAACGACAGGAATTGTCATGGAATGTCCCCACTTTGTCTCATTTTATTCCCCTCACTTCACAATATGAAAGTGAAGTGAAACGAATACTATATCTTCAAAACGTGGCAGACTCGATACCTGATGCGTTCACTGATATTGCAAAAGTGACAAGAACACATATACGGCTGCAAGTGTACTTGTAAGGTTAGAAATCTCCAAACAGGGGCACAACACCATCAGAAAGAGTGTTGCAACCACACATAGTGGAAATGTGTTTGAGGCCATGACTCCCAAAAGGAAAAGAGGGAGACCTGGTCCGATAGATATCTAAGAAAGAAAAAGGAGAGTAAGGCACAACCTTAGCCATTTATCATCAATACTGAAAATCTTTCTCATGAGACTATCTCTGATTATAGTTATGTCCCAGAATCATTACTAGAGGACGCTCCGAAGTCAATATTGATTCCAAAGAAAAAAGAAATCTCAATGAATTATGAGAATGCACATGAGTTGATGGAAAGATCATCCATATTCATTGATGATATATTTACATATACTGTTGTTCATGTGATCATAGAGCACGATGACATCGAACCACACTCAGTTGAAGAATATCAACAAAGAGCTGATTGGCCTAAATGGAAGGAAGCAAATCAAGCAGAACTAGATTCTTTGGCAAAGAGACAGGTGTTTGGTCTGATAGTGCTATCCCACCAATTGTAAAGCCTGTAGACACAAATAGGTCTTGTTAGAAAGCGTAATTAGAATAATGAAGTTATAAGATATAAGGCTCGCCTTGTGGCGCAAGGCTTCTCACAACGCCCTGGAATCGACTATGAGGAAACATACTCCACAGTAATTGATGTAATAAAGTTTCGCTACCTAATTAGCCTAGTAGTTTCGAAAGGATTGGAAATGCAGCTTATGGATGTGGTAACAGCATATCTCTATAGGGATCTAGATTCAGAAATACACATGAAAGTGCCTAAAGGCCTCTCATTACCCAATTCATGTAACTCTAAACCACTGAGTACGTTTGCAAATAAATTAAAGCACTCACTCACTCTATGGATTAAAAAAATCTAGACGAATGTAGTATACTCGTATGAGTGCATACTTGATTGGGAAAGGATATAAGAATGATGAATTGTACCCTTGCATTTTTATAAAGCAGACAAGTTCTGGACTTTCAATCATAGTTGTATATGTTGATGAAATGAATATAATAGGTATTCTTGATGAAATAAGAGGCACTGCAAGTTATTTAAAATATGATTTTGAGATGCAAGATCTTGGGAAAACTCAGTTTTGTCTAGGTATAGAGCTAGAACACCGAGTTTGTAGAGTTCTTGTCCACCAATTCGCTTATATCTAGAAAAAGATCAGACGATTTAATATGGATAAAGTGCATCCGGCTAGCACTCCCATGACTCGGTCGAAGCTTGGATATAAGAAAAGATCCATTTCATCCAAAGGATGATGACGAAGAAGTGTTGGGAGTTGAAATTCCCTATCTAGGCATTATTGTACTTAGCACAATGTAACACTCTAAAATTTGGGGCATTTTGTAATGGAAGTTTTTTTAATGAAGGACTAGATATATGAAGTAATTTAAAATATTTACTTCTAAAGCCTCATGCTTCCAAAGGAAATAATTCGTTACTACAAATAAAGAGTTTTATAAATGTTAAAAAAAAATTCCAATTCAAATTTCCGTATATAAATTAGGAAGGAAGCCAATTATGGTTATATTTAGGGAAATTGATTGATTGCCTTTCCACTATAATGAGATTCAAATGATTAAGAGGAAATATATATATTCCCTCATTCACCCTCACGAGATTAGAAACACTAAAGGAAAAAAAATAGAGAGGAAGTAAGATTCTGCGAGAAGATGAGTATAGAAGAGAAAAGAGATAAAGACGACGCTCAAATCGGGAACCGGTTTCAACAATGTTAAGGTAAAAAAAAAATTCCCTATAACTCTTAAATTGATGTTAAGTCGGTGATCTTGATTTATATCAATGTTTATTGAGCCGATTAGTTAATCAAATAATGGATTTAAGAAGATCATTCGATACAAATAGGAATATGTAAGAAATAGATATGTTGATACTTTTATACAAATCTCAATGGATTAACCGGGAGAATACGGTTGGGCGGATTGAGCAAAAAGGGAAGAGAAGCATGGGGGCCATGGTGCCAAAGCATGTACAACTTTTTGTTGCGAGGTAAAAGCCCGTATATGGTTCAAGTCATGAAACAAGATGGTAACCATGGCCAAACTACAAAGCATGGCTTCCATGCATACATACATACATACATACATACATATATATATATATTTATATATATGTGTGTGTGTGTGGGTGTGCGTATGAGTGGGGGGTCTGTGCATGGCCTTCATACTTATATTATAATGAAAATAATAGAAAAAGTGACATGGGAGTCACTTGTGCAGGTGATTGCAGGATATGTATATATATGTGTGTGTATATATATATATGTGTGTGTGTGTGTGTGTGTGTGTGTGCATAACGTTTATTCTTAATTATAAGTATTTCACATGGAGATAAATGTTTAGACTTCTTGATGTCAAAAGAATCAATTAGAAGCTAAATTAAAATTTAGGAGATTGTTTGATATGTAAAAATATTATGGGGTACTCAGAATAATTGCCGTATGTGTAGGGTTGGAAGTTATCAAGTGAAGGGTAAACCTATATTAAGCCATAGTGAGTCTTCATGAGATTTTAACTGGGATGCATGCTTATGTACAAATTATTTGAGCATTACGTTATTTTATGTACATGTTTATGAGTTTATTACATGTATATGGATTATTATTGTGGGTTGCATGCTATTTGTTTACGTGTTTTTAAACATTAATTAACATGTTATAAACAATTCAATATTTTTGTCGGGTATGGGAAGGGGTCAAAAGTCATAAGTGATGGCACATCCTAGGGATGGGTGACCGGACAAGGGATAGTTGTGTAACCCGGGGAAGTGCCGATGACGGTCAGACCTTAACCCGACGGAAAAATTAAGAGATCTCATTATTATTTAAAAAGGGTTTGAAATAAATGTGCATATTATTTTATCTGGGGTATTGTTTGTTTTATGCATGATGAGATATGTATAATTGTGCACAAAAACCATGAACTCACTGAGCTTTATAGAGCTAACTATTAGTATGCATCTCAGGAGCTAGATGTTCAAGAACGGACAAGGGCAAAGGTTCTACATAGGAAATAGAAMTATTATTCAAGTTATGATTTATAAAATCCTTAGTATTTTAATTGAATTTATATGTAATGTACCCCGGTATGGGATGAGTTAGTTTTGAGATATTGATTACAATTAAATTACTGTAAGACTTCTGCTGTAATAAGATTTTATTAGCTGCTATGTTTTGGATTTTAATATTTTATTACGTGGCACCTTGTATTTGAAATGAGGGTGTTACAAATTGGTATCAGAGCCTTAGTTTAAGATAAATAGGTTAAAAAAAATAGCATAAGCTTAAAATTGTGTGGTGTTTAATATCACTATATACGTTGCAATTAAGTTTGTTTTATTAATGTGTGACTTAGGATTTTCCTTATGGTTTTGTAGGAAGATGGTGCACACTATACACGCTAGGTCTGTTAACCATGGGAGAGGACGTGGGCGCAGAACTGTAGGACGGAGGGTACCATTCGTACTAGGCCCGCATGGTGAGAGTATTGATAGCCGTCACACCAGTATGACTCCATGTTGGAACAACATATCTAGGGGCGACAGTCCAACATATCTAAGGAGTAACCCAACTCAGGGTTCGGTTCAAGGGAGACCTGTGATAGCACAGCCTCCCATGTGCACCAACTTGGAAGAAAGGATAGAATCTCTACAAATAGAGAAAGCTGAGATGTGGAATAAGTTGGCCTACCTTGAGTGGGACAATGATAGGGCTAAGGGAATGCTCGACAACCTACAACGGGCACAAATAAGGTTGATAACAGAGAGGGGTAACCTACAAGGAGAAAGAGATCTTTTGAAACTAAAGTTGGCTCGAGAACGAAGAATTGTCGCCCGATCATGGCGCACTCGGGTAAGGGATAGGACCAGCTTTTGCAAGATGGTAACTGTTGGTCCCAAAAGGGTCTACAAGAATA
>NC_037528.1:24386858-24397637 GCF_001531365.2 Cynara cardunculus var. scolymus | reverse complement strand
CCAGGGACTCATCAAAATTTGATAAATCAGATTCTAGAATGTCCTCAGAAGAGTCTATCTCCGTGATGACCACGGGAGGTAGAGAAGAAACAAAAGGGGTAGAAGTTTCAACTGAAGGGGATCCAGATATCAAAGATAAAGGAGAGCTTTTCATTTTCCTGGATTTTTTTACAAGATTTCTTTTCAGTTGACGAGATTGCTCATGGTTAATCAGAATCCTGTATAAAGACGAAAGAGAAGGAGTGGACATGTCATTTGACATCTTGAGACACATGGAAAAGGTGTCCCAAGACTCAGGAAGGCATTCTAGAAACTTAGTCAAAGTTTCAGAATTAGAATATTCCCTGCCGAAAGCCCTAAGATCAATAAGAATGCAGTTAAATCTTTGATGAACTTCAGACAGCGTCTCGGACTTTCCACAGAGAAAGCTTTCATACTGTCTTACTAGATTGATCTTTCTAGTCTCCTGAACCTGAGAGGTTCCTTCATATTGGACACATAGAATATCCCATACGGATTTAGAAGATTTGAGTTTCATCACAAAGTGATAGGTCTCATCAGGAAGAGACATAGCTATTATAGACCGAGCACGCGTGCCTATAGCTATTTTCTTCTTGTCCTCATCGTTCCATTGATGTGGAAGCTTTGGAATCTGCCGTTCAGGAATCGCGGCAGTCGTAGCTGTTGCTGRAATAGCCGGAACAATAGCAAATGGAATATATGGTCCATTTTCTTTATAATATGGAATTTCAGGATCCACACCTTCCAGAAAGAGGGACATCCGGTTCTTCCAGAGACAAAAGTTGTCACGGACAAACCGGGGGGGTTTGGCAAGGGAGCCATTATCTTTTGTGTGTGTTTTTGTAATATGTAAAGTCATTTGAAAGCAGTAAGTTATCTAAGAAAAGATAAATTAATACAGAGAAATAACAAAACACAAGGAAAGAAAGAAAACACTGCTCTGATACCATTTGTTGGTCCCAAAAGGGTCTACAAGATAAGAAATAGTTTGTAGAGGGGGGGATGAATACAAACACAAGGTTTTCAAATTTAAAACATATATTAATAGAGAAGATCAATACATATTTTACAAGACTGTTTGCGAAAAGATAAGGTAGAGAAAAACCTATCTAAACAATCTTTGGTTACACACGAAGCTATAGCAAACACAGAAAAGAGAATGCTATATGAAAGATCCTTTACTTAAGCTAGAGGATGCTTGAAGTAAGAATTAGGTTGGAGAGTGATGCGCGCACTCTGCATGGAGAAGAAATACTTTTATTTATACCCAGTGCAATAAATGAACATTTAATGCAGTAAGGTAGGGTTTAGAGTGCGTGTCAAGCCTTAAGAGGAAGGCTTGTCCTTTGCTACAGTGAATAGTACAAAAGCACTATTTTTGAGCAGACATCCTTGCYTAAAGTTGGTGGACAAATAGTCGACTAATCGGCTCCGTACCGTACTTACTTTTGCAAGGGTATGGGTTTGTCCTTTGTGTGCATAAGGACAAGACAACAACAATCGTGCTAAGCAAGCTTCCTTTGATTGCTGAATGCTGGAATGAACTGGAGGTCTCATCATCATTCGCTGATGCTAGAGCAGTCTTCACACATATGTAGACAGGTTTGTAATAACTGAATACCGCTTCAGATCACGTACTCGCCAGTCTCTAATCTTCAGTTTCAGTCTTCGACGTTCGCTGAAGGTTCTTTGGTGTGAGTGTTGTCTTCTTGAAGTATTGTTGTCTCTGATGAATTTACAAAGCAAGTTCTTCAGCGATCACTGAACATACTCAGTGATGATCGCTGGAACTGAAAATACAGAAACACAAATACAACGTGAAAGGGAAAAAGGGATTATCATCAAATCACTGAGAGAGAGGATCAACACATAGTCTTTTTAAGAGTTGATGTTGGAATCGGTTTCAAAACTGGTCTCTCAATGGGTTCTGATTCAGTTCTACCAAGGATTATAGGACTGGTCTGGTTATTTATTGCAGGACTGTCACCAGATTGTGACACATCCACTACAACACTTTTTTTGGGAGTCTGGATTGTCTTGGGCTCATCAGGAAATAACAATGGAGATTCTGACCTTTCTTGAATGGATGTACTATCGATGGGCCTGACTATGTGTTGAGGCTCACTAGTACTCTCTGAATGGTTCACAGGAATGGTAATCACAAAATCTGGTACAAAGGTAACAGAATCTGGTACTACACTTTTCTTTTCAATCTCTGTTTTTCTTGGTTCTTTTTGGAGATTTTCCATTAAAGTCTTATTACTCCTCAATGTCACAACCTTGACCTACTCTTTTCCTTCTCTCTGAGGTGTCTCCGTATCACTAGGTAAAAAGTCTATCGGTCTTTGTCTCATTTCCAAAGCTACTTGTCCAACCTGTTTTTCAAGGTTTCTTATTGAAGCCTGAGTTTGGGTTATGAACCCTTTCATCATTGCTTTAAAGGAAGTAGTGAATCAACAGACTGATATGATGTATCTTGGAAAGAGGGTCGATGACTTTGTTGTTGAAAACTTGTTTGCTGGTTGAAAATCGGCTGGGTAGGGTGTTGTTGGTAAAAATTGGGTTGGTGATTRTAGGAATCACTTTGATGTTGTTGTTGAAAACCAACAGGTTCATTCAAGGTTGGAGCATTCCAAAAAAAAATTGGGTGTTGTTGCCACCCTGCACAATAAGCTTGTGAATCAGAACAACCCCTGTTTTGATTTTCAAAAAAATTAACTGACTCTGGGTTAGATGCACATTGATCAAATGGATGACCTCCTCCACATAACATACATGCTATAGAATTGACAGTAGGATACGACGTTGCATCAACAGTTCGCACATCTGGGCTAACATTCATATTCTTAATCATGTTAGTTATAAATGTGAGTTGTGTTGTAAATGCATTATATGTATTTGTTTCGTGTATCCCAACTGTATTATTCTGGATTAATGCATGTGGATCAGCCCAATATCCATTATTATTTGAAATTTTCTCAAGTATGTCATACTCATCATTATAAGTACAAGTTGTGAAAGCTCCTCCTGCACTAGCATCAAGCATTTGCTTAGCAACAGTTGTTAAACCATTATAAAACATCTCTAGCTGGATACAGTAAGGAATGCCATGGTAAGGGCATTTTCTCAACAACTCTTTGTACCTTTCCCAAGCATCAAGTATTGTTTCATTATCCATTTGTCTAAACAAACATATTTCATTTCTGGATTCAGCGTTCCTGTTGGGAGAAAAATATTTTCTCAAAAATTTCTTTACAAGGTCATTCCAAGAGATTATGGAATTTGGTTGTAAAGAGTTAAACCATAACTTTGCTCTATCCCTAAGAGAAAATGGAAACAACTTCAGCCTTAAGGCATCATCAGACACTCTAGGGATAAGGAAACAATCAGTTATTTCT
The DNA here is from genome assembly GCF_001531365.2 of Cynara cardunculus var. scolymus. NCBI lineage: Eukaryota > Viridiplantae > Streptophyta > Magnoliopsida > Asterales > Asteraceae > Cynara > Cynara cardunculus. The sequence continues at coordinate 24,394,218 of NC_037528.1, read as the reverse complement.
ATTAAAGATTTTAAGTGTAAATGAGGGTCTTCAGATGGCAAACCACTGAATTGCCATTAGTCTGCAACATCTGAAACATGACAGGTGTGAGCTCAAAGTGAGTTGCCTTAATTTGTGGCATTAGTATTCCTGAATTTAATTGACTAAAAACAGGAATAGCATAGTCCATGATTCCTCTAACCCGAGAATCTGCAATATATATGATGTTCTCCATAATAGTAACAACTGGTAGAAAAATTAGCTTTTACGAACTTTACTTTAAAAGAAAAACTTTAGCATGCTATCCCCGGCAACGGCGCCAAAAACTTGCTCGTCGGTTTATTCAACCTTAGATTTCAACTCAAAAATAGAACTCGGCGCTAGTATACACCTCGAACTACTGTCGTCTCGTAACAAGTAATAATGGTATAAGTACCAGATATCGTTCCCACAGAGATAGCTTGTAAAGTTATTTCAAAAGTCCAGTTTATAAAAACTAGTTTCAGATGCGAATCGAGGGATTTGATTTATCTATAATTGGGAGGTTTTGTTACAACTAAGAAAATATCAATCTTAAAAAGAAGCACATAGTGCAATAGTTGATTAAGACATTAAACAAATGATTCAGCAAAAATGTGACATAGCATTCCTGTCACAATTATCTAAAATCAATAAATGATTTTATATAATTGTCACAGTATCAACTATCGGGTCAGACGACCTCCCAAGAGCACACACCGGTCAACGTGCTATCGATTCGATATTTATGTTAGACGTCGTGAATCCTAGCACAACACAGTGTTACCATCTTACACTGTAGGAATATAGCATTTGTCATACACTAAAACTATTTATAGTCTTCTCCTATTACCTCAGGTTTTGAAAGTCAATACATTTTTATACATAAAATTAGTTGTCAATTAATTCTAATGTAATCATCAAATGAAATATTAAGCACCTGAAACAAATAGTAGACTATAATACTAATAAGACACATTTGTACTTTCACATCGGTTGTGGTCTTAATTTCCCGTTACACCCCAAGCTAAGGCGTTAGCCCATCATCGCTCGGTTTCTTCTCACGAAGGATGTAAGGACTGAAAGATAAATAACTGATACGGAAAAGTAAATTGCAGAAAGTAAATTACAAGAAATGGAAATAGTGGAATTTAAAGTACTGAAATTAAATGACAGAAATATAAATGACTGAAAGTAAATTGCTGAAAATTAAATTATAGAAAAGTAAATTGCAGTAGAGTAAAATGCAGAAAAGTAAAGACTGAAATGTAAATGACTGAAATATAAAGACTGAAATATAAAGACTGAAATGTAAAGGACTGAAATTAAATTAGTAATAACTAAATATTATTAATTAAAATTAAACTAAGACATGATGGACAATAGTACTTGATGGGATGAAGATGTGAAGTAGTACTTGATGGGATGAAGATGTGACAAATGAAAACATGGAAAGAAGAGAAGTTTGACTTTGAGMAAACTTRCAAGTCAAGTAACAAAAYTTGCAAAACAAGTTYCGTTACTAAGACCGAAAAGTTTCTTTTAAAGTCTTGAAAACAGATTATTTAGTCTACGTAAATTAGTMGTGAGCCACAAAGGATGAAATCCARTGTAAAGCAACAACGATYGACTAATTCGTAACTCGTAACAAAAGTAAGAAAACGTAACGTAACTTRGAAATAAAAACAGAAATRAGATGAAGATTAAATACGAGTACTTAAATTAAACTTGAAAACGTAATCACAACTTCACTTCACAAAAATCGGTTCTTGATTGGAAACAAGAAAACCGAAAGCTTGAAACTGAAAGCAATAATCTAGAGATTACTAACACAAAGATTAATTGGAAGGGAGCTTCAAAAGTGTGAAAAGTATGGAAATTGGTAAGTAAACTCAAGCCTTAAGCCTTTATTTATAGGCTAAGGGAGCTTGTTAAGTGGGAGCCACCTAATAAGACAAAAGGCTCTTCAAAAATGGGTTTTGACCGGGCCCAAGGTCGTTGATCCATCAGCTACTAAGGAGCAACCCAAAAATTCTCGGCTCAGGCAAAAGTGCAGCTCTTGGACAGGTACTATAGGACTTTGCCACTCCTGGTCCTACAGGACTGCTGCAAGATCGGGCCCAAAAATCATCAAAAACCTGCATAAACAGGGGATTAACATTAGATATATTATATTAATACTAATGTATGAAAAAGATATAAAAAGACTCAATTAAGACACTAATGGGCAAATAAAACAAAGAAAAATGGTTAAGAAAATGATGTAATAAGGTTAATAAATTAACACTGATCAGATGTCATGATGCAAAATGGTGTGCATTAATTGTGTTAGAGCACTGGATCTTGAAGATGAACAGGACTTTGCTCACCAACTTCAACAAAATGGTTGGTGATCTATGAATTCATCAACCATGGTAAGATCGATGATACCGTCAAGATTGGAAACCTAAACCCCAATGGCCATCTCAATGCATCCCTTTCAAAATTCGAAGATTCTATTAAGAAAACAGAGAGAGAAGACAGAGATGAAACCAACAGTGTGGAATAAATCGGCAACAAAGAGGCTCGACGTAGAAGAAACTACGAACAGACAAGAGGCTATTCCGGGTTGTTTTGACAGCCGAGAGAAAGAAGATGAACAAGAATTTGGTAGAGGGTACAAGCAGTTACAACAAGGGAAGATCTTGGTTAGGCGATACTCCACGAGAACCTCCACCATCGTCGTCATCGGTGAATGAGGCAGGTAGTTCAAATATCATCTGTGAAAGGACCCTAGGGGTGTGTGTGTGTATTAAAATTACTAATACACCCTTTTTCTTAATTAAGGTAATACAATTAATATAGTAAAATGATTGGCTGAAATTGGACTTCACAGTTACCACAAACTAATTAGTTCTCATTTGATTAGGCATATATATATATATATATATATATTCCACATGAGGCGGTGGAAGATTTGAAATTTTAAACCAAATATTTAAAATACATCCCTCAACTTTTCATAACTAACAAAAAAACCACCCTTAACTTCCAAACCAATTTAAAAACAATTCAGTCATAACAACATCCTCCCCTAAAAAAAATCCATCCCATAATTCAATCAGTCAAATAAATGAGGATATTTTGTTCTCATAACATACTCCAACTCCCAGGTAACCTCTTGCTCTTTATGATACAGCCACTGAACTTTTATCAAAGAATCTAAAACTTTCTTTAAACTTTAATTTTATGATCAATGACAGCTTGCGGGGTTTTAACAAAACATCACTTCTCATCTACTTGGATTTCAAGCATAGGTACATCCAACTTCGGATCAGCTAAACACTTCCGCAGATTCGAAACGTGAAAAGTGTTATGAATAACACTAAGCTCGACTGGTAGTTCTAATTGATATGCTACCTCACCAACTCAATCGCTCATCTTAAACGGCCCAATATACCTTGGACTTAGTTTACCCTTTTTCCAAAACGATTGATCCCCTTCCACGATGAAACTTTCAACATTACTCTATCCCATACTTGGAACTCAATTGATTTACAACGTTTATCGGCATAACTTTTCTGTCGATCCTGAGCCGTATTTATTGGTTCATGAATCTGGTCTATCTTTTCTCTCGTTAACTGAATGATTTCTGGACCGGATAATTGCTTTTCTCCCACTTCATTCCAACACAATGACGTTCGACATTTTCTGTTGTATAAGACTTAATAAGGCGTTGCTTATATGCTAGAATGATAATTGTTATTGTAAGCAAATTCAATTAAAGGTAAGTGATTTTCCCACGAACCTCCAAAATCGATAATGCAAGCACGCAACATATATTCAAGAGTTTGAATCGTTCACCCACTTTGTTTATCAATTTGTGGATGATAGGTCGTACTTAACCTTATTTGAGATCCCATCTCTTTTCGAAAGCTCCTCCAAAACCTTGAAGTAAATCGACTGTTCCTATATGATATAATCGATAACGAAAAATTGTGTCAAGTTACAATTTCATCGATATATATCTTTGCTAATCTTTCCAACGAATACGTTTCTTTTATTGGTAGTAAATATGCAGATTTCGTTAAACGATCTATAATAGGGCAAAATGCATAAAATAGCAATCTACTTTCATAAATTTCTTTATTATAGCATTGTACTTTCAGTTTTACTTATTACAACAATGTACTTTTAAACTATTTTTTATTAGGACATTGTACTTTGAAAAATTTACCTATTATAGCATTGGGTAACCTTTTGATTTAAATTTACCCATTATACCAGGTTCACTTGATTGTCCATATAGGTTGTCTACATGTACTATAGTGATGTGACTTTCTTACTATATCATTGTACTTTCAACAATATTTTATTATAGTATCTACTAGTTATTATTAAACACTGTATTTTTAATTTTAATATTTAGATAATTTACATGTTATTTAATAAATATATTAAATGAATTAGAAAAATTATAAATTATTTATTAATATACCAATATCAATAAAACTAGTAAAACACAACTTATCTCGCTAATATTTTAAAAAAATATGTGTTTTTTGAAAAAAAGAAAATAAAAATTGTTTCTTTTTTACCAAAAAAAATTATCTTTTAAAATATTATATATGTTCAAAACTTTTACTTGACGTATAAATATATTAAATTAATTAGATCTTTTTGAATTATTTATTAATATAAAAAAGTTAAAAAATTATAGAACACAATTTATTTTGTTAACGTTTTAAAGAGAACTTTAAAAGATATGTATTTATTTGAACAACATAAAATAAGGAGAGTTACTTTTTTTACAAACAAAATATATCTCGAAAATAATGTTTCATATTTATTTAATAAATATTTTACTTTAAAAATATTTAATTTGCATGCAACTTAATAAGAAAAAGTCAAAAAAAAAATTAAATGTTTTTTTAGATCATAGCAATGGAAAATCACTAATAATAATTTGAAATAGGTTTTTATTTTTATTTTAGTAAGTCATCAAAATGACGTGTCATCCACATCACCTCATTAAAGTCACACAAGCAAACAAAGTCAAAGGGTTAACCGGTTTAAAATGTAATATTGCTAATTGGTAGATTTTTTAAAGTACGATGCCTTAATAAAAAATAATTTGAAAGTACATTGTTGTTAATAAAGAAAAACAAAAGTAGAATGCTATAATAAGAAAATTTATGAAAATATGTTGTTATTTCATGCATTTAACCCATCTATAATAACCCAAATAGCATCATAATCTTTCGGTGTTCTCGGTAGTTTTGTTTATGAAATCCATCGTAATGTGATCCCATTTCCACGTCGGAATTTCTAAAGATTGAAAACTTCCGTAAGGTCGCTGATATTGTACTTCCCCTTGTAAATATGTTAGACAATGTTCCACATATCAAGCAATATCTTTCTTTAAACCCGGCCACCAATAGAATGGTTTCAAATTTCTATATATTTTATTAGTACTAAAATGAATTAAATATCGAGATTTATGAATTTAATCTAATAGCAGCTCCATGTTTTTACCAAAACAGGGTACCCACACTCTACCTTCAAAACATAAAATCCCACAACTGTCTTTCACTAGACTCGATGTCATTCCACCAATTTGCTCTGTCTTTATATTTTCTTCCTTTAGGGCCTCATTCTGACACTTTAATAACTTATCGAGAATGTTTGGCACTATTTTGGATCGTAATGCAAAAGCTTTGATCGTCACACTCTTCTCTTTACGACTTAGTGCATCAGCCACTACGTTCGTTTTTTTAGGATGATATAGAATATCACAATCATAATCATTTACCAATTCTAACCATTTTCGTTGCCTCATGATTAAATAGATGTTGTAGACTTTTATGATCGGTGAAAATCTGACACTTGGTTCCCAACAGATAATATCTCCAAATCTTTAAGGCAAAAAGAATGGCAGCAAGTTTTATATCATACGTGGGATACTGTCGTTCATGATTTTTCAGTTGTCTTGAAGTGTATGCAATAACTTTCCCACGTTGCATTAAAATATAACCCAAACCCAGCTTCGAAGCATTATTGTAAACCACAAAATCCTCTGAACCTTCTGGTAACGATAAAATAGGCACGTTATATAATCTATCTTTCAATAATTGGAAAGCTTTAGATTGTGCTTCTTCACATTCTTTTTCGTTAACCTTGTTAGAGGCATTGCGATACGAGAAAAGCTTTGTATAAATTTTCTATAATATCCGGTCAAACCCATAAAACTTTTGATTTCCATTGGTGTTTATGGTGCTTCCCATTTTTCAGGCCTCAATTTTAACCGGATTTACTTTAACGCCTGCTTCCAAAACCATGTGTAGTTAACTGGATCTACTTTAACGTATGCTTCCGATAAATCCAATAGATGCGTCAAAGACCTTCCAGCCTAGTGGTAAAGGCTTGGGCATGGCATAGTCATGAACCCGAGTTCGAGCCCTGGGAAGGGAATGTTGGCGACATTTAAGTGGGGCCATGTTTAGCCTCCAAAATTACCGAGGATTAGTCGGGCTTTGGCCCGGACACCCTTACAAAAAAAAAAAAAAATCCAATAGATGCGACAAGGTGATCGCATCCTTGAGGTGCGACAAGGGAGTTATCGCATGTGTGTGATGCGATAAATTTGGGTTGTCGCATCAATGAGGTGCGGTAAGATTGGTGTATTATATATTTGATGCGACAAATTGGTATGCTTTATGTTTAATGCGACAAGTTTGATACCACAGTGGGTTTGATGCAATAAGATGAAGTTGCCTCATCTATATGATGCAACAAAAAAAGTTTGTTTTCATAAAACACTGTTTGTTTGTTTTTATACAAATATGAGCTTTATAAAAGTGTTTTGGTGATTTTCACCCTATAACATCAATCAAAAAGTATTTCTCACTAGATCTTATGGTCTAACCTTCATTTTTTGTTTTAAAATGTGCATTACAGGTCGGATACATTTGGAGGATAAGAAGAGAGAAAAATGTGAAGATATAATGATTACTTTACATACGTGGATTTTGGAAGATGTTATATTACTTGTATTTGAGAACTTGTTATGTTTACAAGTCTTGTACTGGTGTATATGGAAAAAAATTGTAGGCACTTTTATAATGTGACAAGTTGTACATTTGGGACCGGTGTGTAAATATTTGAATTTCAAGTCATATGAAATATGTGGTTTATATGTAAATGTGAAATGAGATGTTGCATTTAAAAAATACAAAACCGAGAATGATAATTAACATACAACAATAAAAGAGTTACAATAGTTAAAATAAAATGATTTAAAAAAATTAATAAAAATTAAACCAATCATAGTATTTTTCTTATACTTATTTATTAGAAAAAAATTTAAAAAAACTTAACCAACTTT
>NC_037528.1:24322940-24382678 GCF_001531365.2 Cynara cardunculus var. scolymus | reverse complement strand
ACTTATTTTGTTTCATAAATAATAAAAATGTGTTATATAATTTGAATAAAATATTAATTTAATTGTTAAATATATTTTTTTAAATATTAATTAATTAGGATATACTAGAAGGGTACTCGCATAGATTTTTTCTAACATTTATTTAACAAATTCAAACATTAGAATATACTAGAAAGGTACTCGCATAATAAAGCGAGGTACATCTCGATTTTAATGTTTCATTTTATTTATTTTTGTTTCAATCAATATTATAATACGATTTTATGTGGTTTTAAGAAAGTGATAATGATTTTATTTTTGAATAAATATAAATATGAAAATATCATAAAATTTTGAAAAAAAAATATTGATATTAACAACAAATTAACTACTTAAAATTTTTCATTTTTTGTATATTTCTTTAATTTATTTTTTAATTTTTTGTTTAATAATATAATTTTTTACAAAGATAATAATTAAGTATTTTGTTAGAACTTAATGATTATTCTAATTACATTTTATATTTTTATATTTAAATGAGATGTTATCCTCTATTTAATTATGTATATTTGTAGTCAATTACACAAATTCAACATGAAAACTTTAGTAGGTTGTATTTACGTATAATTTACTTAAAGCATAAATTTTTTTAAAAGTTTTTATTAAATATTTTATAATAAATTATATATATATAATAATCAATTTAAAATTTTGTTAATCAATATATTATATTTTTAAATTTTTTACCAACTTATTTGTATTACTTATATTATATATATGTTTTAATTATAGTTTGAAATATTATAACCGATTAATTTTTCAAAATAACTTTTGTGTTTATTTACAATTTCATCAAATAGTTTTGTCAAATATGATTTATTTATCAACTAGTTTATCATACATAACTTAAATCACTATCAAATAGTCATCTATAACTAATTAAATAAACTGTAAGTCTCATTAAACTTATTAACGTGACAACAAAGATATCCATATTCTAATTTCTATCTATCCTATATATATATATATATGAAAAAATCCCACCCCTACGCCCACAAGGCCCACACCCCACCGCCCCCTCTCTCTCAAGTCTCAGCTACATATACATATCTCAAATAGTTTCCACATCAAAAACCATATTCCTCACGCCTCTATTTCTATTCCTCTCTCACTGCCCCACACACACATATGTCCCTTACTCATTTATCTTCTAATCACCTACCAGAAACACTCTGGTATCCATACCCTATTATGGACTCCTCCCCCAAATTTCCAATCGACCACCATCCTCACCCACCCCCCACCGCCTTCAATTTCAACCTAAACCCCCATTACGACGATAATCAACCACAAGATTCCAATTGCAAACAACCCATGTTCGAGAAACCATTAACTCCCAGCGACGTCGGCAAACTCAACCGTCTCGTCATTCCCAAACAACACGCCGAGAAATACTTCCCTCTCGGCGGCGGAGATTCCGCGCCGGCCGTCGACCAACAGAAAGGCTTGCTGCTGAGTTTCGAGGATGAGACCGGAAAGCCGTGGCGTTTCCGCTACTCGTATTGGAACAGCAGTCAAAGCTACGTGTTGACCAAAGGCTGGAGCCGTTTCGTAAAGGAAAAGCGTTTAGATGCCGGTGACGTCGTTTTGTTTGAACGTCATAGGTTCGATTGTGACAGACTGTTTATCGGGTGGAGACGGAGGCCTGCTGCCATGCCGATGCTAGATAGCGTGCCGGTAGCTCAGCCAACCGGCGGCGGCGGCGGCGGCGGTGGTGGTGCTGGGTGGACCACCAGTGGGTTCTATAATGCGCACTATAATTATCCTTCTCACCACCTACCTCTATCTCTTCCTCATCCATATAAACCTGACTGTCTTCATGCAGGTATTATATATATATATATATATATATATATTATATACATATATATATATACGTGTACATTTGCACATTAATTATGAATCGTCACACTTCCCCACCAATATTTTTGGAGTTCATCACATAATTTACTACTCCCCCTTTTCAACAAATATCTGCATTTCATTACCTAAATTAATTTCATCTATCTTTACTTAAATTATATAATTCTGTATTCACAAAATTCAACATTTTTTATTTAATTTCCAAATATATATGTATTTTCATATATTTTATAATTTAGGAAATTGTTCAAAGTAGATATTTTGTTTGGGTTTGATCTAGAAATTACATATATTATTATATAATGAATAAAATATTGATATATATAATATATATATATATATATATATAATTTAATAATGGAAATGCAGGAGCAGGAGGTATAAATGATAATGTGGAAAAGAAGCAAAGAGATATGGTGGCTGCAAGTGGGAACCCAAGAAGGGTAAGACTGTTTGGTGTGAACCTTGAATGCCCAGATGAATGTGAGCCATCCACCCCAGATGGTTCGAGTCACCAGGGGGGTGGTGGTGCTGGTGGTCAACCCCACTACCAATATCACAACAATCTCAATCTCAATCAGAATCAGGATATGGTAAGCACGTTTCATTAATTTCCCCATTTATTATTAATTAATTATTTTCAACCATATATAAATTGGTTTGTTAATTAATTATTAAAAGAAATTAGATATGATTACATATTTTTAAGGGAAAAAGGGTTGATTAATTTTATGCTTATTTTGTACTAATTCAATAAACAAGATATATCCAAAGATACGATTGAATTAATTTGTCTTTAAAAAATCTAAATTATAATCATTTCGGGAAATAGTTACGTTACATTTAGTCAGATATGATTAATAGTGTAACTACTATATACTTCCACCAACTTTTTTTTTATTTTATAAAATCAAAACTTAACCTTTTTATGATTTTAATCATTTTTAAATAATATTGAAAAATAAGATTCCTAATTTAATTATTTTTTATAGCATTATCTTTACGAATATTAAATACTCCATGTGTTGTTTTGCTGGACTTCAATGTTCAAAAAATGATAATTTATATTTTAAATAAACTTTTTATTTTTTTCATTTTCGATTTTAAAAAATTAAAAATATTCCAGTTAATTTTTGTATATAATAATAAATTAAGTTGAAAGATGTGGGCGAATGATTTTGCTGCCTCCTCTAATGAAACATATATTTTCATGTAATTAATTAATCGTAATCATACTTATAATTTAATTTGGACCGGTCAAACCTCCCCCACTTTTTGATTAATTAACCTAAGTACATGCATATTTCCAAGGTTTAATATATGCACACAATCTTTTTATGATTTTTAATTACATTTTAATTTAATAATTTTAAATAATAAAAATCTATAAGTAGTACGAAATTTACATATATCCTTTGAATAATAATTAATTAATACATGTCCTTTGATGGAAGCAAACTTGTTGAAAAAGTGAGGAATGGTGGGAAGGCAAATTAAATTGTGGGCTGAATGACAAAGATTTGAAATGAATCTGGGAATGTGGTCCAATATTTTGACTTTATATTAATACATCAATTAATTATAAACCAAATGAAACCGAATCCAATCTGATCCAATCCGATTCATTTTGGTTATTCTCTAACTAACCTTCATTTACATTACACTAAAAATTTAACCACAAGGGTGGTGCCTGATTGGTTTGAGCTTGACTTCAAAGGTCAAAAGTATCAGGAGGTTCCAAGTTCAAATCCAGAGTGAAATAAAAATCCCTTGTGGCCACGGAGGTTCAAATGCGAAGACTTCGGGCTATCTGCAAAGCAGGTGGTTGCTTTGGGATTAGTCGGCTCACATAGCGGGTTGGATATCCAGGTTAATCTAAAAAAAATATGTTACGTGTTTAACAAGAAAGATTTATTAAGAAAAAAAGTCACTGGTCCTTTCAGTACCGCTTGGAATTTTCGTGATTGTTTTTCGAGATCTTATAAAACTAGGGAGGTATGTACAACCTAATTTAGACACGCACGATTAACAGAAAAGATGTTTTCATATAATTCTTCATTAATGGTGTTAGAATATTACAATATAAAAAACATATTATTAATTGAATTGATTAATTAATTATGGGTAATACGTACTGTAACAGAACATCAATTTCAGCCAGATGAGGAACCAGCAACACCAAGGATAAAGATCTGAGGAATGTGACATCAAATTTATTTCCTACTGGATGTTGCTGCTACGGTTGCTGTTGTCCCACAACAAATTAAAGGAAGAATCCTTAATAACAACATTAACGCCCCCAAAACCAGAAATAATTAATTAATAGTATATAAAAACCCATGGAAGCGAGATTCGGAGACAACGAGATTAAGGGATGGAGGCTGGAATCGGGAAAGAAGCATTCGTTTGAAGAGAAAATAGAAAAATTAAGAAAAAGGAAAGGAAAAAAAAAGTGAAGGGTAGAAAGGGAAATAGAGGTGTATGATGGGACCCACTTTTGGTATTGGGCAACTGTTGTGATTCTGTATGATAGATTTTTGCTGCGTTCTAGTACTTGGTGATAGTACCATTCTGCCCTCTGCTGCAATATGGATGAAACCAGTGCTACTAACTTCCTTCCCTTTCATTTTCTGACATTATATTATTTCTTTTTCTTTTTCTTTTTACTTCTTCTAAACACTCAACTTACAATCGACGTTCCAAATGTTTGTATTGCGGTAACATCAAACCTTAATCCATAAATGTCGTAATAATTAATGAAATACGACATTTTTTTTAAGATGTGACATACGATAATATATTTGAATATCATATATATAGTTATAATAGTTACAGATACAAATCATGTCATATGATACAAATCCCATAAACCAATCTCATCTGTTTGTTTATATAATTAATGGCATAGATTAAATCAGTTCTCAAAGTTACTCTAAACTGCATTTTCAACGGATTTGATAACCTCATTTTCCTACTATTCTAATATAAAACTATACACAAGTTATAGAGACAAAGTCATGATAATATTTTGGTTATGTGAAGATAAGCATGGTTTCAGGAGGTGTTTGAGATTGTTTATCTGAAACAACTTATGTTTTTCTACAAAAGGATTTATCAACTTATTATAAATCAGAAGGGTTTAACTTCTTCAAAAACTTCTTATTACCGGTTTGGCATCAGTATAAGTTGTTTATCCAAACACTCAAAAGTGCTTATTACCGATGTGATGTCACAGTAAAATAAGTCAATAAGTTGTTTTTATAAGCAATTCCAAACACCCACTAAATTTTGTATTTAAATGGTTCGATTCATTGGATGCTGGTTGTGAAAATATATAGGATTGGTTGGGCCACAGAAATCTTGATCCCAAATAAATATATCATAAAAGCTGCCATGATGCTAACACACCTTTTCTCTCATGGGTCTATTTTCAAAGATTTCCCAACTCATTCATACTGCATCTCCATGGACCCTGTTTACATATGAATGCTTCTCTATTTACGTAACTCACATCAATAATGGAAAACTTAATATAATTATTTATTAAAATTTATGTTTAAATATACGATTTTATATATTTATTTTGAAACACGGGTTTTAAGAAAGAAAATCTACTATGTGAAAAATATCTACAATCATAATCATCCAATTACACCCATACGCTCCGTAAATTTAACTCTTATTTTTACATTTATAACCAAGAAACTGAAAAGAGAACAAAAAAAAGAAAAAAAGTAAGTATTTTTTGGGTCGTTTGGTTTGTGTCAAATCACACAAACCAAACGACCCAAAAAGTACTTAATTTTTTCCATCTCCTCGTAAATCTTGAATTGGAATTTCATAGACATTGTATTTTGAAATCCTTATGGGATTATTGGTATTTCACAGGATTTCATATGATGTATTTGGAATAATGTTTTAGATTAAACATGTTAAAAACATTGTTTGTAAAACTTAACTAATAAAAGGTGGTTTTATTATTTTTGTAAATTATCTATAAAAATGAAATTCAATTTCATTACAAATCATACAAACCAAACTAATCTAAGGTTCGAAATCCTTTCAATAAATTCGAGTCCCTCAAAAGACAATCCGTCAAACCAATGTATGTTAATGCATTCAATGAGGTTTTGATTATTGGACTCGTTTTATAGATATATGAAATTCAGTGGTTGTTCATAAGGGGCTTAATGGGTGTATAGTCAGTATGGTCTGTATGGATTATTCAATAAGCCAGACAAAAGTGTTCGGTTATGGCTAGTCAATAAGAAGATGACTTCTTCGTGCAGCCTAAAAACATGTGTCCTATCTAGTAAGCCATGAAATTTTCATCTCATGCCCTTCTCTAAAAACAGGTTTAGTTTGTTGGGTTTATTTGACCTTCTTCTCATCTCACTCTAGATCCCTAAGTTCTTTTAAAAGCTTTAGATTTTCGAGTTCAATTGAAGACTTAGACTCCAAGTTTAGTAGAAACTTTAGATTTACTATGTAAAAATTTGACAATTATGTTATATAAATATGTTGTGGTTCTTTTAGGTCAAATTTTCTTGTTCTGTTTTCTACACATCTGGTATTTTATTTATGTAACAAGAGCTGGAGCTGTGTGATAAAATGTATGTGCATATAAGGTGTTTGATGAAATGCTTGTGTACATTGTTCTAGTTTTTCAGTGGTAGACTAGTTGTAGACATAATAGTTGTGTTCTTATTGATGATAATTGTGAAACACATCTTGATTATAATTGTTTCACTTGATATAACTAATCAGTTACATGGGGAGTTAGTTGATGTTAGTGAATTAGATGGTTTAGCTGATCCTTTATCCAAAAAATGTTGTTCGATGATTGAAAATGAGCTTCATGAAATACAAACAATAAGGGTAAAATTGTCATTTTTGTCTTTCAGACGGTTTATTTAGGACAGTAAATGAACAACAATTTTATCCATACAGACAAATTAATCCATAATGGAAAAACAATTGAACATGCCCTAACTCTACTTTTTATTATTAATCTTATATAAGACATTATTTAAACCAAAACAATAAGTAAATCATTAAAAAGATAAGAAATGAAATATGCAGTTAGAAAACCTACAAATTATCGGATGTCATAGGCTTAACGTGACGTCAAACACAAGTCTTGAGCCACGATAAGTGTTATGGCGAGTCTTTAGAACATTGGTATACACATATTTATAATTTGTAAATATGTATGTGTGAACTATTTTAGAAATTACATAAGTTGGTTTTCAAAAATATGGGCTTGCTTTAATGATTTCTTCATTTTGTTGGGTTGGCCCATTATTTCCTTTATGTATCCACCATGACTGTCCAAACTATAAGTTGAGTTGAAAAATGATCCAAGAAAAAAAACGGCCACTTGGAGCTCCGCAGAGAGCCCTTCCGCTGAACGGAACTCATGAGGAAATGCGCAATGCTATAATATTGCCCAAAGAGCTTCGAGGAAAGTCTTCAATCCGGTTTAGATTCACGTATTTTATGTCTTTTGAGTTTATGCTATTATTATTTATATTCGTCTTTTAACCAATGGAACTTTAATGAATATAATAGGGAGAAGTTCAAACAAATCCAACTAACTTTTCAATTTTGAATGATTAAGTCATTGGACTATTTTTTTTAATGAAAAAACCATTAAACTTTCTCATTCTGATCAATGGTTAAGTCATTGAACTATTTTTTTGAATGAAAAAACCATTAAACTTTCTCACCTTTAATGATTAAGTCCCCTACTTTTTGTTGGTCCAGACGGATCTACAAGATTTAAAGGTAACAGTTTGTAGAACCGAGAGGGGAGGGTGAATACAAACATAACAGTTTTCACTTTTTAAAATTCTTAATAAAGAAGATCAATACAAAATTTACAGACTGTTTGTGGAATAAGATAAGATACAGAACTTATCTAAAATAATCTAGGGAACACACAAGATACAAAAAGCAAAAAAGAAAAGATCTGCTAAAAGAAGAAACAATAACTTCGCTAAAGAAAGAGTTTAGTTGGTGTTCTTCATTTGAAGTAAAGATAACTTCGACATATTATGAAGTATGTGCTTGTGAGGAAGTCTTTTCTTAGCTAGAAAGTTGATCTTCAAGATATATGCTTCTTGGCATCTTGGTAGTGAGAAGGAGGAGTTTCTCAGCTATTTATATCCATTACAATTAGATGCAAGTCAGACAGTATATGACAGCTAATAGATTAAATATTGAGGCAAGAATAGACATGGATGCTCTCTTAGCAGTACCATTCAAAGGGAAATGCAAGAGATGGAAGAATCATAGGTATTCACTGGAGTGAATAAATTCTAACAACAATATAAACCATTAAAATAAAACTAAGACTTCTTGAAACCCAAATTCCTTGGTTCATTAATTAAAAACTTGACTAAATTCGGCAAGATAGATCCAAACAAGGTTCCAACGATCATAATTGCCTTTTAGACACCTAAAGCCATGTAACCAGAACAACATACACCAAAAGTATTTTTGAAATCCTAAATATTGGCTTAAAAGGCAAGAAGATGTCTCTAAATACCATATACTTTATGTTAAACACTTACCTTACGATACGGTAACTATATTTTCACTATTACAGGATGTAATTATGCTTATAATTGATTAACAAAAGATAGTGACTTATTCTATCCATCTCTTTTATTAACTATATTTATTTTTGAATCTTTGTTTTGTTGTTTGGAGTTTTGGTTTATGCCCCTGAGTTGTAACTTCCTTTTTTTGAATAAAATTGGTATGGGGATGAGCCGTCTACTTGGACTAAGTTTCAAACCCCTTAAAAGTTATATGTTATTTGTTTATTAGATTGTTGAATTAGGGACATATTTTTGACTCTCCGCCCAAAATATCCAAAACCATAAGATCGGCGCTGCATATAGAGATGTCAAAAAATATGGATAATCAAAAAGCAAAAAAAAAAAGCGAAAAGAGAGATTGATGCCAGGGGCCGAAAACGGTAATGGGCAATGATATATAACAGATGACAGTGAGGCGACGAGGGGTTTGAATGACCAATTTAAGTTTTTTTACTTTGAAAAATTCATAGTCAAGAAGGGTGTCAGAGAATGTAAGAAATAAAAAGAACTCATAAGTACATGTCTCATTTACTCTTTGATGGATCTTTTTCAGTAAACCAATGATTTTATTGAAATATATTTAAAGACATAGTATTACAAATGATTACAATTGGTTTTGGTAGGCTTAAAACATAAAAGCTATATACTGAAAGAAAAGATAAAAGATATACAAGATTTTACAATATTGAAAGGTTTTCTAATCTAGATTGTCGATGTTGATGTAGTTAAGGACATCTTCTCCTTGTATTTTTCTTTTGAGCAATTCCTTTTGAATCTTGTGGTCCATCATCTCTCCATAGATATCTTCGTTCAGCCAAGTTCGAAGATACTCTACGTGATCTATTGGGTAGAGATGTAACTCATACACTCGCTGAAACCTGTACTGACCATCATAGTCAATGAACACAAGTCTATATTCATGTTTCACATACATTGTATTGGGAATAAGGGGTCCTTTTTAGTAAGTGATAGATTCATCATTGAGATATATGGCTTTTTCATGTTTTTGAAGAGCTTATCTACTGAAAATTTTGTTTCATGCTCATTTCTGTGGGATGAACCTTCTCCATGAGCAAAAAGGTTTCTTCTTCAAAAGGACTTCTGTGACAGAGGAGGAACCTCAACGATCTTCGACACTTTGTCGAATAGTTCATTTAGAACTTCTTCAATATAAGCCTTATGCCTAGATTTGGACTCTTGAATTGCGTGTCGAATCTCAAGCCATTCATAGAGACCATACTGACTGAAAAAGGAAGGATACTCAATGACAACATCGTTGTTCTCTTGGAAGATGACCCTAAAAACAAGAAAGCCACCATCTTTTATTCATCTACTAATTGTAACGTTTGAAAAATTTGTCTTTGCACCAATTCAGATCAGTAATCCTTCAGCTTCAGCACTCTTTGTCTTTTCTGTTTAGCTTTTTCCAGGAGTAGAGCTTGAGCACTAAGAGGATCATTTTGCTTGAACATCCCTTCTGCATGATCTTGATCAGCTAGAGTCTTGGATAACTCCAGGCTGTCTTTTAGTTGTTGCTCATGTTGCTTCAGCTCTTATTCAGCTTTTAGGGATTCCTCGCGTTCAACTTCAGAGAGAAAGTCGAACTTACCACATCCAGATGTGTGAAGAGGAATTTTTACTCTAGATTGGTCACGTTGACTTATAAGCTGAGGCATCCTCAAGTCTTTTTCATCCTCTGAGCACACATATTGTCTTGATGACTTCCTGGGATGAGGTTGTAGGCTTCATCTTCACCTTCATCATCCTCAAGGGTTTCAAAATAAGAAAGATGGGTTGAGAGATTGAGGGTCGGTGTTGCAGAGAGAAATAGAGGTAGAGAAAAAGAAGGTTCAGCTTCTGAGGTGGAGGGTACAAATGTTGTTAAAGTGTTTGCGTCCTCAGATTGGCTGAGTGCCCCAAGGAGTAGGGCAAGGTTATCTTCAACAATTCATTTCCCTTTGCCAGAGTAGGAGTGTTGGTGTGAAGATGTCTCCCCCTAGGAAGCAAGTTCCCTAAAGGAGATTACTTTAGCAGCTTGTCTTGGTATGACTTGGACGGAGAAATCATCATTATCATCATCGTCGTCGTCGTCATCACCACCAAGGTCAATACTTGCATCTAGGATCTAGGGATCAGGATCCTCATCATTATCATCTTCATCCTTCACATCTTCACCAGCAGGACCTGTAAAGAGAGAAGAGGTTTGAGCATCAGAGAGCTCAGGGTTAGTAACAAAGAAAGAAGTGGAAGGGGTAAGGTGTATACTTGAGGGTTCCTCTGCAGTATCCAAATGATTACCGTTGAGGCCGAGGGTCCTGAATGCACTATCAAGAGGATCAGTCGCACGTTGCTGAGGGGAGTCGAGAGGAGCATCCTCAGGTCCTGTGGTGATAGCTTCACTAATAGTGGGGACAACCACCATTGGTTCATCAGCTCGTGTGATAGAGACCAAAGGAGGGGAGGAGAGAACGGTTGAGAAGAGATGTGAAGGATCAGTAGTGGCAATGTTGGGAATCACACATTCAGTGATTTGAGTCACTAAAGTGGTTGGGATAGGTGTTACGCATGCGATAGCAATAGAAGATATTGTTGAAGTGGAAGGGAGGGGAAAAGCAAATGCCTCGGTGGTAAGGGGAAGTTCAATAGATGAGACTTATTGAGAGGTCTCAACTAGTTGATAGGGCTTCCCATTTATGGCTTTCTTAACCCTCTTTGAGGAATTAGGAGTGGCTTCAGAACGTATCATTTTACGAGAGGATAAAGAGGTAGTAGTTGAGATAGACTGAGAGGGGTTTGCCACAGTCATGGCTACTGAAGAAGAAGGAAGAAGAGGAAAATAAGAAGAAAGAAGAAGAGGAGAATAAGAAGAAGGAAGAAGAGTAGAAGCATTGGCTATCCTCAACATTTGAGGGAATAGACCAATGTCTGAAGGCTTGGACTTGTGATAAAGAATCCATGATCCAAGCCTATAGAAGGGAAGGTCGCTCTAAGTGGGGTATTTTATTGCAAGGATTTTGGCTAAAATTCTGCTCAGGAACCTGGTGTAAGGAACCACCTTTTTTCGTTGGCGCTTGTTCAGCTTCAGTGCCAAGTCATCAAAAATGAGTTGAGCATAGTTGATGTTGACAATTTTGATAACTGAACAACCGATGTTCAGCGCTACCTTGCTTGCCTGGTCTTGGCCTCCTGTTTTCCCACCCATGCACTGAATGAAGTGAGAAAACAAGTATTGTCACATCATGGACGTCCGGTTCTTCTCAATCTTGGTCAGAGACTTGTTGAGCTTTAAATCATAGTCTTTCTTCAACGGCCAGTCATAGTGAATACCGTTTAGAAATTTGACGATAAGATCACTATCTGGATCGCGGGAGTAGGGAACTGTCTTCGGAAGCCGTAGAGCAATGCGAACTGTTGAGTAACCAAAACTCACTGTCATATTGTTGATCTCACAGAAGATCTTGACGATGGATTTTCCTTCCTTGTCCTTCGAGGTCTTCACCTCGCCAGTGTAGCAGAAGTGTCTCAGGATATCCATCACCATGACAAGTTGGAAGGTGAGAGCATATCCAATTTAACCCAACATTGTTGCGAGTTCACCATGCCTACACTTACCACCCGCTAATACTGCCACCTTTTTCATCGTCTCCAAAAGCATCGCCATTGCCGCTTATGCCAGTATGCCACCACATCTACTTGTTGCTAATGTCACCTTCTTCGCCACCACCATCCCCAGTTCCCCACTGTCATAGCCAACACCATGGCCCCACCTCCTTACCACTATCTTCGCAACCATTACCATCGCCATTGCTACCACAGCACCAATTAATAATACTATTAATTTTATCACTATATACTATTTATAATTTAAGCAAAAAGTAAGATTATATCATAAATGAATGTTTTGATTAGTTATCATTATTTCATTATAATTATAGATTTACATTCTTTTGATATATTTCTTTCATTTGTGGCCAATCAAATGCGTATCAAACCTAATTTAGCCATTTTAATTTCTTCATATTTCAATTAGTTTGACACGTTCTATTTATTTCAATAAGATTGTGTGAACCAAACCCTTTAATTATTTATTAAAATTAAGGAAATGTTTGTTTATAAGTATTAAACAATAATCAATGAAAATAAAAAATAAAAAAAATTGTTAATATAATCGGTTCATTCCTACGAAATCCAAATTTTTATTCTAGATTAAACTAGAGATTTCCATTTTATTTTTTGTCATTATCATTTTCTTTTTTATTTTATTTCACTTTATGTATTATATATAAATTAATAATATCACTATTAATTAAAATGATAAAAATAGATGACTCAATCTCGAGACTTTTATGAAATACAATTTATAATATTACTCTTTTTACTAAAATTCATGTTTCATTAATTGGATCCACATCTGAGTTTTCTTTAATGCATTAAAAATTCACCATTTTTTTAAGGGTGTCCGGGCCAAAACCCGACTAATCCCCGGCAAATTTGGAGGCTAAACATGGTCTCACTTAAATGTCGCCAACACTTCCCTCCCAGGGCTCGAATTCATGTTCATGACTATGTCATGCCCAAACCTTTACCATTAAGCTGGAAGGTCTTTGACAAAATTCACCATTTTGTTTGTAGTATATATTTTAAAATGATTTATTGGTATTTATTTTCCTGGAAGATTAATTAATAGATATAATATATATTTTTAAAACATAAATAAAAATGTAATACATTATTTTTTATGCAATTTCCCATTAACATTGAATATAAATTGAGTACTTTATGTTAAAGTGTGGAATCATGGGTTGCACGTTGAGGTCAAACAAGAGGCCAAATCTTTTTTCCATCTTCAAGAAACCTATATAATTAATAAAAACTCTATATCTTCAATTTCATATACATGGCCCCTATACTTTCACTAATTTGCATTTTGTTCACCAATCTTTGATATCTACCACTTCAATTCCTGCATTATGAAATGCTTTCAAAAATAGTAGACGAACTTAAGAAAGGTCTAAAACAAACTTGCATGTTGCTTTTCTTGTTCCTTGTCCTAAGTCGTTTCGACCCCAACAATCTCATCAGTTTTACCCTACTTCATACCAATTGTTTCAATAGTCATCACTTCCATCAACAATTTTTTCATTGTATATGACAATTGATGCATTTGAGGATCCACATGAGGGTGTTTCTTACCCTGATATCCACATGAGCGCTTTAGGACGTCATCAAGATATGTTTTAACAGATAACAACGGAGCTCAATCTCATTGAATTGGAGATGAAGGAAGAGTTTGTTTAAATTGTGGTCTTACTTCACTGTCGAGAAAAAAAAGACTTCCATCTCCAAGTTAATGCTCAATGGTGTTTACGTTCTCTTGTTTAGTAGATTGGTTTTGACTTGATTGTGGTTGTTCTTCAATCGGCACTGACAAGCAGTGATTCAAACATGATCTAAATTAAAAACTGAACAGATAAAAGCATGGTTTTGCTCCCCATAGCTCACCATTTCAAATCCTGAGAGAACCATCGGATGGCTTGCCTCAATGTTAACTTTTTTACTTCCCATAAAATTGATTGAATTATGCACAAGCTAAGCTGATCTGGACACTATGATTATCTAAAAAGTAGTGCTTAGTGTAACTTTTTTTATTAACCTGGATATCCAACCTGCTATGCGAGCTAACTAATCCTAAGACGACCATCTACTTTGCAAATAGCCTGAAGTCACCGTATTTGAACCTCTGTGGCCACAAGGAAATTTTTATTCCTCCTTAAATTTGAATCTGGGACCTCCTGGTATTTTTGACTTTTGAAGTCAAGCTAAAACCAATTAGGATCCACTCTTATGGCTCCTTAGTGTAAATGTTACATATGAAGGTTATTAAGGTTTATTTTCTTTTTAGTAGGGTCTAATATACAAATAATTTTCTTCATATATAAACAAACAAGATTACCCATCAAAAACTCAATCTCTCTCTCTCCTTTGAAAACTAACCAAAATTAAAAAAGAAAAAAAAACCCTAATTTATCCGTGATTGAACCAATCGTGGATCCTTTTCTAATGGATCTTCATCAAGAAAGTGATCACCCACAAAAGCTACATCATCTTTTCAGTCTATCTTTTCCCAATAAGAAAGATGTGGCTTATTCATTCATCCTCTTCATCTCTCTTCTCATAACCTCCATTGTTTTCTGCAACCTCGTAACCCCTTTCTACCCTCATCTCCTTCTTCCTTTTAGCTTCTCAAGAACCCCAAATGCCTCGCCATGTGATTATTCGTACGGGAAATGGGTTTGGGATGAAAATTACCCGACCCGGAAGTACAGTGAGGATTGCCCGTTTCTTGATCCAGGGTTCCAGTGCCGCCGCAATGGGCGGCTGGATGTTGGGTATGTGAAATGGCGATGGCAACCACATGGGTGTAATTTACCCAGGTAATTAATATGAATTCCAGTTTCTAATTAATTGTTTCTGCAATATTAAACTGCATGCATGGCTTTTCTTTTTAATTATTTTCATGCCTTTATAATATAAATTTCCTTGTGGCCACGAAGGTTCAAATACGGTAACTTCGAACTATCTGTCGGTTCGTATAGCGGGTTAGATATGGAGGTTAATCAATATATATAGGTAGCTATTGATAATTTCGATGAATTGAAATCTTTGTTTACTTTTTAAGTATCGTTATTTATCTATTTTTATTATTATGTTCGAGATTTTAACAAATTTATGAATATGAAAGTGATTAACTGTATGTAACAGTATTTAAAATTGCCCGAAAATGAGGATAAAGTAGATGAAGGTAATTGAAGGTATATACAACTAGATGAAAAAAGTTAACTCGTCCAATTCTCACTCTTTCGCTAGATTCAAGTTCTACTTGAATACGATTGTTGTATCCTTACTACAACAAAATTGGGTTTATATATAGGACACCCCCAATCTCTAAGCGTTTCAATAAACCGTTTTATAGGACTTGATTTATAGAACCAAAATATAAAGCGTCATATCTAAAGGTGTTGTAATAAGTTTATATGACGCTTTTGGATGTCTTAACAAATTTTTAGGACATTTTTAATACAAAGTATCGCATTGGCAACTTTATAGGACATTTTTAAGAAAGTGTTGTATAAACTCAATTTTTTATAGGACATTTGTTTTTATATGACAGTTTTTCAAATAGTGTCCTATAAAGTTGTTAATGAGACGCTTTATATTAAAAGTGTCCTAAAAAACTTAGTACGACGTCAAAAAATGTCATATAAACTTATTACAACGCCTTTAGATAAGACTTTTTATTTTCTTGGTCTTATAAACTAAGTCCTATAAAAAAATCTATTAAGACGCTTAGAAATTAGGAGTGTTTTATAAACCCAATTTTATTGTAGTGGACCTCTAAATAGACGTTATACTAGCGGATTTTGTCTTAGGAAACTACACAGGGTATGCCTGAATCATTATCTCGGTTTTTGCAAGAATCTACTCAAATCAAGTATTTATTGATTCATTTCTATAGATTGTTGTTTACACTCCAGATATTATACAACAACTTTTATTTTTCTGCAATTTCAGAATTTATATATAGAGATAGAGAGTGTTTGTTTCAAATACAATCTGTCGCATTTGTACAACCAATGCAACCCAATAAATTGAGATATTTATGGAAATGATGAGAGTTCATTTATTATGATTTGAATATTTATGGAAGATGAATATAGTTCATTAATTATGATCAATACTTTATATTAGAAAACAATCAAAATTTCGATGAAATCACATATTAATCAAATGAAATGGACGGTTGAGATTGGGTTGTATTAGTTGTACAAATGTCAAGGGTTGTATAATAACCAACTTCTCTCTCTCTCTCTCTCTCTCTATATATATATATATATATATATTTATATATATATATATTTATTTATTTATCAAGTGACTGATTACTCCTAATACATCCTTGGCTACAAAATCATCCCTTGGAAACTTCCACAAAGTTTTCCTTCATATGTGATTTTGCAAGCGAACTTTGTTTTCCTTTTTCCAATTTGCAAAGGAAACTTAAATTCCATTCACTACAACAAAATCGGGTTTATAGCTAGGACATTCAATTTTTTAGCATACTAATAGACCTCTTTATAGGACCAAAAAACTAAAGTGTCCTATCGAAAGGCGTTATAATAAGTTTATATGACGTTTTTTGACGTCGTAATAAGTTTTTTAGGACACTTTTAATATAAAGCGTTCTATTAGCAAATTTATAGAATACTATTTGAAAAACTGTCCTATAAAAACAAGTGTCCTATAAAAAAATGAGTTTATAGGACACTTTCTCAAAAGTGTCTTATAAAGTTGCTAATGCGACACTTKGTATTAAAAATGTCCTAAAAAACTTATTAAGACGCCCAAAAGCGTCATATAAACTTATTRCAACACCTTTAGATATGACGCTTTATATTTTGGTCCTATAAATTGAGTCCTATAACACGGTCTACTGGAACGCTTAGAGATTAGGGGTATCCTATAAACTCAATTTTGTTATAGTGATTCCAACACAGAGAATTTCTAATCGAGTCCAATGCTTCTACTCAGGCTTGTCGTTTTCAATATTCACGATGAAATTAGAAGTCGTGGATTCGATTAATTTGTACTCTTGGTTATTCTCGAATAGTAACCAAGGGTGCGTAATATATTTATGCTAAATATTTTTGGACTACAGTTACGTCTAGATTGTGTTTTGCATAATTATCAAGATCATATGGTCTGTGTTCGAGTTCCACGTAGGTTATACTTGGCTAATGTCTTATTAATAGATGTTGAAACCGACTCTTTTACAGAGTAATCTAATGGGGTTTCATATATATTTTTGCTTGGGCCATTAAAACCAATGTATATATACTCGACAACCTGGAAGAATATGTATCCGTATAGCCCCCTCTTGGCACTTTGGGTCAATTTGTATTCATCTAGCCTCCCGAATGGGGGTCTTATTGGAGTTGCATGAATAGACTTTGACCATTTTTTCTTGATAAATGTTTGAATCTCATTTTCTCCTAAATAACTATTAGGAAAGTAATCTAATGGGTTTCACATATTATTACCGTTCATGACTCCACACTACAACAACTTAGGTTTAATGGACGCTAGAAATGTCTTAATAGATTAGTTTATAGGACCAAATAATTGTGTGATCCATATAAAAACGTTGCAGTGATTTCATAGGATGTATTTGGGCATTTTTATAAATTTTCTACGATACTTTTTAAACAAAGTGTCGTATTAGCCTTTTCACATGACGCTTTTGAGAAACGTCTTATAAAATTGTCTCTTTATCCACATTTCTTGCTAAAATTATATAAAAGAAATTAATTCGACACTTAATAGTGTCATAAAAACTTGTTAAAATACTCAAAATTATCCTATAAATTCATTGCGACTGTTTGGTCCTATAAAATAGTCATACATTTTTGGATTTTATTGTAGTGCCATATTTCATTTCTTTCTGTTGGATTCGTTCATGAAGCAAACAATGCTAAGGGATCGTTTACCAAACACTTACTCGGGTAAGTGAACACCAAGTCACATTCTCTTACCGGATGAATATGGTAAGGACCAAGAATCTTACCCGGTAAGAGCGAGACAAGGAAAAAGAGTCTTACCCGGTAAGTGAGGGTGACGACTCTTACCACGGTAAACGCTTACCGGGTAAAATATTGCATACGATACTGTTTTGGTAGACTAAAATTTTACATGATAAGTAAAGGATAGTGTTAAATTTTACCGGTAAGTGTTTGGTAAACAACCCCTAAATCAGAATTGTATCTAAATCGCTGAACTTCTGCCACATTGCCATGTATCTTATCATAGAATTGGACCAAATCATATTGTGATCATTCCAAACAATATTTATGTAATCAATTTGTGTATGTAGATTTGCATGTAGACTTTGTTGATCGATCTAATGAAACAGATTTGATGCAAAAGATTTTCTGGAAAGAAGCAGAAATGGACGGATGGTTTTCGCCGGAGACTCCATCGGAAGAAACCAATGGGAGTCTCTGCTATGCATGCTGACTCACGGAGTCTCGAACCGATCCACAGTATACGAAGAGCATGGAAACCCCATAACCAAACACAGAGGCTTCCTTTCCATCAGGTTTCAAGATTACAATTTCACCATCCAATACTACCGTGTGCCTCTGCTTGTCGTCATCGATGATCCGCCGGAAAATGCTTCTCGACAAGTCCGGCGAGCAATTAGGGTTGACAAACTCCACCGATTCTCTTCCAAATGGGTTGGAGCAGATGTTCTTGTCTTCAGTGCTGGTCACTGGTGGACCCAAGACAAAACCCTAAAGATGTCGGTATTATAACTTTCAGAATTATGTTTTCTTTAACTTTAAGTTCCAATCTGAAATCTACAACGAAATCCGGGCCGTTTACCAAATGCTTACTTCGCTAAGTGTTTACCAAGTCATATTTTCTTTACTGAATTATGGATATGACAAGGACCAAAAATCTTACCTGGTAAGAACGAAAGTAAGGACCGAGAGTCTTACCCGATAAGTGATGGCGACGACTCTTACCACGGTTAGCGCTTACCGGGTAAATAGTTACATATGATGTCGTTTTGGTAGAGTAAAATCTTACCTAGTAAGTAAGCGATAGAGTTGAATTTTACCGTTAAGCACTTACCGAGTAAGTGTTATAGGTAAACAACCCCTAAATATCTAAATAGATTGTTTTATATGATTAAACAATTGCATGTCATATATTTAAAGTTGGTATGTTTATTCATTTGCGAGAAGGCGAAAAGTTTCAAGATCATAAATGATTATAGGTGATACTAACACGTAATCATATATGATGAAACACGTTCAAAGGGATGCGGGCAACTTGGTGAAAGCAAACAAACGGGAAAAGTCGCCCGCTATATGCCGGTTAATGTAACATGTGTTTAATCATATATGATGTCATTTGATCTTGGAACTTCTTGCATTTTCGCAAATTGATCGCATTCTCGTTTGAACTTTACCCTTTTCACACCCTATTCAAATGTGTTAATTACAAAGCAATTAGGACATTTTATTTCAAAAAATATATCCTAAAAAACGTGTTATGATGCATGCTAGATACGTCCTAACACATTTACGTAGGACACATAATTATTTGGTCCTATAAAACAGTATATTAAAAAACATTTAGACATGTTTTTCGTCCTATAAAATCGATTTTGTTGTAGCGTCTGATGATGGTTTTTGTTTGTTTTTTAAGGGGGTGGTATTTCCAGGAAAAAGGGACACTAAACATGACAATGGATGTCATGGAGGCATTTGAGAAGTCTCTTCAGACATTGAAGTCATGGGCTTTGAAGAATTGTGATCCCAAAACCAGCCACGTTTTCTTCCGTAGCTATTCTCCGGTACATTTCAGGTGACCGGTTAATGTTTATTATGATAAAATCGGTTTTATAGGACATCATATACGTTTCACTACAACAAAATCGGGTTTATAGGATACTCCCGAATTCTAAGTGTCCTAATAGACCTACTTAGTTTATAGGACCAACAAAATAAAGTGTCATATCTAAAGGTGTTGTAATAAGTTTATATGACGTTTTTTGACGTCGTAATAAGTTTTTTAGGACATTTTTAATATAAAACGTCCCATTATCAACTTTATGGGACACTATTTGAAAAATCGTCCTATAAAAACAAATGTCCTATTAAATTTTGAGTTTATATGACACTTTCTCAAAAGTGTCCTGTAAAGTTGCTAATACGACATTTTGTATTAAAAATGTCCCAAAAAACTTGTTAAGATGTCCAAAAGCGTCATATAAACTTATTACAACACCTTTAGATAGGACATTTTATATTTTGGTCCTATAAATTAAGTCTTATAAAACGGTCTATTGGGACGCTTAGAGATTGAGAGCGTCTTATAAACTCAATTTTGTTGTAGTGTTTAAATATCTTAATAGATTGCTTTACAAGATAAAAAAAAGTTCTGCATCATATATAAACGTGTTATGATAGGATGATTTAACTAGACATCCTGACAAATTTTCTATGACGCTTTTGAAATAAGGTCTCGTATTAGCATTTTTATAAAATACTTATGAAAAGTGTTATATGAACGTATTTTTAACAGGACATTTGTATTAATTAATAAAACATTGTTTCAAATGCATTGTATCAACTTATTGTAACACATTTACATATATAGGATGATGTACAATTGTTTGATTCTATAAACTTAGAATCCTATAAAACAATTTGTTGTAAAATTTCACTACAACAAAATCGGGTTTATAGGACACTCCCAATTTCTAAACGTCCTAATAGACTTCTTTATAAGACTTAGATTATAGGACCAAAAAAATAAAGCGTCTCATCTAAAGACGTTGTAATAAGTTTATATGACATTTTTTTGACGTTGTAATAAGTTTTTTAGGACACTTTTAATATAAAACGTCTCATTAGCAACTTTATAGCACACTATTTGCAAAACTGTCTTACAAAAACAAATGTCCTATAAAAAATTAGTTTATGGGACACTTTCTCAAAAGTGTCCTATAAAATTGCTAATACGACATTTTGTATTAAAAATGTCCTAAAAAAACTTGTTAAGACGTCCAAAAGCGTCATATAAACTTATTACAACACTTTTAGATATGATGCTTTATATTTTGGTCCTATAAAGCGGTCTATTGTGACGCTTAGAGATTGGGAGTGTCCTATAAACCCATTTTTGTTGTAGTGTTTGGACATATTTGACATTCAATAAAACCGATTTTGTTGTTGCAGTGAAATATTCCCGCTTTGAAACCAAATTGCTTGATGTGAAATAAGAAAAGCTAAGAAGATGTTAATTAGGTGCAGGGGTGGAGAATGGAACACCGGTGGTCATTGTGATCTTAGTAACGCACCGGAAACCAACCATTTGAAGCCCGAAGTTAACGAACTCGTCAACAACCAAATCATCGAAAATGTGGTCAAAGAGATGGAAACCGCGAAACATAAAGTCCAGTTCTTGAACATCACGTATCTAACTGCAATGAGGAAAGATGGTCACCCATCGAGACACCGTGAGCCAGGAACTCCGGCTAAGGCTCCACAAGATTGTAGCCACTGGTGCCTACCGGGTGTGCCCGACACTTGGAATGAACTTCTTTATGCACAACTATTGTCCAGTGGATACAAAGCATGGTGATCAAAATGAAAAATGAAGGTATCATTTGCCATTCGTTCCTATTGGGGCCCGACCATGATTCATTGGCACACCGAGCCGGCTCAAGCACCTTGATGGCTCGAGTCCGCACCAAGGATGGTTCTTGTCCTTTCTTTTTTTAGATAAAACGCAATAGATCGAAGATTTGATCCGTGACCTTCATCATACGATACCATCAAACTAACTGTAGTGTGATGACTACGTACGATTGGTACATTATCTTTCAATAACTAACCGATAATTCTTTGTAACGGGGGCGCCCCTGACGTTGTGCTAGGTGCCGTCGCCGCATGTTTTTTTGTGTTTTTTAAATCATAGAATTAGAATATAAAGCGAAAGTACATTAATTTACATATATAAACTGTGTTATAGTTGGGTTCAAAATAATTTGTCATTCATATGTATGTTGCATATATATACTCATTATCTATTACTTCTGTTTTTTTAAAGGCAGCAATTTTATTGAGACAAAAAGGGAACAAACAAAGAACAAGTAACAAAAAATTGGCATCTGTTTATCTAAATACTTACCCGGTAAGTGCTTAACGTAAAAAAGTGAACACTATAATTTATTTTATGGGTAAGATTGTAGTACATCAAAACGTATCATATACAACAATTTACCTGGTAAACGCTTACCCAACTACGAATCGTCACCCTTACTCACCGGATAAAAATCTTCATCTTTATCATTGCTCTTACCAAATAAAATTCTTAACTCTCTTGCCATGTTTATCGGGATAAGCATTTAGTAATCAGATTTCAAATACTTAAAAACTTCCAAGATTTATGTAGGGGCCGCGCGAACACAGACCCCCACTGCCACAAATTATGATGTAGGCTCGACCACTTGGGCCGACCTTAGGATAGCACCCCTCCTATGTGCAATGGAGGTCACTAGCCTAGGCCATGGGCTTTCTTGATCACCCATTGACCCCATCCAGGTAAGTATCTTTTCTCGTTTGCCTCTTTCCCTTTTTATTCCACTCTCCCTCTCTTTCTGTTTACTTTCGATACCGATGTGGGTTTCCATTCAAATGCTAATTTTCCTTTCACAACCCGTTCCCATGCTTTCTATTCATTTGATTTTTTTTTGCAAAATTTAAATTAAACAAATCGATGCATTTACATGTGCATCTCTAGTTTAAGTAGGATTTTTTACTTTTTAAATTCTTTTTTGAACATAACTAGAACGGTTTTTGCGCAATGTAGCGAGATCCATCTCGATTTTTAATGTATTATTTTATTTTTTTGTCTCTGTCGATGTTATATTACGTTTTTATGTGTTTTTAAAAAAATAATGATTTTATTTTTGAATAATATAAATTTAAAAAAAAATATATATCAATGTTAATATCAAATCAACTATTTAAAAGTTCTCAATTTTTATGTAATTTCTTTAATTTATTTTTTTATTATTATTTATTTTAAGTTTAATAATGAAATAATTTATTTTTGGTTGAATATTATAAATTTTATAAAGATAATAGTTAAGAATTCTATTAGACTCAATGATTATTCTAATTATATTTTAGATTTTATATATATAAAATGAGATGTTTATCTTATATATGATTATGTTTATCTGCAGTTAATTAGTTACACGAATACAGATATGGAGCTTTAATAAGTTGTACTTATGAACAATCTACTTGCAATCTTAAGTTTTAAGTAATATGCATTAATAAACAGTATTTTACGCATAAAAATGGTTTTTAAGAGTTTTTACCAGATGTTTTATAATATAGTATAGATTTATTTTTTTTGCAAAAATTAAATTAAACAAATTACTTGGATAAGAAGTGATGCATTTACATGTCCATCTCTAGTTTAAGTAGGATTTTTTACTTTTTAAATTCTTTTTTTAACATAATTAGTAATTTATTCAACGGTTTAATCATAGATTTATCGGATGGCTAGCAGTTATTTAAATTCAAAAGGAATAATTGAATTACTTGTGAACTTATATAGGGTTAAATGTATGAAATAGCAACCTATTTTTATAAAAAAAATTATTATAGCATTCTACTTTTGTTTTTTTATTACAACAATGTACTTTCAAATTATTTTTTATTAAGGCATCGTACTTTTAAAATCTATCTATTATAACAATGGTTAACTTGTTACCTTTTAAACCGGTTAACCCATGACTTTTTTTGCTTGTGTGGCCTTAATGAGGTAATGTGGATTACACATCATTTTGATGACTTAACTAAAATAAAAATAAAACTTATTTCAAATTATTATTAGTAATTTTCATTTTTTATTGCTATGATCTAAAAAATATTTGATTTTTTTTTTACTTTTTCTTATTAAGTTGCATGCAAATTAAATATTCTAGAGTAAAATATTTTTTAAATAAATATGATACATTATTTTCGAGATATATTTTGTTTGTAAAAAAAGATAACACTTCTTATTTTATGTTGTTTAAAAATATACATATCTTTTAAAGTTTTCTCTAAAATGTTAACGAAATAAATTGTGATCTACAATTTTTTAATATTATTATATTAATAAATAATTCAAAAATCTAATTAATTTAATATATTTATACATCAAGATGTAATAAGAAAGTAACATCACTATAGTATATATTTATACATTTTTTTAATTCATATAATAGATTTATTAAATAACATGTAAAATATCTAAATATTAAAATTAAAAGTATATTGTTTAATAAGAATTAGTAGATGCTATAATAAAATAATTTTGAAATTACAATGATGTAATAAGAAAGTCACATCACTATAGTATATATGGACAACCTACGCGGATTGTTATTTTATGTATTGTGGCCTAACTATAAAATATTGATTTAATCCTACTAAAATGATTATAAAAAATAATGTATGTAATAAATCATATAGTTTTATAGTCACGTGATATAACATTGTCCATTTGATGTTAATGAAAACATAGCAATATTAAGTAAAGGGTTGAATATGAGAAACCTGGTATTAATATGAATCAATTAAATTGAGGAATTTGTTGATTCATTTATGAGATGCCAAATATGAAAGATTCTAAAAAAATTGTGTAAAGTTTAAACATTTATAACATCAGAAAAAAGAAAAAAGCTCATGGCTAATCATCACACTTTCAAGCCTTATTTCAATTTACTCGGTAAGATTCGTCACTCTCACTTACTCAGTAAGATTCTTGGTCCTTGTCATCGTTTTCACCAGGTAAGATTTTCGGTATTTACCATATTCACATGGTAAGATAAATGACTCGATAAACACTTGCTAAATAAACGTAAGTAGACGACCTGTAAGTGTTAAAGACATCATTTTAGATTTCCGCTAGTTTTATTATATTTAGCAATGCCTAGATTTTGGGGGTTTCTATAATTCTATCCTTCACACCTTATTCTAAAAACTCAATTTCAGTAATAATCTTATATGCACACTAAACTTTAACTTTCTTTGAACTTGTTATCTTTCACAACATCTTGTAACAAGAGATTAATGGTAATTTTCAGATTACTAAAAACACAACAATATTCTTCATACAATTAGGTGGCGTCTGTTTTAAACGACAATAGTTTTTTATTTCAAATATATAATATTTATATCCAACAAAATACTTACACACACTCCTCATAATCCAAGTATCCCCGGGACGATGGCCCTTTTGGTCAAATGACAATAAATGCATGTACACAAATTGCTCATTGAGGATGTGATTTGAAATCGCTGAAGCACGAGTGCATTATATCGACACAAACAATCAAACCCTATATTTTAACGTTAAAATCCAAGTGAAACAAACGAAAAGAAGTAAAATAGAAATGCATCAAATTTGACATACTTCTCTTGCATAAATGATAAATGTTTTTGCTTCTGCTACTAGTATTAGTATTGGTGCCCCCTTAAAGGAGATGAGATTACCCACTGCTGTGATTACTTGTACCTTTGACCCTGGATACCGATGAATGTACAAGTGCTTACTGCTGCTCCTTAGGTGGTTCAGGGGGTCCTCTAGCTATTGGCACACCACTACCTTTTGATCTTCGCGGTTTCGCCAATTCAACGCATATGATACGTCCATGCAGTGGCTGCAACCAACCATCTATATCAGTTTCCTACTAAATGTGCATATTCTGATATCAGAATTACCCCATGCATGACAATAGATACTTATGTTTAATTTGACATGAGTAGTTTAGTAATTTACCAGTTTTGTCTTCTCGACCTGATTTTTGTTCCACCTATTTCGGTGGGACAAAAAATGCACTCAGTTTCATCCTATCCAAATTCAATGTCGTGCCAAACATGGGACAACAAGTTTTTGTTCAGTTCTGTCCCGCATACCAAACGGCACCGTAATGGATCTCTTGGAGATCCAATTCATTAAGATTCCCGTTTTTTTGGCAAAAGAAGATATTTCTATCTCAAGTGTAAATAAAGGGCAACTATCTATAGCAACCATCAAACTCACCATGTATAGTATGAAAACGTGATCATATCAAAGTTGTATGCTTGGTGCCAAATCTAATGGTTCACATAGATCTACTCTCCTAAATAAAAATTTCCACGTGTACACCAGGAGGGGCAAGGGGTATCTTATAAAGTCTCTAAAGATAGAAGCCCCGTGTAACCTAAATTGTAATTTTAAGCTACAATTACTTGTTTGTAATCATTTCATGAAAATTAATGATATTGATTTGAATCCATAAGATTTGTTGAATTTTATTATTATTCAATAGTATTTTAAACATTATAGAAATAGACTTTTTACTACATGTCCAGTCAAATGTTGCCATGTGTATGGTGCAGATGGAAGTATTATGCCTACACAATATTTGGACTTTGGAGTCACTTAAACTGGAATGGGCTAAAAAGGAAAACTTGTATTAATTTCTAGATTTAGAAGATGGATTTAGGATGGAACCTTTCCGTTCATTTCATTGATGGCTTTCTCAGCTTCATCTCCAGATGCATAGGTAACGAACCCAAAGCCTTTCGATCTGCTCGAAACTTCATCCATCATAACAGTGGCTGCAAATTGCAATACTTTAACTTAATTATTGACTGAAGTTACATAACTGTGCATATACATGAAATGTATAAGGTACCTTCGACAACTTGGCCATATTGAGAAAAAGCATCTAGTAATGCTTTTTCTGTGGTATAAAATGACAGTCCTGCAATGTAAATACAAGATGAATAGTAAACTTCCTGCTGCCAGAAATTCAATGCCAGTAGAATGCATAACAAGACTTCAAGAGAGAAAAGAGCCAAAGACAACCTCCAGCATTTGTGCCACTAAACTCAAGATTTGAATGTTTTGACTAGGTTGGAGTACGAAAAATCCATGCAAGTTTTTATGAACACAGAATTATCAACATATCTTAAACCGTGTTTAGCTTTGTTGCAAACAATTCATTTTTCCAACGAAAATGCTTTACACTTCACAAAATGGATAATTTTGGACAAAACGTACCCAGTGCTATGGTTCTTCTTGCAATTACATTTTCAGAATTTATCAAAAATTGCATGTGTCTTGCATAGTGTTTTTTTTGCATTTACAAAAGGCCAAGTATGATGGTTCGGGAATCAATAACTTATAACTCTAACACAAGCATGACTATTCATCACTACACTATGAGCAATAGGTTATCTCAACATACATACATATATATTTGAGGTTGTGTATTTGATATACATACATACATACATATATATATATATATATATATATCATCTACAGAAACAATGTCTGGGAAATTTTAATTGTCATCAACTAAGAATGTTGTTTCATTAAGTCCCTTTTTGCAATATTTACAGGTAACTTCGTAAGACTAGCCAGAGTTCTGTATAAAAGCACAACAGTTGCTCAAAAACAGATTTCTATGAAGGCTTCTAGAAGAAGTACAAGAGATGAAATGCTTGTTTGAGTGGCCATACTGTTGTATTCCCTAAATTATAGACCAATTCAAGATGCTACATCACTACCTCTGTACCTAAAAATTCCACACTGTAACTTCAAAGTTAAATAGAACCATCCGGGTTAAAATTCTGATTGGTACTCACCCCGTCTCCAAATAAATGGAACAATTTCATCTTTGGATTGCCCAATTAAATGCAAATATTTCCAAAGTTATAATCTGAAATTAACAGATTACGCTGTCAGTGATCATTACAGTATTTACTAACACAACGTTTTAACCACCAGAGTTCTCTATCTAGTCATGATAATTTCAGATATTTGACCGGTAGGCAAATCCTTTCATTGAACTCTGTACCCGTCTAGCGAGTACATTAAACTGTAGAAAGTTATTAACATAATGATCTTCGAGCTAGAAAAATCTAGGAACAGCAATTTCAATTTGGAACAGCATCAAATATGATAATTCAAAACTCAAAAGTAGATTTTAACTACAGAACGGAGCATATAACATCATCACATACGCGTATGTGCGCATGCGCAGTTTTCTAGCTAATTCTATAGTCCAAAATCGACAAATAAAAAAACGATCGCTCGTAAGAGAACGTAACAAATTATCAAACAAGCAACAGAATAAAACATTCAAACCTGCAATGTAAAGTTTGGAAGCTATGCCCCTTCGTGAAATGAGAGTAGATGGCGGTCCAAACGAAAAAGGCGATGGATATCCTGTACTTGATCGTGATAAGAAATTGCTGAAAATCGTCTTTGGTATCCTTCTACATGCCGCCATAGCTGTAGGATGTGTCGTATTGAGTGCGTTCCTGAGCAGAAGGGTGTTTGTTTAGGGCTTCCAGTGGGGAGTACCGAACAGGGGAGTTAACTCACAACGATATAATGGGAAATTACAAGTTAAGTCCCTGAGCTTATGTGAATTTGTTTATTTAGTCCATAGCTTATTGTTATTTCCATAAAAGACCAACATATGAGTTTTTCTATTCAGTTTGGTCTTTCTCTAGTCTCTAGTCTCTACTAGAGAATTTAACTCTGTTTTTTCTTGGTCAATAGTTGGGAAAATAGAAAAGAAAAAAATAACAATCGTTCTTTTTTTTCATTAACCTAGATATCCAACCTGCTATACGAACCGACTAAACTCAATACGATCACATGCTTTGCAGATAGCCCAGAGTCATTACATTTGAATCTTCATGACCATAAGTGGATTTTTATTCCTCCTGGCTTGAATCTCTCTTTTAGATTTAGTAGGGTTTTTAAGGTCAAATTGACCATAAACGATCATATTCAACACAAATCATATTTTCTAATGGGCTGTTCATCAACAATTTAAGTATGTTTTAACCAAGTAAAGAACTTGGTTAAATGGTTGTTAACCAAGTGTCCTGAATTAAGCGATGAACGAGCAAACAATGACTAATTTTTTTTCCTATCCTCAAAATACAGACGGCTAAAAGTAATTTGTTACTAAATACAATAAGTAGCAAAAGCACTATATTAGCATCAACTCCTTTTGTTCATAAATTTGTCGTTTGGTTAGAGGGTAAGAGGTACGCAAACTACATATGTAACCACTATTGCATACAAAATACATCAAAAGGGTTCACACCCAACTTACATAACTCCATAACAACCACCAGACTTCACTAATACCAATTTCCTGTAGCACCAGTCAAAGATTATATCGATCATTGATCGTGTGGTAGGCAATGACAGCAGCAATGCTTCTGATGACGAAACGCCAATTATATATGCAAAGTGAACTTCATACAAATGAATTTTTCAACAGTTTCTTGAAACTAGTCATGATTTTTGATTTGCTTTCAGCAGAGCTTGGTACAACATGTCAATGAATTGATTATCCTGGGCATAAATAGAAACAAAACCAAGAGTTATTAACAATAATTAATCAAACAAGGTTCTTTCCTAATGCTTTTCTAATTCAAATCTGCAACAGGTTTATTTAATTTTTAT
This sequence comes from Cynara cardunculus var. scolymus, assembly GCF_001531365.2. NCBI lineage: Eukaryota > Viridiplantae > Streptophyta > Magnoliopsida > Asterales > Asteraceae > Cynara > Cynara cardunculus. The sequence continues at coordinate 24,353,057 of NC_037528.1, read as the reverse complement.
CATCTCCAAAATTTAATATGTTTCTGTATATACTTACATGTACATATCAGCATTTAGCACAAGAAAGATATATATTTTGTAACTTTTTGACACTCAAAAGTACTTTTAGGATGGATATGGTATTACCCTTTTACTCGCTTAAGTCTTTGCGAAAACTTGAAATACCTTTTTCTTTCCATTTATGGAAACCATAAGATACAACAATGATGTGGTGATGAGAGATGTGAGTTTTCTTTCCATGGGAGGGGGCCAAAAGACAGGCACAAAACAATTAGATCTTGAAGAGGGGATAAGCATACAAAAATTACAGAAGGTACATTTGAGCTAGTATATATTTGAGAACCAATTATTCATGAATTAATCATGATGAATATCATGAATAATGAATATGCAAGATATTCATGATGAATAATATTCATGAATATTTAGGTATAGTCATCATGAATATTTACTGTTCTCAAAATATTTACGATTCCTAAATGAACTCTTTCTAATTCCCATTCATCCTTTCCTATATATATAATAGTATATGAAGAATTCCCCAGTTTTGAAATGCTCATGCCAGAATTCTATCGACGATTAATATTTGTAACCATGGTACTTGGCTTTAGCTTTCTAAAATATCACTGTAGTCGCAATATTCACCCAGAAAACACTATCCTGGAAAAACTAAAACTTCTTTTGCGCAATTTCTGCAATAACTATGGTTTTTTGAAAGATAAAGCCAAGTTCAATGGTTATACATGTCCAAGTTTCCAAGTATTGTGATTTTTTTCCTTTTTGGGATACCTACATCTACCACGATTTTGCTTAAAACCTAAAGCCAATCACAATGGTTACAAAATCTATATAACAATTCACCTGAATCACCACTCAACAGACAGAATTTGCATGGTCATTAGCATAAAGATCTGTGACATGTTACTGCAGGATAGTTATTGTACAGTGACAAAATGATGAGCATCAGAGTAAATTCATATTTGCCGCACTACAAACAAAAGGTTCCACAATAGGTGGAAACCGATGCTCATAATGACAATCATATTGTTCTACAGAATTACATAAAAGAAATAGCCATGGTAACTAAGGGTTTTGCAGGAAAGCAGACATCAAATATTGTCAAAACATAGCTTATAGAAAACCAAGGAGTCGAAAATAAAATAAATGTTACCTGGGCAAGCAGCATGAGTGCATCTCTGACTTTTTCTCTGCCTAGCGGTCCATAATTTGGAGGGGAAGTAGAATTAGGAGTAAGAGATAGGGGTGGTGTTGGTGGGGGGAATGGTTGAAGTAATGGAACCCCATGGCTGCGTTGTATATTTAAAGGAGGCTGAAGGGCAGTAACTGGTATAGACGAAATAGGTTGTGGCATCGTTGGAGATAAGGATGAAGAGGGCGTAAAAAAGGAAAGGGGCTTGAAAAGATTGGTGACAAGATTGCTGCTATTCACCGACTCAGGATCCACACGGAGAGGCATTGCAGGGGTGGATGGAGCAAGTGACGGGATTTGCATTGTTGGACCATTAAGCAAAGGAGAAGGTGTAGCAGGAGAAGCCATTGTAGAATTATGGTAAGGCTTTACAGAACTGAACGGTATGGAAGAAGTATGTCCCAAGTTTATAGCGCTCTGCAGTGATAAAAATTTAATTCACAGAGATCAGTCTGAGTCATGCTTACCACAAAACATAAACCTTTGACAAGAAAATCCTCCAAAAAGACTTCATATAACAAGTTTGTTGTCTAGTGCTTATGCAACATGTATCAAACCAGGTCAAAATGAGCACCCAAAGTCTATCCAAAATTTAAAACAACAAACATGAGCTGAAGCTGAGCATCTACATATGTAAAAGAAACAACAATATTTAAACAATCCCGTAAGCAGTCTAATGCTCATGTGGATCAAGTAAAAAGGCATTTAGCTCCTAATTAATATACGGAATCATGCATGTAGATTACAGGTCTCATGTTCAACTACCTATGATGCAACAGCTACATAATGTGCAATAATTAAAACAATGGAAATTTATTCAGACGCAATCGGTTCTTCAGTCATGGTTGTCACAGGGTACAAGTTTCTAAGTCCAGTTGTGTCACTATGTGAGGTAGAGACAATATTCCCTTCTCATTTAACAGCTTTAGAGACAAGGGAAGTCCACAAAACCTTCCTTTCTAAAAGGTATTTACCATCAATCATGAACACTGCAGATTCTTTTTGTATTTTGGTTCTGTTTTCATGGTGTTAGTGTGGAGATCTGCGATACATGTGACTGTACATTTACAGGCCAAAATACAGTGCCACCAAATAAACTGGAACAATTCAAATGGAAAAGAAAAATAACAAGGATAAATGATCCTCCAAGACCCAAACCCACCCCCAAAGAAGATAACAGTATAAACTAAAGCACATTGCCACCATATAGACTTAAGCACAAATGACTGCTTTTTGACCATATTAGTTACCTAGGATAATCCTTAATTATAAAGAAAGATCAAGATCAAATGTCTAATTGCACCTTTCCATCTAAAAGCATCTTCAAATTGGCCATTCCAAGCAACAAAAAGAGACAACCTAAAAGAAAGCATCTTTGAGCATTCCAACACTCACCGAGTGTCTAAGAGCATATCACCACAAGTTCTAATCAGCTACAGCAATCAATAGTCAATCTAGTGCAAGTGCAGTAGAAGAAAATTCAGATCAACATTGATGGATACATACACTGAAGAAGTTCACAAATGAAGAGTCATCAGGTACATCTATAGAACTGGGGGTAGTAAATGGCGGCTCAGTTACGGCAGAGGTAGGTACAGCTTCAAGTTCCTCAAACTCACTACGACATAACATAAATGAAATATTAGAAAATGGAGATGGATGGAATCAGGTATGCAATATTTGTAGTGAAAATCATTACACTTGTAGTCAAATCAAGATCAACCAAGTTAATATAAACCCAGATGTAAAGTACTATAAGCTAAAATGACAAGACGAAATCATAACTCCACAAATGAATTCCTAACATTACACTCTTTCCCACGTGATTGATTATTTTTTTTAGAATAACCAAAGCATCTGCCACTTTTAGCGCAAGTAGTCCACAAATTCTATGAAAGTGATTGATAGTAATTGTTAATTTTGCAGGATTTCCTTTCTTACCCGACTTTCAGGAATTCTATTTTTTTCCATCTTCAAAGTCAAAAAATAAACCAAGTAGGGGAGGAAGGGAGGGGAGGGGAAAGAGATCAACTCGACACTCCTGCAGAATAAGGAGAGCCTTGATCACAAATCCCAAATTTGTCTATGAAGAGCGGACCACATATCTCAAATCAAGTACCAAGATACAATGACAGAAGGTGCTCAATAGGAATGAGTATCACGGCTCGTTTTGGGTATTGAAGGTAACAGTTGTAAAAGAAAGTGAACCAAGTGCTTATTTACTCTGTTCCCCATAATTCTAGATCTCATGTGCTACCTGTGAAGAAAAAGCAACCCCAAAAGAGATTTCCGGCAAGTAACATCCCATTTCAATCAGCAAAAAGATGAGGCACGCCCAGCATTAGACTATTAGTAAATAGCTCCACTAGTTTCATATATTCAAATTACGTTCCTCTTTCCTATTTCATATTTCACTGAACACTACAAAAGCCCAAATAGAAAATAAAAGATGGTAGCATTATGCCAGTATACCAGTCCACCAAGCAACAGGGATCCCTAATAATAGAAATGTGAGCTGTAATTAAGCTTCACTTGACTTTGATATGGAGCCAGCTCGACAAAGAAGCATGGCTTGAAGCATCCAACGCTGTGGCTTAGTGAGCCATGTTCGGCTTATTTGATTAAATCTCGGTATTCAATTCTGCCTCTGACTGATATTTATGGTCTACAATGCTAATACCTATTTTTGTGAATCCTCAATCTTAGCTAGTTTGATCTACAATTTCTAAGGACACTGATTGTCACAAGGTGCTGAAGTAAAAAATTTGGTGGCTGGGGATTCTCGGTCCGTGTTCTCATGCTTGACTCATCAACATTTAAATGCATATTGGAGTCTCTCTTTGCCTGCAGGATTGACCTTTTAACTTCTCGATGAAGTAAGGGCGGCATAAAAAGCAGGAATGCTGTTGGCTAAAAACATGAAAAGTAGCTTCTTTTCTCAAATTCTCGAGACTTCACAAGCTGGCTCCCAATGATTTGCCACTTGCCAGCACCAGGAGTGTCAAACTCTATAAACCTTGATACCCGCATAGCAGAGTCCTAACCTTTTATCTAGGGTAGGAAAGCAATTTGGATGAGGTCATTTAAGATTTTGATGAAGATTGAAATCAAATTGAAGTTTATTGAAGAATATTCCAGTATTTAAGAGACTGGACCTCTCCTACTCAATTACAAGAATCGAGAAAGTAACAAATGGATCTGAATGCCTAACTCCAATCTACTAAAGCCCTTTATACTTCCCTGACACGCTCCTCCATAGCAACTTTCCACCAATATCTTTCAGGCGCACTCAACAACCCCATTCTGAATTTACTTCTTTGCCCTTCTTCTCACATATGTGATAAGTTCCTTGCTCTTATCAATATCCCCCGGAAATTCATTCATCTTGTCCTCAAGATGGAACTCTAGAAACTGCTTTTGTATCACCTCTGACTCTTCCCATGAAGCCTCAAATACTGGCAGATTTCTCCATTTAATCAACACTTCCAGAACATCTGCTTTGGTCTTCCGTAGTTGTAGCACTTCTTCATGTTCGACCACCAACTCCATGTCTTCTGTTAACTGAGCTTGTTGTGTTGGATGATGCACAAGGCCCCACTTCCCTCCTTAATTGTGACATGGAACATTGGGTGTAAACGAGTAGTTGCTGACAATTCCAACCGCTAAGCTACACTTCCCACACGGCCTATTATTTTGAAAGGACCGTAAAATCTCGCCAACAACTTCTGATTATTAGTGCCCCTTAATGATCTCTGTCTGTACGGTCAAAGCTTTAAGAAGACCATATCCCCTTCCTCGAATGATACTTCCTTTTGATGCCCATCGGCTTGTAATTTCATCTTGTGCTGGGCTGCCATCAAAAACAACCTCATCACATCCAAGGCATCATCTCGCTCTTTTAACATTTGCTCCACTGATGGCAGCATCGTGGACCCTTCTTTAACCCGTAAAACAGTAGGAGCATCACATCCATACAACGCCTTAAAGGGTAAGCAACGGATGGAACTATGGTACGTAGTTCTGTACCAGTATTCAGCCCAGGCCAACCACCGTTTCCACTGTCGTGGTTTATCCGATGTAAAGCATCTCAAGTATTGTTCAATGCTGCGATTAACTACTTTTGTCTGACCATCTGATTGTGGATGGTATGTTGTAGTAAACTTCAGCTCGGTTCCTTGTAACTTGAATATTTATTTCCAAAAACTACTGAGGAACACTTTATCCCGGTCTCTAATGATTGACTCCGGAATGCCATGTAACTTCACGATCTCCTTTATGAATATTTCAATCACCCTTGTTGCTGTAAATGGATGCTTTAAAGGTATAAAATGGGCATAGTTGCTCAACCAGTCTACCACTACCAAGATTAAGTCCATGTTTTCCGACTTTGGAAGACCTTCAATGAAATTCAGCGTCACTTCTGCCCATACCAACAGGGGTAAGAGGCATTGGTTGCAACAGCCCCGCTGGTGTTCCACTTAAATTTTTGTTTCTTTGACAAACTTCACAGTTCCTTATCCATTTTTCGACATCCCCCTTCATTCCTATCCAAAATAGCTCCCCCAATAATTGTTGATACGTCCTTCTCCAAAATGTCCCCCCATTGGTGATGCATGAAACTCCTTCAAAACACTTGGGCTTACTTTGGACGATCTGGAGAACACCAATCTGCCTTTATTCCAGAGAAGATCTTGCCTCACTTCAAACCCCTTGTGCAAATCTGCTTGGCTTCGCACATCTGCCATTATTTTACTCAAAAATTCATCTTTCATGGTCTCCTCTTTAATGTACTCCCATTGTCACCACTAAGGTCCACCAATAGCCGACAACTCTACATCTCTAGGCGAGAGCACATCTGCGGCCATATTGGGTTTTCCTACCTTGTACATGATATCAAATTCGTAGCCAACAATTTAGTCAACCACTTTCGATATTGAGGTTCCACCAAACGTTGCTCTAAAAGGAACTTTAAACTTTGTTGGTCGGTCTTAACTATAAACTTCCTTCCAATTAAGTAAGGCCTCCATTTAATCACCACCAATACAATGACCATCAACTCCTTTTCATATATGTGTTTCTGCGTTGCAATCTAACCCAAAACTTGGCTATAGTAAACATTGGGTTACTCTTCTTGCATTATTACCGCCCCTACCCCTTGACCACAAGCATCGGTTTTGATCACAAATTGCTTTTTAAAATCTGTTTCGAGACAATACCTCGAACACCATCCTCAAATATTTCACATGCTCCTGAATATCTTTGTTGTACACCAAAATATCATCAAAAAATACTATGATGAACTTCCATAGGAAGGCCCTGAAAATGTCATTCATTAAGGCCTGGAAAGTGGTTGGGGCATTAGTTAAGCCGAAAGGTATAATCAAGAACTCATAGTGATCTTCGTGAGTTCTAAATGCTGTCTTGTGAACATCTTCTTGTTTCATTAGAATCTGGTGATATCCAACTCCGAAAAATATGAGGCTCCATGTAACTCATCTAACAACTCTTCTATGATTGGGATTGTGAATTTTTCAGGAACTGTATTCCCGTTCAAGGCCCGGCAATAGATACAAGATCTCCAACTTCCGTCTTTTTTAACTAGTAACATCGGGCTCGAGTAAGGACTTTGACTATACTGAATCACCCCAGCAGCCAACATTTCTTAAATTAGCCCCTCAATCTCGTCTTTTTGATACTGCAGGTACCGACGGTCGCACATTAACACGTTCCGTGCCTTGGAGGATGATCCCATGTTCTCTGCTCCAACTCGGTGGTAGTCCCTCTGGCATACAGAAGACATTCCTAAATTTCTCCACACTAACTGCTATCTCGACAGGTGTTTCGGCATCACCACAACCTGTCTCGACATTTGCCAGCTCAATCAACACCCCTTGGCCCTCGTTCCTTAGTGTTTTCATCATGGCTTTCAATGATACCAAGGACCTACCAGATGATGGATCCCTTTCAACATTAAAGATTTCTCAGCTTTTTGGAACTTAATCGTTTGAGATTGCCAATTGACCCAAGTTGGTCCCAAAGAAGCTAGTCGCTTCACTCCGAGAATCACATCTGAATTTCCCAAATTAATGGACAAAACATCTTCCACTATCTCTATTCCTTGTAACTTCAGTTTTATCTTTTTACAAACGCCTTGGCCTTTAATTGATTCCCCTACCCCCATCGATTTGTCATACTTCCCCGTGATTCTTGTGGTTGATCCAAGTTTTTCCACTAATACTGTTGCAACAAAGTTATGGGAAGCCCCACTATCAATCAAGACAACTGCCTTCCGTCCGCTATTTCCCCTTTCAACTTCATTGTTTTTGGTGTTGACAAACCGACTAAAGATTTCAAAGAGACTTCCACATCTTTTTCAGTCTCGATCCCTGCTAATTCGATTAAGGGTTTCTGCTCATTGTCTTCCTCCATGTCAAACCCCACTGTTTCTCGCACTACAATCACGTTCACCTCTTTCTTTTTACAATGGTAACCTAGAGAATATTTTTCATCGCATCCGTAGCATAAACCTTGATTTCATTGTTGTTGTAATTCTTGATCTGAGAGTTTTCTGAATTCCCCTGTAACTTTCAGCACAAGGTTGTTGCTCTTGTTCATATTGGCAGAGCTCTTATCATTCCCTGACCCTTCAGTTGCCCTCTTATTCCCCCAACTCAACCTGAAACCGCTTGTATGAGCCATAATCTTGTTCTTTTCCTCCACTACTTGAGCCAACTCCATCGCCTTCCCTAATCCCACCGGTGCTAGTAAATGAACTTCTGCATGAATCTGTGGACTCAACTCATTCAAGAATTGACTCACAAAAATTTCCTCTCGGAATTCCATCTAATGGGGCCGCTAAAGACACAAATTGTTTTCAGTAAAATCAGCTATTGTACCTTCTTGTTTTACAGCAATATATTTTTCACATAAAGATCCTCCACCTGCTAGTCGAAATTGGTGAATCAGCAGCCTATTTAATTCCTCCCAATTCAAAATCAGTCTCCTCTTATTTCTTAATTGAAATCACATCAACGCATCTCCTTCAAAAGAAATAATCGAAATCTCCAGCTTCTCTTTGTTTGTGAGTTGATTTAGAGCGAAATACCTTTATGCCCTCATTATCCATACTTTCCTTTGTCGAATAGCTAAAAATGACTCAATTCCTGATAACGACCTCCCCTCCCTATCGTGTTTCTTGGACCAGAACCGCCGAATCCTCTTCCTTCTCCTGTCGAATTTGTTCTTCTTAGGGTTTCCACTTGCATTTTCACATCGATTCCATCTGCTGCATCATCTTTTGTATGTTTTCTTTAATTGTTGAGATTTCCACATCGGGTTCATCTATTCTTGATTGAACTAAGGCGTCATGAGCGACTATTCATTGGATGCAATTTGACCTCGCTCCGATACCAATTTGATAAAGATTGAAATCAAATTGAAGTTTATTGAAGAATATTCCAGTATCCGAGAGACCGGACCTCTCTTACTCAATTAGAAGAATCGAGAAAGTAACAAATGAATCTGAATGTCTAACTCCAGTCCACTAAAGCCCTTTCCATACTTCCCTGACACGCTCCTCCATAACAAATTTCCACCAACATCCTTCAGGCGCACTCAACAACCCCTTTCTGAATTTACTTCTTTGCCCTTCTTCTCATATATGTGATAAGTTCCTTGCTCTTATCAGATTTTTGGTGGATTAAATTGAATCTGATTCCAACTTTGGTGGAATCCATCAAAAAGGAATTTGTTGCCTTAAGGTATGGCCCCATAAGGGCCGAGTCCCCTTAGCCTAGATGAAACCCTGTTGACTCCTATGCTATTGAAGTACTCTAAGCAGCTAGTAAGCTTCTTCCTTAAGCACCTTCCTTGTTGCATACACGAGATGGTTTCCAGCTGCAGATTTAGATAATTGAAAGACTTTATCTCTTTTGATTGGCTAAGGAGCTCTTTTGGGGCTTTTGACATAAAAAAGCTTATCCAAGTTGTAAATCTATTCATCTAATATGGCAACCTTGAAAGAAGGAAGGCAACCTCCTTAAGAATTAAGATAACCCAACAATGATTGAAAATACGACTCCTTTCTATTTCATAAAGAACCTCCAACACTTCTTCAAAATTGGATATAGACCAGAAAGAAGAATCTCCTTCGATAACTAAGTAGTCAAGCCACAGGTCCCTTGATTAGTGAAGGGTAAGATTGTTAGCTGTTAATGGAAAGACTAGTTTTGCCAGGCACTCCAGTCCCTTCATACACTTCTAGCTAGACTAACAAGCTCTTAGCTGCTTATCCTGGATCAGAAAACATACAGATAAAGGAACAAGATGGCTGCTAATCCTTCACCTGTCTAAAAGAACCCAGGAAAATTTAGATAGTTCATATCATGTAAGAGTTTATTACTTCATAGAACAAAAATATGTGTACAATTCATAATGAATCACCATAGTTAGTCCTGTGATGGAATATCAGATATTCTTCTCTTCAGCTGCTGCATGAGTTCCATATCCAATAAATAGCAAGAGAATGGCAACCATAACAAACATAAACACAGAGTGAATGAGGCATGCATACCATAATGTAATGCCGCCTACCTTTTGTTCACTTTGGAATTCGGGGGAACCTTTGAATATGCACCGAGTATCCTGGACAGAGAATTTGAGGGTGAATTAGTTATGCCAGCCGAATTGTAACATAGAAGCATAACTTTTCAGTTCCTAACACCTAAATTCAATAATAAGAAGCACCAAAGCAACTTACAAGAATTTATTATCACATTGGCAGACATACTTCAAATATCAAGTAGCAATGGAATTACATCTATTAATAAATAAACAAAATTTACACCTGAGATTTTATATGTTCAAGTGTCTAATTGTTGGCAGACACCTTCCCAATTTCCAGGAATTAGTCACTTCAACAGCCTTCGATGGTTATACAGGATTGCAAGTTCCTTGTAGTCCACATAAGTAATAGACACCATCTATGTATTGTGTAATTACCACCAAAAAGAGATGCAGAGTCACACAGAGAAAAGAGAATAAAAATAAGTACCTGGTAAACAGATTTGCAACATCCTCAGATTCACGTGAATTGTAGAACCAAATACCGTTAACTTCTTGGGAAGCATTCCGGTATAACAAATATGGAACTTGAAGTTCAAACTCAAAATCTCCCAAGAGATTCTCCACAAGATTTTCTGTTATAATTAATAAATAAGTCAAATGTCTAAACCAAATTGCTAATCCAAATATAAATTCAAACTGCAAAGCATCAGCTAGCGACTGTTCTGTTCCAATAAACTTCTAATCAGCGAATCTCCAATAGAACAACTGACAGACCAATCATCAACAGTCTCAGAGTTTTAACAGATAGATTATCATCAGAACATTCAGCAGTCTGTTTGATTTGGAAGATTATTTCAGATTTCCAGTCATATACAAGATTTTTCGTTCAATCACTTCCTATGCTGATCCTTCACATTTTTATTTATATGACATATAGTAACCATAGCATATGCAAACAACCTATTTCTTAACTGTGACCTGAAAACTGGAAGTGCAAATTCCAAGAGAATTATAGTTGCATAAACATCTAATATTCCTAAAGAACCAGATTCCGCTTTCATCCATAGAGAAACACATAAGAACCTCATAAAGAGACTATCCGACACTGTCATCCAGTAAAAACAGAAACCCACAAGATAATAAATGACAGAAAGTGTGCCTGTATTTCGCCGATTCATTACTATAAATTGAAACCGTGGCTGGGTGTTCCTGCAATTAAAGCAAAAAAGAAATGTACATACATAAGCTCCATTTTGATTCCACAAGACGTCAATCAGTCTACAACTTGGTTTCTCTTTCAACCAACAAATATGGCCATTATAACAGTTTCATACTTATCATCATGCACTCTAGTAGTATATTTTCTTGCTGTTGGCTACGATGACAAAATTTAGAACCCTTAGGCAGGGAAATGCAGAAACATAACTTAAAAGATAACAAATTCAGCATTTAGTGCTACCTCTTAACGACAAAGAGAGATCCTTCAACGTCCTTGCGACTCTGGAAAAAGGGACAAATGGAACTATTAAACTAAGAACTGTAAACTGTTTACATGTGATAGAAAATATACTTCTGAATGCCCGTTCAGGTTTACAAGATCTATATGTGCATATTCAAAAAATTTACAATCAAGCCATCCTCTTCGGTTTCGGTAGCCTTGAAGAACAATTATGAAAGATCAAGAACGGCACAAAATAAGAACGAAATGAAATATGAATACAAAGTTTTTGATAAAAACTGGATACAGATTTTTTGTCGCACTTTTAAATAAGCAAACACACACAAACCAGGGAGGAAAATTAAGTAAACAACTCAGGTGGACAAAAGGCGAACCACATGTATGTTCACATCTCCCGATGTATTATATGCAACTCTTTTGTTCAGCTTTGGGAAACAATATGTCTGAGAAGCTGCTGTTACATTTACAACTAGTCTGAACCCTATTGTAAAACACGGATTAACACAGCAATATGATATAGGCCTCTGGTTAATATCCAGAATCCAAGATGTGTTTGAGCTAAAACAAACCACACAGATATTAAAAAGAAACCATCCTTCCTTAGTTTGCCCACCAGTACCATGAAGCTTTCATTTAATTCATTGCAATTAAATAAATTGATTGAAATTGGCATAAACAAGTCCGATGTCTAAGCCAAAATACTAATATACTGTATTGATATAGCTTAACATTGTGTCATGAATATATTTAAGAATCTTGAAATAAAAAGTTATTATTAACATGCTTGATGGAATTATTGCAAATCTAATTCCCAAAATTGTGGCATGCAAACTTCCAGTACAGTGTTATCTATGCCACTTTCTCCCTTCCCATGACTGTTGTTATGTTCTATAGTTCCCCATATAACTCAACTTACCAGCCGCCACATCATTCCAAGAGATTCTCACAGTCCCAAAATCCAATTGCTCGTAACTTTTGGATTTTCCATATTAACTTAACCTTGGCAAATGGCAAGAGAACCTGTGGCGAACATACTACCTAGTCCATTAAAACCCACTACCACACCACTACCTCTTAGAGATTTATCTTACATTGCTTTTTATTTTTAACATTAGTTTAACAACACAACCGATCCCCTCCCAACCATAATTCCTTGCTTGATCCTCCATGGCTGATTATTTTTTTTTTTTATTAACCTGGATATCCGACCCGCTATGCGAGCCGACTAATCCCAGGACGACCACCTGCTTTGCAAATAGCCAGGAGTCACCGCATTTGAACCCCGGCCGCAAGGGGATTTTTATTCCTCCTTGAATTTGAACCTGGGACCTCCTGGTACTTTTGACCTTTGGAGCCATGGCTGATTATTTGTATCTAATGATATGGCTATCTGTTATCAGTGTACTTATTAAAGTTATAATCTATCCACCCACAAATTTTGATGGGAGCCTCCTATTTGGTGCTTCATGTCTTAACAGGGTACAGCTGCACGAATTTTGTTGAGCGATCCTCATATGTTTTTTGTCATAGTCATTACTCATCAGTTATAAAACATACTAATCTTCAGAAATCCAGCTAGAGGATGAAAGGTATATATTTTCGTCTCTCTATAATGCCCGTGAGATTCGATCCTGATCTCTGGTATTGACGTTGTTGCACCAAACGGCCACACTTGCAATCTACAGAAATATACGCTAGATCCCTTTATTTCCGCGCAATCAGTTCATCGAAAACCAAGAGTGCTAACTTAACAAGCAAGCTGAGTTATACTAGAAATCTGATGATTCAGACTTCGCTTTACGGCTTTCAACATTTGTTAATGCAATGTTTCACACACGAATTAACACATAATAGAAGCCATTGATAAAATGATGAATAAAAACGCACCCATTGGTTGAGCTCGACGTTGAATTCGTAGAAGGTGACATGTGCGGCAGTGATCAAGATCTCTTCGATGTAAGGATCCATTCTCTGAAGAACAGTAAGGTTAAGGACCTTCGTACTGTTTTGGTCCAGATTGGGCATTAATTTTCCACTTTGAGACATTTTTACAGACGGTTGACAAAGCGATGAATCGAAACACCTCTCCAAAACCCTAAACCCAATAAGAGAGATTTGTATACGTTCTGAGTCAGTCGATTACCGCCTACACTCTCCCTTCCCCAAGTTTTCAGTAATCTCTACGCTTTCTTTCTTCGCGCTAAATAAAGAAAAAGATTTGGGATGATACTTCATTTATTCTCATTTATTCCTTCTTTCTTAAATATTTGAATAGAGTAAAAACTATTTACACCCGTCAATGGGTGTTTTGGATTTGCTTATAAAAATAACTTATTGACTTATTTCGTTGTGTTATTGGTAATAAACATTTTTTAGTGTTTAGATAAACAGTTTATACCGGTGCTAAAATGGTACAAGAAGTTTTTAAAGAAGTTAAACTATTCTAACTTATAATAACTTGATAAGAACTTTTGTAGAAAAACATAAGTTGTTTCAAATAAGCAATCTCAAACACCCCTAATATATTAACTTATTCCAGTATCGATTCGATAATAAATAGTTGTTAATCTATGAATATAAAAAAAAGATTGAAATGATACTTAATTCATTTTAATTTCTAAAATCACAATTTTATTTATAAAATACTAAAAAATCTTAAGACATTATAACATGACTTTGGAGTGTTTAATACAACACAACTTAGGGGCCGTTTATCCAATTGCTTATCCGGTAAGCACTTGTCGATAGGAGTTAATACTATGATTTATTTTGGTGTGTAAGATTTTTAGTACATCAAAACATATCGAATGCAACAATTTATTGGGTAAGCGTTTACCTGGGTAAGAGTCGTCATCCTCACTTATCGAATAAGACTCTCAATCATTCTCATTGCTCTTACCCGGTAAGATTATTGGCTCTTCTCATGTTCATCCAATGAGCAAATTTATCCGATAAGTACTTACCAAGTAAGTGTTTTGTAAACGGTCCTTTAATCTTGATTTTAAGATTGAGAATTCAAAACTTGTTTCATGTTTTTGTTATTCATCTCTCTTAATTTTATGTCTATGATTCTGTCTTGGTTAAGAAATCATCTTAATTTTATTTTTATGATTTTGTACATATCGTATAATAAGTTTTAAACTCGAATTTTAAGAATATCGTTTACATAATAAATATCATAGTGATGTGAAGGGTTTAATACGTACATAAATATACATCAATATTCATAATGAATATACATATTAGTTTATGTATAAATAGTTTTAAGAAATAGGAAAAAAAATATATCGATTTGAGTATGAAATCGAAGACAATAAAATGCTCACTTTATCGTATAGTTTGCTTAGTTAAAATATTGACTCCTATCTAAGATAATTTATTTTAGAATCAATGGTAATCCATTTTAGGGGTCGTTTACCAAATACTTACCCGGTAAGCGCTTACCGATAAATTTAACACTATCATTTACTTACCAAATAAGATTTTAGTCCACCAAAACGGTATCGTATGCAACAATTTACCCGGTAAGCGCTTACCGTGGTAAGAGTCGTCGCCCTCACTTACCGGGTAAGACTCTTGGTCATTGTCTCGTTCTTACTGGTAAGATTTTTTATCATTACCATATTTATCCGTTAAGGTAAAATGACTTGGTGTTCACTTACCGGAGTAAGCATTTGGTAAACGGCCCCTTAATTTTAAAAAAACAATATTATTGTTTTTTGATAAGTATTGGAAACTTGATCCGTTTTATTTGAAAAAAAGGTAATATGGGTTCCTAAAACCCTTCAAACTTCCATTTTTATCTATACTATCTTATAAAACATTTGGCTAAAACTCTTAAAACTCTTAAAAACTCTTAAAACTCTTAAAAACTCTTAAACCCGGTTTCATTCATCTCTATCCGATTTCATCCCATATCTAAATTCGTATAACTAACTGTAGATAAACACAATCAAATACAGAATAGACATTTTATTTTAAATATAAAAAATTTAAAATATAATTAATATAATTATTAAATTCTAACAAAATACTTAATTATTATCTTTATAAAATATATAATATTAAACCAAAAATAAATTATTTTATTATTAAACTTAAATTAAATTATATATCCTGTCCATTTTCTTCGCCCAACAAAAATCGAATTCCCTTCCGATCTCATCGATTCCGGATTAGATTTCATCTGTTTAAAAACCTAAGGTACTACCATATTATGCATAAACCCTTTCCAAGACGACGATTGAAGCCTCCAACACACTCGATTGCAAGGTTTTAGTTCTGGGTCCTCTCGATTCATACCTCCAATTCCACACACTATCGATTGCAGGTTTCATGTTGATAAGAGCTGATGCATAAACCATTCCTCACGCTCGATTGCAGGTTTTCAAGACAACGATCACGCTCGATTGCAAGGTTTTTTTTTCTCGCTCTCCTCGATTTATACCTCCATTTTCTTACTCTCTCGATTCATGTACAATGTTTTGTGGTTTCGTGTTGATGAGAGCTGATTTAGGGTTTGATTTCCTTTTATTTAGTTTCCTTTTGATGATTTCTCATTGGTTCTTGATCGATTTCCTTTTGTACTTTCATGTATATTTATTTCTCACCGTCTCTTGATCGATTCTGTTTTCTTTTAGGATCTGCACTACTTCAGAGTTTCCAGCTTCGTTTCGAACTGAGATGCAATTTTTATAAGCACCAATTTTGATCGATTTCTCAAGGAGTTAGTGAATTTTTACCGTACCAGACAAGTGGTTGAGTTGCTAATGAATATGAGTTTTAGCTTTTTGTGCTTTTTTCCGTCTTGACCATAAAAAGCATACTTGTTTATTTACTTTCAGTTGAATGAATATTTGGTTTGGATCTTTTGACTTTATAGTTATATGTGTGCCCTTTCTTTAAGTTTTCCGGCAAGTTTTCAAGGATCCCTGATCAAGAGGTTCAAAGGTTTGGGACCAAGTTATCATCACTAATCGGTTTGGCTTTAGCGTTCTCTTTTATGGGTCTGCAAATATTGGTATTTATCAACACATTATTACCTATTTTTTGACCTCTTACAGCTTGTGTTATATAGCTTTAAATATCTCTGTATTTTTTTTATCAATAACTGACACTTTCCGTCTCTTCTTTTTATCACTAAATTTCTATAATAACATGAGAGCTTCCATCTACATCCAACCTTCTTTATGTATTATGTATTGGATGTTATGATGCGTTTGTTTTTTAGTTGGTAGCTACTGTTCTGCTTCAATTCAAGCTGCTAATATACTCGAGTTTTGTTGTCCAGATGTCAAGTTTGCAAATGAAATAGTGGGAATGCAAGATTTTGGCATGTTGGGGTGTAGAAACAAAGAAGAAATTGGCACCTATGTTTATAAAGCTCATGATATCTGTCATGTTGGATCACTCACCTTGAAGCCATTTGCTTATAGTGGAACTTGGAGCTGAAAGGCACTCAGAGCATTGATGTTACTGATGTAGTTGGTATCTATATCTATATCTTCTATATCTATATCTATATTATCTTATAAACCAAATTTGATAATTGTCTTATAAGTCTTAAAGTCTTAAAAACAACTTTTATTACATATAGTATTGTTTTTTAAAGCACAATTATTTAAAAGCATGATGTACAAGACACAAATTATAGCTCTTGCTTCCTTCCAGCACGCTTTCTGGCACAAATTATTGCTTCAACACGCTCTGGTGGCTTCCTTCCCAAAGCGATGATTTCATTCCCCAAAATTGCGATTCAAGCTCCTCTACGCATCACGCTCAAATATGGTAAGGACCAAGAATCTTACCCGGTAAGAGTGTGACAAGGACTAAGAGTCTTAACCAGTAAATGAGGGCGACGACTCTTACCAGAATAAGTGCTTACCGAGTAAATTGTTGCATACGTTGTCGTTTTTGTGGACTAAAATCTTACCCAGTAAGTAAATAATAGTGTTAAATTTTATCGGTAAACACTTACTGGGTAAGTGTTTGGTAAACGGCCACTAAGTGTCTTCTGAGTCTTGCAATGTTTTACTTCTTTCCAGCTTGTGTTTGAAGACCTACATGAGAGGGCTAAGGGGAAAGAAGAGAAGAAAGCTAAAAAGCGTCAGCGTCTTGCCAAAGAGTTCACCGAGTTATTGTATCACATCAAGGTACATGAAGCCTGTATCATTGGCAAACCTTAATGATATACTACATGTCCAAAAGAGCTTCTGTAGATCATCTTACCTTCACTTTTTGGTGCTTGAACTCAGGAAATTACTGCATCTTCCACATGGAAGGAGTGCCAACAACTCTTTGAGGAAAGCTCCAAATACAGGTATGGTATTTGATGAGGCTTCCCATGTTTGTTATTTGAAACAAATGTTCCAGTTGAGCTGCATCAGTTTTTTTTCTTTTTTCTTGACATGGAATTAGAGATGTTGGTGATGAGAGCCTTGCTCATGAGACCTTTGAGGAATATGTTGCTCGTTTGCTGGAGAAGGCAAAAAGAAATAACAGAAGCGGGAAGGTATCGTCTGAATTTTCAGATAGTATGTTAAACGCAATTAAAGATGTGATATGAACGTGATTGGTTTTGAGTTGGTATTTTTTTTGTTTCTACTCATTCATTTTTACATGAAAAAGAAGAGGGTGAGTTCGATGATCAACTCTGGTATGCGATGTTGTAGCCTTTTAAAAACCTTGACATGATAACTAATAAAATCATGTTCTTGACTTTTCTATAAACAACCTCTTTTGTATGGTTGCTTTTTGGTAATATTGGTACGATTTCGTTACTTTTCTCATATTCGGATCGGGAAAATTTTTGAGTCGCTTCAACATTTATGCAAGAGAGATTCAGCTAGCTTATTTATTAATTCAACATTATTGTAACGTAAACCACGAGATGAAGTTGATGCAGGAGGAAGCAAGTGATAACAACTAATTCGAGTTTGATTTCACCAAGAATGGCTTTGATGGGTTTAATAGAGGAAGTACATTGAGTTCTTGATGATGTAATTCCGAACAGGCTTTTGGACTGATGAGGAGGCTATCATGCTTGCAAATGACTCAAAATATAGGCTTGGATGTGCTGTTTTTCCTAGCAATCAACATCGTGCCAAAGCGATAGCCTCACAAATACATTGTGGAGTTGTCGCTATTAATGACTTTGAGTCCACACACATGTGCTAGGTAACGTTACATAATGTGTGTTTCTGTTATCACGATGGCACTCCTTAAGGTAACCGCTGTCAGCTTATGTTTAAACCAATCAAATGGGGATTTCGGTTACATTAATTGCTAGTTTTACTCTAACCCAACAACCTTTCATATCTCGAATAGCTCCATCTCATAGAGTTGATGCTAAAATCGTATCCATATTAATGAAAAAAATGTATTTGCATGAAACAGGCTTATGCTCGAATAGGCATGGCAAAAGAAGTTGCTGCATCACAGACTAAAGACGGTGAGTTGCTGGGCCGCCTTAGAAACACTTTACAACAGAGTTCGGCATCTTCATCCATTTTTGATACTCTTAGAGATCGACCATCCTTCCCAAGCGTTTCTTAGTGTTCCTATGGACTGCTATTTTCTTTCTCGTGGATGATCAAATTGTCGATATAATAAGTAGTCTTGATGTGAAAATTTTGTTGTATAAACAAATTTAATGTAAGTTGAGAGCTTTCTCTTTGAGTGTGATTTAGAAAGTTCGGTGTTTCTAATTTATGTTTGGGGTTTGTAACTCATTTAACAGAAGGAATTGGTTTTAGATTTTATTTTGATTTCCTTTGAAGAGTTCTTAGATTAAATCCTTGTGATACATTAAAAAGTTTGTATTGAGTGGAATTGATGTTTGTTGCCTTTGATCTTGATTCCAACTAAGTTTTGAATTCGGACCAGGATCGGTTATATTTTGACCGATTAAAGTGGGGTTGATTAAGGGTTATTTATGACTGACTTATTGTATGTATGTATGTATTCAAATCAATGAACTCACTTTGCAATCCTGGCCAGATTTAACTGTTGTCAATGAACTCACTTTGTAGTTGAATATATTTATTTAACATGTTTTGTTATATAAAAATATCAAAGATTTAGGGAACAATTACATGTGATGGCTTCTTGTTGTTTTAAATTAGGAATTAGGCAAAATCTGGTTAAGAATTGAATTAAATAAGTTGAATTTTAAGACATCACTTTTTGGTTTTTTGTGCTTCCAAATGCTAACTATGATATCTGAAGTTGCAATTTGTTTGGTGATGCATATGATCTTGAAAAGTTATCAATTTACAAAAATCTCAAATCCCCCGATTCCAAATCTTTCAATAAAATATAAGGGAGTGTTTGGGATTGCTTATTTGAAACAACTTATGTTTTTCTATAAAAACACTTATCAACTTATTATAAGTTCAAAAGATTTAACTTCTTCAAAAACTTCTTATTACCAGTTTGACACTGGTATAAATTGTTTATCCAAACACTCAAAAATGCTTATTACTGGTGCCACACCGAAATAAGTCAGTAAGTTGTTTTTATAAGCAATCCAAACACCCCCTAAATCTCTCAAAAACATTACATCAAATCAAATGGACCATTAGTGTTTCCTTTTGTCATTCGACAAACTTTTAATGACAAGGTTGATCTTGATCAGTTTTTAAAACAAAATGTTGAGACATGTCATCAAATATAATAGGGTACAGAATTAAGTCGCATTTGAAAGAATACTTCAAATATATTTTGGGTACACATTTTTTTTTTGTAAAATTAGGTTATGTATGATCTAATTTTCAATAATTATGAATAAAAATTGACTTGGAATGATAATGACCCAAAATCCAAAAAGATGATTTAAATCACCACATATATTTAATGCTTGTAACTTTTTTTTTTTTTGGATATCTTACCTTAGAAAGGATTTACGAAAAATGAATCATATTCTTTCCACCTATAACTACAATTACAAAGGGGTTTGTTATTATACACATTCCACATAAAAGGTTTATTTTTATACGAATGATTATAGAAGCTACTAACACCAACATTTCGCATAGATGGTTATTTGAATCTACTGTAAGTACAAATGTTGTAGGCTTTATGACATTTTGAAAGAATTTGATATTTTGCAATTGAATAAATTTTAATGAACTTTTACACCTGCTGCATTGCGCGGGTATACAACTAGTTATTTATAAAACAGATAAAATAAAAATATCATAAAGTTGAAAGATTTTGTATGCATTATTAATTTATGAATGAATTACGAATTAGATCCATGTGTTTTGATGAAAATTATGAATAAGAAACTTATACTACGTCTATACTGTGTTTTGAAATTCGTGGTATTTATTTACGTGTTCTTGATGTTCATGGATTTAAAAGTAGTATTCTAGATAGCTGTTTGGGTTGAGAAAAAAGAAGGTAGAGAGGACGAAGGTAAAAGACATTTATGCCCTCATGCATGCATTCCGTTAACAAAATAATGTTAAGGTGACGTTCGGTTCATTTGAATCCAACAGAATTTGAAGGAATTTAAATGGTGGATTTTATCGATCAAAATTCATTCATCCATTTGGTTGGTTCTATTGAGTTTTGGTAAATATTCCTTGGATTCTAGCAAAAAATAATGAAAATTTTGTATACTCTTATATGTACTCTATTTTATTCCACCCTACCATGATGGTTGTCACCACCATCGTCGCCACTACGTAGGCATGGAAATTGGCTCCGACCCGTCGGGGACGGGGATTCCCCGTTAAACCGGGTCTCGGGGACGGGGATCCCCGTTTGGCTCAAACCGGGGATGCGGACGGGGACGGGTATCATCGCTCCCCGCCCCGTCCCGTACTCATATATATATATTAATAAATTATATTATATTATATATTATTTATTGCTATTAAATCGGTAAACGGTAATTTCTATTTCAATATGTTTTGGATATTACTCGATATGTTTTGGTACATGTGACGTTAGTTTTTTGAGATTTTTTTTTTGTTTCCCTTTGTTAATTATTGTATAATGATGTATATTTTTCGTATTAAATTAATTTTTTTGTGATTTTAGGTTTTATTGGAAAAATGTGATATTTAAACATGTGTAGCATCTCACACATTTTATTTAATTTTTTTACACAAACATGAAAAAGAAAATCGTCGTTCCCCGTTGGGGACGGGGATAAGGATGTGATAAAATTTCCCGGTAGGGATGGGGACGGGAACAAAGATCGAGGATCGGGTACGGGGACGGGGATTGGGGTCCCATCCCTACCACTACGCAGTTATCACCATTGTCTTCACCTCCAATGTCGTTACCACTGTAGCCTTCACCCTAATATCGTTACCACCGTAACCTTCATCCCCACCATCACCTTCATTGTTGTCACCACCACTACTGACTCGACCCCGCCATCACTATTATATTCAACGAACCAAACAAACAGATTATA
The DNA here is from genome assembly GCF_001531365.2 of Cynara cardunculus var. scolymus. Taxonomy (NCBI): domain Eukaryota; kingdom Viridiplantae; phylum Streptophyta; class Magnoliopsida; order Asterales; family Asteraceae; genus Cynara; species Cynara cardunculus. Next base: position 24,331,394 of record NC_037528.1, on the reverse strand, counting down.
AATAGTTGTTTTGGTAATCCATCACTAACTTATTATAATTCTAAAGTTATATTTAGCAAACCAAATAAAGAAATTTCAATTATTTTCAACATATTCCATTCAAATTCTTACCAACCAAACGCTTAGTTAGACCTAATTAAATTCCTTCAATTTTTGATTCATTTGACAGATTCTAATACTATAGAAAATAACTTATTCAATAAGCTTTCAAGGAGATCTTTTTACAAAAAGTCAATTTTTTTTTTTCTGAAATTGTTCATCCCACTTAAAAGCACGCTCCTTCCATCAATATAAAATCCTCTAAAACAAAGATTTTCCCAATCTATACAAATAGATTAATCCACACACAACTTTATCCATACATGACATGAAATATCAACCAAACAACTCCTAAAGGTCTGTTTGCTAATTATCATCCGTACTTTACTAAGAAAAGCTTATTTGGTAAGAGATGAGGTTGTTTATCAGCAAACGATGTTGACCAATATGCCAACACGGCAAAGATTCAAACACTCTCTTACTTGCTTAACGTTTATCCAGACTGTATTTTTTACCCAAATCACACTCTTATCCGGTTAGCGCTTATGCAATTTGTGTTGGTAAATTTCCTCTAAATTGCTATAAATGTTCAAGTTTTCTAAATCAAAGTTTTTAACTTATTGCCACCATAATGGTTCTTTAAATGTAAAGACAGATCTCATTAACCAGTTGAACATTTATTGAGTTTAATAATTCTTGAGCTTGAGTCAATCTCGAACACGAAACAGATCTCATCTAACTTAATGAGAAGAGTTCATAGCACCAATGTCCGGTTCGGCTCATTTAGAAGTTCGAATAAATTTTCAGAGGCGAATCAAGTACAGCTGTACAAGCATACACATCTTAGACCAAACATAGTAATATGTTCATAAATCATGCAATCAATATAAACAAAAATTATCCAACTCGATCCAATAAATAAATTAATCCATCTCGAGTTTGAGCCCCTAAACAAACTTCCAAAGTTTGAATTTTAAGTCATAGTGTATAACTTAGAATTGTTAAAGAAGCATTAAGCTATTTTTGATAAAATTATTCGAGTTCAAGTCATGTTCGAGTTTGATATATTTTCTCAAGTCGAACCCAAACAACATACCACTCAAAGAAAGGTCTGATCATCATTTTTTTAATCGTGGATGTACGGACCAGGCTGTGTGCACCTCGACTAATCTCATGGGATCCTAAAGATAACAGGCATAAAAATCCCCGGTGGCAAGGGGTAGCATTCTCTATTGATACAAGATCTTGAACTATTGAGGGAGAAGAAATAAAAAAAAACCCAGATCAGTCCTGACCTGAATTGGCCTGGCCAAGCAAACATTTTTTTTGGTTTTTTGTGGTTGTTCGAGCCAACTTGCAGACACATTGACTAATCCCATAAGAACAACCAATAATCTCCAATGGCTTTAGAGGGACTCAAACCTTGCGAGGAACCTGAATACTGAAGCTTTATTCGTCGGTTAAGCTAATAATTATGACCCCATCATGTATGCAATTTCCAGCCCCGCCCAGCAAGTGCTTCAATCACATGCTCAGCGGCCTCCGCTGTGTCTCGTAGTGGAGGATAGATCCATGTTTCACTTATCTGTACAGGAACACCATGAAATATAAATCTTTACAATTGATTATTTCTTACAACAGGCTAGCATTAAAATCTTTGGCTCAAAGATATTCACATGTGAATCCATTAGTCTTAAAGAAGGAAAGAAAACCAAAAAAAGGATGAGAAAAAGAAGTGGCTTTGAAGAGAAAGATCAAGCAACTTATAAAACAGAAGGTTTCAAATAGGTGGTGAGATGGTCAACTCTTGTGGGTTTTATTTACATGTGATTTTGGTCCCAGTTGAGAAATGAAGATGGAAATGGTGAATCATGAATGTGGGAAAATGGCATAAACTCTCAATGCACGGACGACATGATTATCGGTTAAATGGAACCGCAAACTTAAAGAGAAGCATACAAAATGAGATCATGTATAATTGGAAATCAGATACTCCCAAGGGAAGTTAAAAGTTGTCTTTTGCATTTGCTATTAAAAGTGCTATGGTGGTCTTTTTTTTGGAAATATATAATATTTATATACAGGAAATAGAACAAATAAACTCACACACCCTCCTCACTTTTTGTGAGATTTGAACCCTTGACCTCCTAAGAGGTCAATGACTCACATACTGCTAGGCCAAAGGCCCCTTGGTTGCTATGGTGATCTTAAGTTATCACATTGGGTGATTCTTGTATGCAAGTAGCTGCAACTTACATTCTCTTTCCCAGTGAACGGTCGCACTATCCCTCTTTCTTGCAGACATTTCTGGAAGTATGCAAACTTCCATGTGCACCTCTCGGCTCCAATTACATAAACAGGCTTTCTGGAATGTAAAGAACAAGACACTTTCATAAAAAGACACTCACATACATACCAAGAAGAAGAAAAAGAAATTTGGTATTTAAAAAGTGAGAGTAACTCCAACAGCTTCTCTATAATTTCTACAAAATAGAAAAGCAAAATTTAAATCTCTAAAAACATTACAACTCCATTTTAGATATTTCAAATATTAATTATTATTATTTTAAATAATGCATTTCAACTTCATTGGTGGGAACAATAAAAAACATTTTTCTCTGTTCAGCATTTAATTTTGGATAGTTCTCCACATTTGCAGATTTATATCCTCTCTCTCCCACTTTCTCCATTTTGTAGAAAGTTTCGGGGGACTTGTTGGAGCAAAAAAGGTTAAAAACTCAAAAAAATTATATTTTCTCTTTTGGAGATGCTACGGCCATGCCAATGTCGAAGATCCTTAAGATGCTTACCCAGTACTGCAAGCCTCGCTTAGCATGCTCACTGAATCGGCAGTGATGACAAAAGCATCAGCCCAAGCTAGATGTCCCATGTGTGGATTTGGATCTACATGGTATAATTTATTCACCACTATCAATGTCTTATGTTCCTATTCGGGAAGTACTATTCTGAAATCATTAAAGATGGAGGGGCAGGGTACCTTCGCCATCCCAGATATAAACCTTAGGATGGTTATGAAATTCCCTTACCACAATCTCAGACACCTGTTGGTTAATACTTCAGACAACGAATTTCTTTTTTCATTTTATTATGAGGGTGGGTTCAAGAGAGCATGCTAGAAAAAGGAGAACAAGGGAACCCATTTGAATCATCTATCTATTTTAATCCAATGGTTGTGAATAGTAGGAACGGTTACGTTTTTTTGGAAAATAAATCCACAGTTATAGGGGAATCTACTTTCGGATATGGGCCATCTATTTTTTATATCCAACGATTCAGAGGGGTTCTCTTGTTTTCCTTTTCTTTGGGGTTCTCTCTTGAATCCCCCTCTTTATTACGTTTGGAGCAATGTTAAAAAAATATGTACCTGTTTGGGTGTTCGCCTAGAAAATGAAATTCTAACACTCCCACAAGTTGGAAGAACATTTATTAATGATGCCGTTAACTCCCTTGCAAGATCGGCACCATATCTGCAGTGACCTAATACAAGCCAATATCTAACGGTCTTATTAATTCAGAGAACTTGGCAGAATGCACAAGTAGAAAATTACTCATTTGGTTCTTTTCTGCAAACTAAAAATGAATGTCTGCTGGAAAGAAGTGAAGATAGTAATTTTAGCAGACATTTCTAAAGAGAGAAAAGATGGAAGAAAAGGACAATCTGAAAATACACTCACGAATAGGTCCTCCAATGTTGATCACAAGCAAGGGTCTCAACAATGATGCCAGCTCATCATGCCAGGCTGAGGCTGCACTCTGTACTGCAGCTGAATCAACTTGATGAAGGGCTGCCAGTGTGAGGACCTGGGATAGTATATAAAACTAGCTGCATAAGTATACTTACGATTAAAATATAGTATATATTTGTTCGCACTTGCATAAAGTAATATTCATCACGCATGAGCACTTCAAGCAAGGATGTTACCAACCACATTTCTTCCAGGAGGTTGACGAGGAGTAATCCACATACGAAGAAACCAAGGAATGTGTTTCTTCCCTTCAGGAGTCAAAGGATAATAATCATGACAAGGACTGATCACCAAATCAAACCTATTCAGATGTGACCGTGGGTGTTGTATCTACAACCATAATAGCACAATAGATGTCTTTCATAATTAGGTTCTATATCAAATGGACAACCATGATAAGCAATTGAGAACATAACCATATAATAGGATAGAGAAATTACTCTATTGAGCAGTTACTTGTTACTCGCTCCATCGCAAAAAATGATTTTTCTTTTTAGTAAGATCCAATCCAAAATTCCCTACATTTATTAATAATGATTACAATATACCAATCAGATTAATTATGTTCCACTGGTTTATCAATTTTGTCTTATTAAGGGGAAATTGAGGTATTTGATTGTTAGTAGTGTCAAGTTAAACCTTGCATTCTTTTTGGGGACAGAGGGAGTAAATAAATGGCAGCAAGTATGATAACCAGCATTGGCATAGAACTTTAACAAAAACTTCTTTATCAAAATGATTGCAAAACGTACAAATATCCGGACTGATTTATAAGAAAACCCGGCCAGGATGGCATTTACTTCTGATGATAATAACTATTAGTGAGAAGATGGGCATATATCTTTTACTGGTGAATGATGGCTATAAGAATATGATACAAGAGAATGAAGCAATCATGTATAAAGCATGGAATGTCTCTTCATAAGGGTAAAAAGCAAAAGTAGCAAAAATAATCGCCTTTCAGGGGTCATACACTTCACAGCTGACAAAAGAAGTAAGAAGAATTGAAGTTACATAAAAATAAAAAGTCTCTTCTCAAACCTGTATATTGAAAACATGATGTGGAGCTAACCGTTTAATCGAACTTGCAACAGAGATGGTATCTCGGCCAGATGCAACCACCAATAATGGACCATCTCTAAGGAAAAGAAACAATAATTAACAACTTGGATCCATACAACCATTTCCCTAAGAAGCAGTCTTCCTGATACATGCAGATCAAGAGGCATGAACTAATGAATGGTGCACACATAAACATGTAGATCTGACTTATGGTTACATCTCAATATAAAGCTATAGGGAGGCTATTAGTTTAAGTATGTTAAGGCGGTTAAGTGTATCAGTTAGTTTGTTAGACCTTGGTTAGATATTTGTTGTATAAATAGGTGTTGTACATTATTATTTCACTTTTCAATTCAATTCAATTCACAAATTTCTCCCAAACTTCTAATATGCAGCAAGCTTTAGAGTAATAAATTACTTCCATTCTATACACGAATGTCAAATCTCACCAATGGCTGAGGTAAAAGATGTCACCATTCAAATAAAAGGGCGAAGGGAAAATATCTTTTTTAAAGAATCATAAGAAGAAGCAAGAGCCATCAACCCTGTTAGAAGTTAGAGAAGTTCGTGTGTGTGTGTATATATATATATATAATGTATCTTGTAACCATTCATGGTTATGAGACAACCTGGATGGCTGGATGTCACTAAACAGTGCCAAGACATTGGGGTTATAATTAGCTCTAAAGAATTGTCGTGTAAAAGCTAAAGTTCTATACATACATAAAGCTTTTGTATGGTTACACACACTTAATCTTTCATGCATGTTATATATTCACATCCTTATTCCTCGCTCCACTCTGTTCAAGATATTTGCGATATACGACCTTCTAAATTGCAAAGACACTAGTATCCACGTAAAACATATGGGTTGAACTACAAATGGCATAAACCAGATGAGGGATGTTAAAAACGTGATCTTAATAACGATATCTGGTGGGCCCAGAAACAGGAAATGGTGAGATGAAAATAAAGCATACTTCTCAAAATTCTCACTAGCATTGGTTGCAATTAGTTGGGCATCAGCTTCTTGGATATCTGATTGATCTGCACCAGCATTAACAGCAGAATGAGGCATAAGTTCCCCTGCAACGTCACTTATCCCCTCACATTTATCCATAAAAACTTAATGATAAGAAATAGAGTTGTTTTCCCATATAATAAATCTGTTACTCGTAATTTATATTTTATAGACAGATAACAACAATCTGGGACATGAATAGACATGCTACCTAATCTTGCAGCAGCCTTCTGCCCATGACCAGAAAATATGAACTGTCGATCATAGAGTTGCCTTTTTAATTGGTCTAATCTTTTGTGGGTAGAAACAGGGAGCCAATTAAGCCACTTACTGATCCCATCTTTTGGCCTACGAACACGCTGTTCGAACAGTGAGAATAAATAAGAACAAACAGTATAAAAAGTGTAAATCATAGCTCGTAACAATTTCAAGAACTACTACAGCAGTTAAGTGATGACAGTGTAACATGGGTAGATTGTGGGTTGCCAATATGATTGAACAAATGCAATAATCTCGATAATGCATAAGCTCGTCCTAACATGACAAGTCAAATATGAGATTTCGCTCGATATCTTGAGGCTCAGAAACAGAAGTAAGGAAGCATGGGAATGATAAACCCTTACATAAAAAGAATGCCGATTAAATAGGCCCAAAGCTCGAATTAATCCATAGCACTGATTCTCAGCTCCGGCGAAGCCATTTCCGATTATAACTGCTCGTCTAACAGTTCTGTGCATTTCAGTGTGTATGCGAGGGAGAGGAGGTTTTGCTAGGGTTTTACAGCAGGTTTCTTCAACAGGGTGATGTTCTGACTCGGGTCGGCCCGACCCTTTTAGAGCTAAACGGGTAGAGATTAATTTTATGTAGACTTTTACTTTAACTTTTTTATTAAAATTTTAATCATCTGGATGGTTTTTATTAGAGTCGTTTATAGGTGGGACGATCCGTTAGATCTGATTCATCCGTTCCGTTAGAAATGCGAGTTTTGATAATCATTATCGAGAAAATAGGCGGGTCCGAGTTTGTTCGTTAAAATTAACAGACGAACATGTACAATGTAAAAATAAATATGGACAGGTTCGTCCAGCCCGTTTATGTTTTATAATTAATATTTTTTACCATTAATTATAATTATAGTACTATACTAATATATTTTAAAGTTATATCTTATATGATGGAAGTTAGGACTCATTGGTTTTTTCTTGATCAAAACTTGGGAGGTTTGAAATTTGCAGCAACATGATGGAACCATGGAAATGCATTATTGATTTTCTGGAAGTCTGGATTTTGTTTTTCGTTTCTTTTCTCCACTTGTTGAGATCCATGTGTCACTTTAGTCGATTAAAATTATAATTGCAACGGTGTTTTTTCTTTACTTTTGGTTCCACATTTGTTAATTAATTTTTAGTGATCAAGTTTATAGATTTATAAGAGTTACATTTTAGACCCGTTTGCCCATGGGCAAGCCCGACCCATTTATAGGGCGGGCAATGGCAAGTTGTCAAGCCGGAAAAAATGACTTGGGTTTACAATATTAGGCTTGTTGGACAAAAAAAATAGCTCGCAAATGATCACCTCTAGTTTTTATGTGACCCTGGTAAGGTATCCGCATGATATTGTGGTGTACATATCAATTTAAAGTCGATAACATAAAATGTTAATTATGTTTAATTTTTGTCTTTTTCTTATCCTTCGGGTGCTAGTTGTATACCCGTACAATATAGCTGAGTGTAAATTTTAAATAAATGTAAGCTATAATACCTAGTACAAAATAAGTTTTTACCAAATAAAATATATATGTTGATCTATTTTACATTTTCAAGTAGAATGTGAGAAAGAAAAAAACAAATTAGACATTGTTTGATAATTTTGAGTACACATTTGGATGAACATAAGTTAACTTATTGAATCACTAGTTGGAAGAGTTTTTTGTCACTATTTTCAATTATACTGCTCATTAATATTAATTATTATTTATTACTATTAATTATAAAAATAAATATTAATTATATACAACTAGAAGCGTACTCGCGCAATGCATCGAGATACATCGTGATTTTAATATTTCATTTTATTCGTTATCTCAGTCGATGTTATAATATGGCTTTATGTGATTTTGAGAAAACGATGATGTTTTTATTTTTAAATAAAATATATGTTTGAAGATGTCATAAAAATTTGACAAAAATACATCGCTATTAACTATTTGAAATTCCTCATTTTTTGTGTAATTTTTTAATTCAATTTTTTTATAATTTAATTTATGTACAATAACGAAGTAATTTATATTTGTTTTACTAATATAATTTTTTTATAAAGATAATAATTATTTATTTTTTTGGAACTCGATAATTATTCTAATTATATTTTAGATTTTTTATATTTTAAAATGAGATGTCCATCCTCTATTTTATTATGTTTATCTGCAGTTATTTATGCGAATTCATACATCGAGCTTTAATAAGTTTTACTTATGCATAATTACTTGTAATCTTGAATTTTAAGTAATATGCATCAATATACAGTACTTTATGCATAACAAAAATATATCGATATTCGTATCAA
>NC_037528.1:24303584-24322198 GCF_001531365.2 Cynara cardunculus var. scolymus | reverse complement strand
GAGGAATTTCAAATAGTTAATTTGATACTAATATCGATATATTTTTGTCAAATTTTTATRATATCTTCAAACATATATTTTATTCAAAAATAAAAACATTATCGCTTTCTCAAAATCACATAAAGYCATATTATAATATCGATTGAGATAAAGAAGAAAATGAAATATTAAAATCATGATATATCTCGCTGCATTGCGCGAGTACGCTTCTAGTATAGTATAGATATAAATATAAATTTATTAATTTAATTAATATTAATAATGAACTACAATGGCCAACAAACAAGTATTTATAGATAACAATTAGATTCCGATATTACAACTTCTCAACATGCAACAATACATATACACCTCTCATTGATAATAAAAAATGCAAAGGCAAATTGAGTCAACAAAAGCTCAAAAGCACCTTATACATACAATTGGTTTTACTAACTACGATTGTATTAAGTTGAATCATTGTTGATTAAGACTGACTTGATCTATTAATTAGAAAGATGTTTCTAAAATAAAGAAAAGATGATCGTTTAGCTATATAACCTTAATGATATTTTAATTAAATTCATAACTTTATGATGTTAAAAGAAAAATGACTTTACGTTCATCAAAAGATCATGTATTTAATTAAAATCTCATTTAAGGGGTCATTTACCTAAATACTTACCCGTTAAGAGTTTACGGATAAAATTCAACATAATCACTTACTTACCGATTAAGATATTAGTCCAGTAAAAATATGCAACATTTTTCCCAGTAAACACTAACATTGGTAAGTGTGTTGCCCTCGCTTACTAGGTAAGACTATCGGTCATTGTCTTCGTTTTTACCGGGTAAGAAAAGTTTACTCAGATAAGCGTTTTGTAAACGGCCCCTGAATATATGTGGGTTTTAGGAGTGGTTATTGAGACGAGATGTGGGTTAATAAGAGATTTAGGGGGAGTGGGTGTAGAGGGGGGTTGCAACTATGCTTAACAAGTTGTAGCTGATGCATAAAGTACTTGCACATGATATTGCACGAATCATTTCGATTATGAAGCCGAGAACTCGAAACGACAATATTGTTTTAAATTTTGTTTTATTCTCTGTCCCTCTTGATGCTAATTTTATAGTTTGTTATGATTTCAAATCCCATATCAGATAATTTTGAAACATAATAGTTCAATAACAAAATTAAAATGTTCTATTGGTAAAAGATTTTGAAATAGAATAGTTTAATAACAGTGTTTTTAACCAAAAGCATTTGTTGTTCTTGTCTTTTAAAGATCGACTTATGCATTAATTACTAATTAGCGGTTTGTAGTTTTTACAACTTGTAATTGAAAAAATGTAATACAATCGAAAACAAATTTATCGGTACAGAAATTCCACTATTCTCCGAAGTCTTGGTTGTTTGCAAGTAAAATGTTGTCTTGAAAGCTAAATAGAAAATACAATGGTTATGATCTATCAAAATCACTCCACGTAGTTTATCCGAAGATTAAAATCTTGAAAGAATTTGAGGACCTTTTTTTTTTACCACGTTCCACATAAGGCATGAAAGAAATCCTCTTGCAATGAACGTCAAGTGTGTGATGCAAGTGGCAGTGGCAACAAGTTGTGACCTTTTACCACAACATACGGAGATTAGAACCATATACCATTGGCAGAAATTCACCACTCTCATCTGTATGACAAAGTGCACAACAATATAACGAATTAAAATCCCGAAATTTTTATATAAGAATATATATACAAATTTCGCAATAACAAAATTTATGTTGTTGAAGATTTCATATATTATCATCAATGTATGTGCAAGTTGTTACAAATTATCATCGATATAACCACAAGAGAGGTGCCTGATTGGTTTGAGTTTGGCTCCAAAGGTCAAAAATACCTAGAGGTCCCAAGTTCAAATCCAATGATGAATAAATATCCCCTTGTGGCCACAGAGGTTCAAATGCCGTGACTCCGGGCTATCTGCAAAGCATGTGGTCGCCATGAGATTAGTCGGCTCACATAGCGGGTTGGATATCCAGGTTAATCAAAAAAGTTATCATCGATATAAACTATATATAGTCCTTAATAAAGGTATAAACAAATTCTCCAATCGTAGCAAAGACATTTTTGTACTCTTCCATTATAAAAGTTAAGTGGACGAATGCTAGACATGTACGAAAGTACAAAACTTCAGTCATATCAAATTACGAAAGATTAAAATAGAAGTAATGTTGATACTGAACATAATTGACACCAGTACTTATTTGAGCATGCGAATTGAACTTATATGGAAAATGATGCCAAAAAGAAGAAGTTCCAATATGGCAAATTAGGTTTCCGTGTAATTTGCTCTATATAAGAAGACCAGGTCAAAGGTTCATAGCATCTTACCACTTTCCCAGTTGGTTAATATATGTACATATAGAATACGATGACTTAACGATATTTTTGTTGTCGGGCACGACAAGGTTCACATGGCTAACGCATTCATAAGAAAATTCTCTCGAGTACATCCATACAAATTGGGTCATCAACAATGTAGAAAACACAAATTATATGGGAAATTACGGGATGGAATCACAGGTGATTTATCCAAGAACTTATGTGTGTACAGGTTGGGGTTTGAGTTAACGATCTATCATAAATATTATCATAAATGATGTTGATGTGATTCGAACTCGAGTATGAGATAGAAAAAGGGTATTCTCGTTGTGTTTTAAAATATATATAATGACACACAACAAATTAATACGATAATTTTTTTTTTTATTAACCTGAATATCCAACCCGCTATACAAGCCGACTAATCTCAGGGCAACCATCTGCTTTGCAAATAGTCCGGAGTCACTGTATTTGAACCTTCGTGACCACAAAGGGATTTTTTATTCCTCATTGAATTTGAACCTGAGACCTCTTGATACTTTTAACTTTTGGAGCCGATTTCAAACCAATCAGGCATCATCCTTGTGGTTTACGATAATACTTTTTACAAACTTATTAACACAGTGTCCTGATTTTGCCTGTCTATTCTAATTTCTAACCAGCTCATAGGTCGAATAAAACCCATATGCTGGCCGACCCCGGTCCAATTTTCCTTAACTTAAACCCTAGCCCTGGTCCATACCATTATCGGAGTCCCTCTAGCATCAACGCCTTTGTATTCAACCATGCCTGGTGCGGAAGGAGGTCCGCCGGAGGTGACCCTGGAAACATCGATGGGTTCTTTCACCCTGGAGGTAGATATTTGATTCGTCTGAAGTTTTCTTACTGTTACAAACGATTTTTAGACAAATTGATTGATGTTTAACTTAACTTGACCAGATGTACGATAAGCACGCCCCTAGAACTTGCAAAAACTTCGTTGAGCTATCTCGAAGGGGGTACTACAACAACGTTAAATTCCACAGAATCATCAAGGTATGTAACCCCAAACATCCCTATTTTTGACCAAGTGTGTGTGTGTGTGTTAAGTAATGATAATGCGTCCACAACGTGCTAAGTTTGTATGGAAATTTTTGGTTTTTTGACTTCTGGAATAGGATTTCATAGTTCAAGGAGGTGATCCTACTGGCACAGGAAGGGGTGGAGAATCGATCTATGGGTATGTGTATGGCTAATCACATACTAGTTTTCAGCTCGAAGAAAGCTCTATTTAGGTTTTCTATGGTGTAATGATACGAATTTGATAGATTTGAAGATTATTGGAGTTATCTGTGCTTCTGTAAAATCAATCAAATCTGCTCAATTTATTTTAGTAAAAAAGGGCATGTAAATGTCATGTTTTCTGATATAAAAGATGGATGTCAAAAGTTACATTAAGATTAAATTTCAAGAATAGACTGATTTGTTCTTGATGTATTCTATTGTATGAACAAAATTTGTGCTTATGCTTGTAAAGGCGTTGTTCTATGTTCCCAGAAATTGGATTGTTCTGTTGACATGAGTGTTTATTGTTGAAGCTCGAAGTTTGAGGATGAGATCAACTCAAAGCTGAAGCATACTGGAGCTGGTATCATATCTATGGCTAATGCTGGTCCAAACACAAATGGGAGTCAGTTCTTTATCACCTTGGCACCAGCACAATCTCTTGATGGTAAGTAATCATCTCATCTGCAAAGTTATCATTTTGGATCAACTGCTTCATCTTTTTCTGGGTTGATGGCTTTACTTTTGTCAGAGGGATGTTTCTGATTTACACTTTTATCCGCATTAAGTTTGCATATGATGTCTGATCAATGATGAATAAAGTAATGAAGTTCAAGTCACACTATGCACTTGTTATTGTACCTGATTGAACGAAGCAATGTGTGTGATTCTGATGATTGCTTTCTGTAATCCGAAACCCAGTTTTAGTTTGGCATATGATATATTCTTTTTGTAATATTGGCATAATTTAATGTGTTTCAACAACATGTGCATGTTTCAACATGTGTAGAACTCTGCGTTTATCTGCTTTTCTTTACCTATGCAATCTACAACACTGGCCAATATAGCAACGCTTGTTTAGTATTAACATATGTTCTCATTATTGACAGGAAAACACACGATATTTGGAAGAGTATGTAGAGGAATGGAGATTGTCAAGAGGCTTGGTAGTGTTCAGACTGATAATACCGATAGGTCTGTTGCATTCTTGAGCTCTTTTATCCATTGTTTATAACGTTTTAGTTTTTTATTAGACATTTTGTGACAGCCACAAACCTTTGCATATGCATCAATAAGTAATGAGACATTGGGAGGAATGCCTTAGGAGAGGTAGGGGTAGCTTGAAATTGGCCCGAGGATATATGCTAACAATTTGCCTTACATAAAAGAGGGTGGATTTTTTAGTTTGGCTTCATCTTTGTAGAATTTGATGCATACTTTTTTTTTAACAAACATCTGTTTGACTACATATTGTCAAGTAAAATGAGTTTTGGCCATTATGCTGCAGGAGTTATTTGTTTAGCCATTGTATCTGATGTCCCGACCATTGTTTTGTTTGCTTACCTGTCTTTCTTGTTTGTCAAAGAAGGAAGTAGTTTGATCAGTTTACTCACAAGTCCTACTTGAGGGTAAATGTGTTGAAAGTTGTTGGTTTTTAGTGGGCAAAAAAGTCATTGGTACATGAGACATGGGGACCAAACAAATAATTTTATCAATAGAGATGGCCAAAAGATGCTTTAATCAATAATATAATGCCAAACAACTTTGTGATAGGTTTTTTGCTTACACCAAGTCCCCAACAATGGTGAGTGAACTGAAATAGGAGTTCATGACCCTCTTGTTAAAATCTTTTTTGTACCAAATTCGAACAATGCTTGGATACGTTGCTTGCGTTAGATCAATATGGCATTTTGGTGTTCAAAATGGTGTCATTGTGAGCATGACCCTATTTTTTAAGACGTGCTCTTTCTCTTGTGATATATCACTATATAGTTCAAATAATCCAATAGGTATTGACATCGGACAACTCAATCTGTTTTTGATTACTAATCATGTGTATTCTCGACCTCGTCCAAGAACGCACTTTGTTGGTTTTATATGCATATTTGCACCATGTGTGATTATCTTTAGATGACTTCCTCTATTCTTTATCTATTCTAAATGTCTTGATCTGTCCAGGCCAATCCATGACGTGAAAATACTACGAACAACAGTTAAAGATTGATCCTTGTTGGTACTTTCAGATTTAAGGCCTCTGATGCTGGCAGTGGTTATATTACTCACATCAAGGTATTTGTTACTACCCATGAAAGTAATTGACAGATAAAGGCTACATATGAGGGCAATTTAACATGAACCTCAAAGGCACTGAAATCATTAGATCTTGTAATGTGATACTGCAACAAAATGACTGTTTGTTTGCTTTCCTCTATCTAGATTTGGTCAAGTTATTGGTTTCTTAGCCTTTGCACATAAAGATATTGTTCTCATATGAAAGTATTTGAACCCATTATCTGTGAGGTATTACCACCTTCTTTTTGTCTTTGTGCATAAGTTGATTTAATGAATGAGAAGATGCAGATATTTAAAAAGGTTAAATATTAAAAAACAACCCAAAAAAAAAAAAAGATTTTGGCTCCCAACAGAGATCAAAGATCTCGTGTCTAGAGTGGGAACCCTACATACCTTCAGAATTATAATCAAATCCATTTGAAGACTATGTTGGTCAGATTGGGGGTAGCTTACAATAATATGAGCAGATACACATGTTGCCATTGCATTTTCCAACACCAAATGGCTCTCTTTTGGCACACCTGTGATGGCATCTCCACAGCTCACATTTCCCCCCACCAATCCTCTTTTGACACATGTGTTCCGGGATTCTAATTGCATGAGCACCACCAATCACTGCGACTATGGTTGAGCAAGCTGTTCATCCCAGAAGATTTTTTCATGTTTTTTAGAAGTTAAGAAGAAACAATCAATCAACTGATAATGGACTTGGATACAATAATTGAATGAAAAATCATAAGCAAAAAAGAATGGAGAAGGGAAAACCTGAAAAGAGAAGTAGCAGGAGCAGCAGAGAGAGGAATCTGGTTGATTTTGATGTCTTCATTTTCAGATTTGATGGTTAGGCTTAAGGAAGGTATGTATAACCAACTATAAAGCATTATCTTTATACAATTTGTAAGCCTCTACTTTATTCTGTTCTCTTTAATCGTTACTGTGAGTTAATTTAATTGAATAACTCAAAGAACTTAATACTACCTCTATTTTAGCCCAAGAACTTTCAGAAATCATATTCATGGACCTTTAGAACCATACATGTTGGTCATAAGGCTGAGATGACGTTGTCATTATAATTTCATATAAGCGTTTGTTACCCGTTACACTGAAAAGGTAGTCAAAGGGATAAAATGAACAGTTCTTTTTATAAAGTATGGATTCTCGACTAATCTTGTGGAGCCCTGAAGATAAGAACCGGGAAAATCCTTAGTGGCCTTAAGGAGACTTGAATTGGCGACTTATGTGGAGGATCTCCAAGGCCTAACATTTATATGCCAGCTGAGCTGCCCCTCAAGATATGGATTAATATATGGCAGATAAGCAGATTAGTTATTAAGTTGCATAATGTGATTTTGATTTTTGAGGATGAGTCAAAAGATTGTTAGGTAGTTTTTTTAGAAAAAATGTTTTTATTTTTTATTTTTTGAAGTATATAATATTTATATACGACAAACGCAACAAATAAACTCACACACACTCCTCACTTATGGTGAGGTTTGAACCCCTGACCTCCTAGAAGGCCAAGGGCTACGATACCGCTAGGCCAAAGGCCGTTTGGTAAATGTTCTTTTCTTTGTGGTGACTTACTCTCTTTGGCTTCAACGTCACTTGTGAGCAAATGGAAAGATGATGGATGCTTCTCTGGACAGGTGGTGACTTGAGGATATAAAGCTCTTCAAATGCTTTTGCTTTTGAAACTTATTTAGATTAGATTAAAGAGACAATGAACCTTCTCATTCATCCCAAAGTAACTCATTGCATCATCTATCTGATACTAAAAAATGTAACCGAGCCCTAGGGACCGATTCAGGCTCAACCGAATCCAGCCTGGTCTCAATCTGAACCGGTAAAGGGCGAGTCAAAGACCTTCCAGCCTAGTGGTAAAGGCTTGGGCATGACATAGTCATGAACCCGAGTTCGAGCCCTGGGAGTGGAGTGTTGGCGACATTTAAGTGGGGCCATGTTTAGCCTCTAAATTTGCCGGGGATTAGTCGGGTTTTGGCCCGGACACCCTTACAAAAAAAAAAAAAAAGGGCGAGTCAATCTAACTCAACCGGGTCTACCACGCAGTATGTACGGGTAATCCCTAACCAAGGAGGCATCCTTGTGATACATGTACGGTTCTTTGCATCTTCGCGGTGCCCACTTATTTAATATACCAGTGTCATGATATTTGACAACACACACGTCACCGACATGCTTTTATGCGTAACCTCGAACCATATATGTTTATAACATGCTTTAACTAAAACACGTAATATATAGAATTACAAAAGCATGTAATGTTAACGTGACCGTAAATCATGATTTCAAAGCATGCTCAAAAAAAGATATTTTACATATGTACCCCGTTTTGAAAATCACATAGTACTCGCATTAATTTCGAGGTTATCGACTTCAACGAAATAAGAAACTGAAATCACCGTTAACTTCTTTTTCTCGAGTTGATTAAAGACCCACGTTCGATATTTCGTCTCAGTAGTTGAAAATCTACAACTCTTAGGTATGGTGTTTGTGATTGCTTATAAAAATAACTTGTTGACTTATTTGGATGTGGTATCGGTAATGAACATTTTTGAGTGTTTGGATAAATAACTTATATCGATGTCAAATTGATAATAAAGAATTTTTAAAGAAGTTAAACTTAATGAGTTGATAATAACTCTTTTCAAAGTCAAAATACTCTATGTAAGGTGGATTGAGGGATGTATCACACCCTTTTGTGAATGTCTCACATTTCATCCATGTGAGAGACTTGAGAGTCTGCCAACTTTTTATAGTATACAACTATGCATACACGTCTAGATGTCCTATACATACACGTGTATACACGTGTATGTGTTCATATATACCAGAAAGATACTTATATAATATAGTCAAATACATTTTAATTTTAATGTTTTGTTTATTATTTGTCTCTACAGATGTTATAATACGATTTTATGTGGTTTCTAGAAAATAATAATATTTTTATTTTTAAATATTATAGAGATTTGAAAAAAAAAAATATCGATATTGATATTAAATTAACTATTTAATTATTATTTTTGTTTTGTCGTGTAATTTTATTAATTCAATATTTTTATTATAATTTAATTTAAGTTTAATAATAAAGTAATTTATATTTGGTTTTTTTAATAATAATATATATATTTTTTATAAATATAATAATTAAGTATTATGTTAGAATTTCATTATTATTCTAATTATATTTTAAATTTTTTATATTTAAAATAAGATGTTTATTTTGTATTTAATTATGTTTATCTGCAGTTAGTTACACAAATTCAAACATGAAGTTTTAATAGGTTATACTTACGTCAAATCAACTTATAATCTTGAACTTTAAGTAATATACATCAATAAACAATATTTTATGGATATAAAATTATTTTTAAAAGTTTTTATCAAATGCTTTATAATATAGTATAGTTAGGAGGTATTCTTTTGAGAACTATAAAATTTGAGATCCGTAAGATCCAATTTAAACCATCAATTGTATTAAATTAATTGGTAAATTAGAAAAATAAAAAATTAGTAATTTTAGCAATTTCAAAATTAAAATTTTGAATAAAGATTATCATGCAATTTTACAAGTTCTCTCTCCTCTCATTAACAACATAATCTAGAAACAAATAGAACTAACACAAATAATCTAACACAATGTGAACGTCACGTAACCTAATAAGTATCATCGAGTAACACATTGTAATCACAAGTGAATACAATGTGAACAAAAAAACATCAAAACCAAAAAAACATCAGATCACTAAAAACATTTTATAAAGACTTAGATATAAATTGTGAACAAAATCAATAATCAAGTTTGAATACATGTCAAACATTTTCAATAAACTCAAACCAAAAATCATATCATCACGATGTAAAACACTATCAAATATATTGTTTCAACTAATAACATGACCACCTATTTATTTTAGACATTGTGATCACTTATTTTTTTTTACACATTATAATCACCTTGTGAATACAACGTGACACAATACAAAAACAAAAAAACCCCAAAAAAGACGGTAAAAATCCTTAAAAGCATTACATAAGGACTTGAATACACATTGTGAACAATTAATTAATATTTTATTTGAAGAGTTATGTTATAGGTTTTTTTATTTATAAATTAATTATATGTATTTATGAATTGACTAAATAAACTTTTATATTCATTTCGTAAATAACATAATTATCTTAAATAATGCTTTCTTCATCTAAAATAAATGTCTATAATGAAAAATATATAAAGATTTAGAAATATGTAACTATTACACTTTTAATTAATAAAAAAACAATTTTACGCTTAATTATAGAGAAAAATATTCTCTATTTCTAAAATTAAGGGTAGAATAGGAAAATAAGCATTTACTTTTGAAAATTGACACTTATTTTGGAACAAACTAAAATAACAACATAGACACTTATTACAGGACGCATGAAGTATAGCTTTTGACTTATAACAAGTCTCAAGGGCTTTAGGCCTTCTATCTCACACTTGCTCAACTCAGTGAAGCCACAAATAATATCTTCGTTCTATCTTGTGCTCGTCTGGCCTGTGATCATTTTGCGAAATATACCTGTTATTTGTTTTGGAACATTTTTTAGACTTGCATATAAAAGTTCAATGAAACTTCGTTATTCATTTCGATTCAATTACATATATATCATGTGTACTGGAACTCTGAATTATATGGATGACTAAAACTGTATTTAGGTTGATTATATGTATTATGATGTTATTTTGATTGTATACGTCACTAGGTATTAGGAATAAATCATATCACACCTTTGATGCATTCTTTTTTTACATTTTGAGACATGTGCGTTTTGGCTTATGGTATGAGAAAAAACTGAAACCGCATACACGGTTTGATAGATGGGTGCTCTAAACCGCGCCACATAGATTTTTGTTGTGTTTCTATATCCTTTTCGGAACTGAAAAACTCTCTTATAAGTATGTATTGTGCGACAGTTACTTTGACAATTAGCGAGTTACAAACATCCTAGGTCAACCTTTCAAATCAGCTTCAGTGAGGACATTCGTTGGTTAGTTGCAGTGAGTGCAGTCACTCGTCGGCATCAATGGCAAACTAGCAGTCACTAGTCAACTTCAGTGACTCAACACACTCACCGAAGGCAAACACTAAAAAGCTTAAGGTGTTGAATGTAAGCAATTGACTCTGCTAAGGGGCATTCTTGACTCCTATCATTCATCAATTCCAGTTTTAAGTTAGTTTATATGAGTATGTTCTCTGATCTTCATAACTTGTATTATAACTTAACCAAACTTTCAGTTTTAGGTAATTCTCAGTCACACTAACACTAAACTCAACAACACCTACATTCTCGCTATTGTTAAAAAAGGCATTAAAACATGAAAATGCATATTGAAAATGAGGTATGAATGTGCGCGTGTATACCCACACACATATACATACACACACACACATATATATATATATATATATATATACACACACACACACATAAATACTTATATAGGGGGACCTTCTTTAAATTGTAATAACCTTGAGAACTAGTGCATCATGTACTATTTCATATGATTTTTTTCCATCTAAGACGAGGATTTAAAATATCGATTAACATATATTTGTTTCACAGTGTTTTTGTTTTACAATGTGAACTTTTTTAGCATGTTTGTGATACAAAATGTACATGTAAAAAAAAATTCACATTATGAACCACACACATATGAAGCAAATACATTATATGTTCATTAATACATTAAATGTTAGACTTAGACGAGGAAAAATCATATGAAATAATATCTTAAGATAAAAGTTCTCACTGTTATCACAATATATGAAGTTCTCAAATGATTAAGCCCTTATATATGGGGGTTGATCAATTGTTAACCTGATAATTGATGTTAACTATGTGAACCAATCATAACCTTTAATCTTTGTAATCTATAGATTAAATTCATTCGGGCATTTTTTTTAATAAATCAAAAAATTATGCTTAATAAACATATGTGAACAATCACGAACAAAGGGTAATTTTGGAAAAGATTAGGGGGGGTTCTTTTAGCATCAATTACTTTCCCAGTAGTTACTCCTTCATTGGTTCGAAACCAATCTCAAGCTCTGTTACTCCGATTCACCTATGAACACAATCTCAATATTGTCGTTATAAACAAGGTTCAACTTTTTCAAATATGTGGTAATCCTCACCTATGAACACAATCTTAGTTTTATCGTTATAAACAAGGTTCACTTTTCAAAATGTGGTAATCTGGTTCGTCTTTTTTGCAAAATTGGTATGTGGCAATCTGGTTCACCTATGACCACATTAGTTTTGTTGATATGTGATAATTTGATTCACCTACGAAAACCTGTTTTTATCAAATATGCGAACCTGTTCTATGAACATTGTTCACATTTTCAACTATGAACGGCTTCATTACTCTTTTCCAATTTTGAACAACGTTTATTTTGGTGTTCAATAACAAACTTTTTGAAATTGGCCAAGAAACTTAAAAAAGATATAAATAAAAGAATAATGAACTGTGGATATGGTCCCGTGTTCTAAAATATTTTTCAACAAGGTCCCTGTGGTATGTTTATTGTCGATTTTGTCCTTATGTATTCAATTTGTTTTGGTGGTCCCTCAAACTAATACATCCATTAACTCCGTTAAATCAAGAACCGTTTTTGCCATCATACATATATACATATTTGTGTGTACAAATATAAAATTTACTTTTTTTAGGCAAGAATCCTCCATATGCATTCTACAAAAATACCATTTCCAAAGAAATAATGGCAACAAAAACCGCATCCAATCACATAAATTCTGAGACTGTTTCAAAACTCTCAACTCATTACCATAATGAACGCATCCATCAAGTCTAAATTAAAGATGAACAACATAAAAACACATATAAATGTCATGAAACAAAAACCAAATTTGGAATCATCTTTCAACTTAATTAATAACCACCCTTGAGATCATTCACAACATCGTAAGGAATGGGCGTTACCGTCTCTAGGGTCGTACCTTCAACCATAAACCCGGGTTTCGGCCCAACTGGTTGCCTCTTCGTACTGATCACCTCACCCTTGGCCTTCGCCTCCGCCTTTAGTTGATCGTTCTTTTTAACTCTCTGTTTGAACTCTTCCGTGCACCTGGATGGCATCACATGCTCAATTCGCACGTGAATCCTCTTCTTGATGATCCTGTTACCAACCTGTATTAACATATATACATACATTTTGTCATATGTCACATTGGATAAAAATTGATAATTGCATAAATTCGAGGCAATCCGAGGATAAAGTGTTCCCTTCAAGAGGGCTTCGATTCAAAACCTGCTCTTAACAAAGATTTCCATTTTTAGCTTTAGATAGTGAGTTTTAATTAGCTTTTGCTTTAACCACAAGTGTAATGCCTGATTGGTTTGAGCTTGGGTCCAAAGGTCAAAAGTACCAGGAGATCCCAGGTTCAAATCCAAAGAGGAATAATAATCCCCTTGTGGAGATTCAAATGCGATGACTCCGGGCTATCTGCAAAGCAGATGATCGCCATGGGATTAGTCAGCTCATATAGCAAGTTGGATATCCAGGTTAATAAAAAAAATTGGTTCAAATCAGAGTTGCAAAGAATCAAAGCCAAGACTTCTCTTTGGAAATACAAGCAACTAACCAACTAAGCTATAAACTTTATAAGGTTTTGTCAAAAATGTATTTAATGATCATGAAACACCAACTCACTAATCAATAACATTGAACCAGTACAATTCCAGAAAGCAATGGCATTGTGCATATGATGAACAACTGTTAAATTGTTGGTATTTCCTATCCACAATTCGCAACTAATGAAACCACCTATATGAAGTTGTCCTGTGTAAAACAATTGACATTTACATCAATTCAATCGCATGCAAAGTCATTATCACATTATAATGCTTTCAAATCAAATGAAAAAACTAGCAGCTTGATTGATAGCGTTAAACGCATAAATCAAACACGAAAACTCAGAGAGAACCCCCAAATCTGTCGAATCAATTCTCCAAACTAAGTGTCACGGATATTTGCAACAGCAACTAACATTTATAACTAAACAGACAAAAGAATTCACACCATACATATATAGTGAGATATGGGAATGGACATTGACCTGTTTGTTCATTTCAACGCCGATGGCGCGCTTGGTGACGTTCCAGACCTGACCGGTGCGGCCATGATAGAACTTATGAGGCATACCTTTATGAACGGCGCCGTTCACCTTGATATCAACATAATCTCCGACGTGATAGGTTCTGAGATAAGTAGATAGATGAATGGTACCCTTCTTTCTGAAGCCTCTTGCGAACAGATCCCTGGTCCTCGATCGCAATCCATGTCCCGCCGGCATCTTTCCCTCTGTCGATCGATCACAAACAAAACAAAATCGAGCAGAAGCGACTATAAAACTGTGGCGCGCTTTATGAGATGGTTGATTGCTAGGGTTTTCAATTGGGCCTAATGGGCTTTCACTTATTGGGTCTTGATGGATGAGCCTTTTTTATGATTTGTGGTTAATCGGGATAAATTAACAATATTTCATTTTTCTTTGGTAAGTTTTGGGCTGGATTCGTATCAGCAAATTATGTTTAATATATTGTGAATGTGAGGTACGGTAAGTTAAGTTTTAGGGTTTGATTCGTAAAATGTTTTTTTGAAGGTATAAAATATGTTAAAAGAATTTGATTTTGAAGGAATTTGAATGGAATTTGACCGTATGTTTGGTTGGAATGAGATTTGTTAAATAATTGGAAATCTGCTTGTTTGGTTGGTATTTATGTAGCTTCGTAATTGGAATAGATAAATGATAAGTTACCAAAATACCTCTTTTGTAACGGTAGTAGTCGACGATGGTTCAGATCGATGGTGGTCGGCGATGGTTCAGAGGGTGGTGGTCAACGATGGTTCAGATGAAAGTCGTCTGGGTCTGGATAAATCAAGTAGGGAAAATGAGGATAATTTTGCCTTTTGAGAAATTGGGGTGGAATAGAATTGAATTCCTTCTTTGTGATAGAATGATCAAATCCATGAAGGATGAGATATGTGGATGCCTAAATGGAATTTGATCAATGTAATTGATCATTCCAATTCCTTCAGTTTCCGTTGGAATCACGCAAACCAAAGGCCCCCTTAAGCGTTAGGAACCACAATAACGAGGGGCAGATATATGGAGAGGGGAGCAGGCTCATGTGCACTGTTCACTTGATTATTGAAAAAGAGGAAAAAAAAAACGGCGTCTGGTTTTGAGGGATGTCCTTAAATACTTTACAACCAAATTTATAACATAAATTAAAACTATTAGAATGGTTCGGATTAGCACTTTATACACAAAAGGTCATGAGTTTAAATATTATTTCAAGTAAAAGATTAATTTTTTATCTTTTAATTTTAAGTTCGTATTACCAGCCCAAAATATCAACTCAGGGCCTACAATATTTTTTTTGAAAATATTAAGTGCAAAAATATTGTTAGAATAATCAAACTCATAACCTCATGTATAGTTATAGACATTATTACCATTATGCCAAGACAATATTTTATTAATTTTTCCACATTTTGATTTCATTAATTTTTCATAATTATTTTAATTTTCGATGCAAATTCATCTTAAAAATCATCGACTTTATCTCATTTTCAAGACAAAATATATTTATTTTAATGATCAATATCGATTTTCATTAGAAAAAAATGTATTTTATTCTCCAAATCGATACAATTGACTACTCTCTGGGCAAACCACGTTGACTTTCCCCTAAGTAAAACTATGATTTTGTTGACTTATCTTAAAGGTGCATTTGCTCTAGATATATTCATGGTTCTGTCACTGACGACGAGACCACAACATTGTTCAATAAATGACTTGTAGTAGCCGATATTATATGTGTGTGTGTGTGGAGATTCTCGTAAATCTGACTTCTAGTATTGTAGCATGGTTCTGAAATCTAAAACTCGAACCCTCAATCATGATTCATACTTTTTTCTGTTGTTTATCTTTCTCAAATTTATTTTACAATTTTGAGAAAGGTGTAGACGGATTAGTTATTACTAGAACAGTTCTCGTGCAATGCAGCAAGACATATCTCAATTTTAATGTTCTATTTTATTATATGTTTCTGTCGATATTATAATACGGTTTTATGTGTTTTTAAGAAAACAATAATGATTTCATTTTTGAATAAAATATAAATTTGAAGATATCATAAAAATTTGAAAAAAATATATCAATGTGAATATCAAATCAACTATTTAAAAGTTCTCATTTTTTATGTAACTTCTTTAATTTATTTTTTTATTATAATTTAATTTAAGTTTAATAACGAAATAATTTATTTTTGGTTTAATAATATAACATTTTATAAAGATAATAATTAATTATTCTGTTAGAACTCAATGATTATCCTAATTATATTTTATATTTTTTATATTTAAAATTAGATGTTTATCATGTATTTGATTATGTTTATATGGAGTTAGTTACACAAATTTTGATATGAAGCTTTAATAAGTTGTACTTATGTACAATCTACTTGCAATCTGGAGTTTTAAGTCATATGCATTAATAAGAAGTACTTTATGCATAAAAAGTGGTTTTTAAGAGTTTTTGTCAAATGCTTTATAATATAGTATAGATTTTATCTCTCTCTCTCTCTCTCTATATATATATATATATGTGTGTGTGTGTGTGTGTGTGTGTGTGTGCGCGCGCGCGCATGTGTGTGTGTATATATATCAATATAGGCTTTTGATAACATCAATTTTGGTGTTATTTCGGCACCACCTTCTATGAGATTTTGCTTGAGTTCTAAGCAAAGGAAGCATATTTTTCACAGTTTATTGCAAATATCGCATGTGTAAATCATTCGAAGCAAATCTAACGGAATTGGGCATTAATTGAGGAAATAATGACAGAATTGAGTAGTTGTATTTCAAGGGCCAAAGTGAAAAATTGTTGAAGTGATGGGATGAGTCAAGTCCATCCAAGAAGTGAAAAGTCAATATAGTGATCAGGGCTACTTTCCAAGCTAGTTTGATGGGTCAAGCTAGTTTGGAATTCTCGGGCTAGTTTGTTCTCTAGATTAAACCAGCGACCAAAATAGCAAACACCTCTGAGTCGAGTTAAATCATTATCATAGCTAGGATTGGGGGCAGTTAGCATTCTATCTCAAAGAGGGGCGAGAAGAGGCGATTTTGGGGGGACTCTTTCATCATAATTACGACGGATTGAAGCAACGTGTCCATTGTGAAGCATTTCGTTAACGAAGATCAATCCATTATTCGTGGGTATTGCGATTCAAAGGGAGTTCTTACATCTTTTAGATTTTTGTTCGAGAGATCATTGTTTAGATTCATGAATTATTCTATTGTTTTGCGTTATAATACCTCCAACATGAACTTATCTTTAGAGGTTGGGGGTTGAGTTACTCGTGGATTATAAAAATATGAACATATAAAGTTGTGATTTTTGTTAGATTTCTCTATTTAATGAAGCGTATGATTTAAAGTTTAATGCTCTTGTGAATCTGATCAGCTTTCAATTGATTTGTTCGTTATAAGTGAAATTCGAGATAATTAAATTGTAACTAGAATTGGAATTATATGCCTAAGGTGAGAACTTTGATAGAGATATACCAATTAAGCCTTAATACAGTTTTACAATCTTGTTTTCGAAAGATCAAGAGAAGACAGCCTTCACCTGCCCTTATGGTACGTTCACTTACCGGAGGATGCCATTTGGGTTGTGTAACACCCATATCACTTACAAGAAGCAATAATAAATAGCTAAAACAAAAGAAATAAATTCAAGTAAGAGAAATTAAAAATTCCAGAACGTGAAATCTTGAAATTTACATTTCAGACAAAAGGCAATAGTAAGGCGTTTACAAACGATTAACGAGACGATAAATAACAACCTACTAATCTAGAATTTTCTACAACTAGATTAAAGACGGGTGTTTCTATCAATCTCCAAAAATACGGCATTTTCCAGCTTAACGCTCAAGAGAACGAGGCTTTACTACAAAAGAGCCTCTTCACGAAATAATGCTCCTCTCAACCCGTTTTGGCCCCGCTACTAAAAGAACCTGCTAAACAAGTCATACCAAAGAAGAAGTGTTAGGCTTACGCCTAGTGAGTCCAATTAAATCCRCAAGGTACAGAGARACCTGAAGTTATAAATRTTACCAGWTTAAGCACTGAAARGTCGCAGTTAAATTAAAATRTTGCCAGGAGTATTAAACATCAGAGATTGACGGGGGAGACCCGATTACCGTTGATTAAGACGAACACAAAGTAAGTCGTAAATCACCGTTATAGAGCGTCACTTATGGCATTAACCAAAATCCAGTCATTTAGCCATTCGTGATCGTAAGCTCTTCACCTCGGAAATTACACAATAATCACAATGCCTATTTCCGAGTGGTAGTGAAAGGATGATATGGAGGTTACATAATAATCACAATGCCTACCCCCAGTTCACACCATTCTTCACACATAATAAAATAAAACAATTTCCGAATACGAGCTTCATCCCATTTCAAAATAATTATTTGGATAAATAATAATTGGCATACGAGTACATATAATAATAATCCAACTTCAAGATTTAACAAGAGTCTACCAAAATAGCAAGTATGCTACTACTATCATTAGCAATTACCGGACGTAAATCATAAGATAATAGAGTTCTCTACATAGAACGCCTACAATTTCTAGATATAATAAGGCGCGTATACGACAACCCATACACCATCTTTTCTTCGAGTTATGCCCGTCTTGATACGACCCACTAGTAGGCTTTTTACGTAACTTTCTCGTCATATTTGACATTTCTTAGATAACAAATAAGTCCTCATCAACTAATATAAATTTCATGACTTTATATAC
>NC_037528.1:24276664-24303537 GCF_001531365.2 Cynara cardunculus var. scolymus | reverse complement strand
TCTAATATAATCTCATGACAATATCTATATTAAAGGTATCCTTGTCAAGTTAAAAATTAGATCCAAGCATATAGTGTTTTGAGGGGTAATAAAACGTGATCGGGTAAAGATGAACTCACAATGGCTGCCAACGAAGAAGACGAAGAACGCAGCACAGCAGCGGTTTGAGCTGCTGTCTTCGGCTGCCGGCTGTTGTCGATGGGGATGAGGGACGCAGCAAACAGCGGTGGTGTAGGGAGGAAGGCAGCGGCAGCAGGTGGTGGCGCAGGGAAGAAGTATAAGAAGAAGGGGGTGGCTGCTGCACTAAACGCTCCTGTGCAGGCCGGAAGGGACAGCTGCCGGACGGTCAACTCACGGCCAACACGACGCACTGCTGGAAGCAAAACACAGCAGCTAAGGAGGCGAGATGGTCCGGCGTTGAGGTCTAATCAAGATGCGGTAAGCAGTAGCATCGTGAGGGAGGTGACGTGCAAAAGGAAACCCATGGGAGAAGCTTGGACAGAGGTTTTGTGAGGCGGCAGTGAGAAAGTGGGGTTTTTAGCCATGCTTCCTTACCAACTCCCTACATGACAACACAATGGATAAGGACTTCTAAACTTAAGTGAGGTGTCAAACAAACAATGGTTGGTGGGGGTTAAGGTCAAAGAACATCAGATAATACCCCCCCCCTACTTATTTTATCTTATTTCAATTAACTTCAAGCCTTAAAAATAAAGGAATGTAAATGTAAATGATTTCCCTTAGATTTAGACTAGATACGCAACTAAAAGTGCCACATTTCAGTTATCAAAACTGCATAAGTATATCTACATGCGTATATATATATATATATAATATATATATATATATATATAAAATTCAAGAATAAGAGAAAATGTAAAAATACCTCGTAATGGAACGAAAGAAAATCTCGGGGTGTTACACCCTTATGGTACGTTCACTTACCGGAGGATGCCATTTGGGTTGTGTAATGCTCCATCAACATTTCAGAGGTGCATGATGGAAATCTTATCAGATATGGTGGAACGTACTACATATATCTTTATGGAGGACTATTCAATGTTTGGATCTTAATTTGACACATGTTTAGCACACTTGAAGGCCATTCTACAAAGATGTCAAGAAACAAGCTTGGTCTTAAACTGGGAGAAGTGTCACTTCATGGTGATAGAATGAATGGTGTTTGCCTACCAAGTCTCAAAGGAAGGGATAAAGGTTTTCAAAAATCACTATATCCTTGTGTGCTTTATTAATTAAATATGTCAAATTCAATTTTCAGTAATGATTGTATCTTTGCCTTCGACAAGTTGAAGAAGGAATTAATTTTAGCATGATCCTTGTGGCACCTGATTGGAGTCTTCTATTCATATTTATGTGTGATGCAAGCGATACTGCAGTAGGTGCTGTTTTGGGGTAAAGGAAAGAGAAAAGGTTACATGTTATTTACTACGCCAACAAGATATTAGACGAGGCACAAGTCAACTATAAAACCACTAAGAAGGAGTTATTCGCAGTAGTCTACGCCTGTGAGAAGTTACAATCATATCTAGTTGGTGGCAAGGTAATTGTCTACACATATCACTCAGCCTTAAAATACTTGATGACCAAGAAGGATGCGAAATCGAGGCTCATCCGGTGGGTATTACTGCTTTAAGAGTTTGATATAGAAATATTGGATAAAAAGGGCTTTGATAATACAATGGCATACCACCTTTCACATCTGGAGGGGGATAAAGAACATTCTATTGATGAATCAATCATCAATGATGCATTTTCGGATGAATGATTGCTTAAGATCAGTCATTCAGAGTGTTGATATGCTGATATAGTGAATTTTGTACTGGGGGCAGTGATACCATATGGTATGAATTCTCATCAGAAAAAAGAAGTTCCTTTCAGATGCAAAAAGGTACTTTTGGGACGAGCCATACTTATACAAACTTTGCACAAACAAATTGATCAGAAGATGCATTCCAGATGAAGAAAAGACCGACATCCTCAACCATTGTCATAATCTAGACTGTGGGGGTCACTTCAGCATGGATAAACCAGTTGCCAAAACGTTACAATCAATTTTTTTTTTCTAGTAGTCAATGTTTAAAGATAGAGGGAGTTAATAACCTGATGTGATCGCTGTCAGAAAGTTGGAAACATCACCAAGAGATATGAGATGCCCATGAAAAATTTCATGGAAGTCGAATTGTTTGACGTATGGGGGACCGATTTCGTGGTCCGTTCCTAGCTTCACAAAGGAATGAATATATACTTGTAGCCGTTGACTATGTTTCCAAGTGGGTGGAAGCGATTGCCACTCCAATTAATGGTTCCAAGGTTGTAGTGAACTTCTTAAGGAAACACATTTTCACAAGGTTCGGAGTGCCGAAAGCTTTGATCAGTGATGGGGTAGCAATTTTTGCAACAAATACTTGGAAGATGTCCTTAAGAAGTACCAGTAAAACATAGAGTGACAACTCCATATCATCCACAGGCGAATGGTCTCGCTAGAGTCTCAAACGAGAGTTAAAGCACATTATGGAAAAAAAGGTGAATTCATCTTAAAAAGATTGGGCATCACGACTTGATGATGCACTATAGGCTTATCGTACGACCTACAAAACACTCATTGGCATAACACCATACCGATTAGTTTTTGGTAATTCGTGTCACCTTCTACTTGAACTAAAGCACAAGGCCTATTGGGCAATCAAGTAATTGAACATAAACTTTAATGAAGTTGGGCAACATATATTTTTACAACTGAATAAACTGGAAGAGATCTAGCAGGATTCATATGAGAACACATCTATCTACAAGAAACGGACGAAAAGGTTCCATGACAAAAGTCTCCACCAAAAGGTAATTCTTTCTAGTATGCAAGTTCTGCTAACTCATAATTGCGTTTATTTCCAGGGAAACTTAAATCCAAATGGTCGGGTCCATTCACGGTCAAGGAGGTTTTTCTATATGGATCCATCGAGCTGCACAATAAGGATTGAGACACTTTCAAAGTAAACATTCAACGAGTAAAGCTATATTTCAGAGGAGAAACAGTAGTAGCAGACACCATCTTCCCCTCATAATCTAACCAGTGATCGCTGCAAAACATCGTGCCACGACTCTAAATAAGGCGACGGGTGGGAAGCAACCTACCAGTTTTAGTTTTTTAATTTTCGTAACTTTGATCTTTTTAGGTAGATATAGTTTATATTTATGTTGTAGTGTGTTTTGACCTCAAATGAGAATTTGAAGTTGGTAGAACCACAAAGATTACAACGGCTTTGGTCGCTGATTTGGTCCTTGAGAAATTCATGAACCAACGGTGATCTCTGACTTCGTATGGACTTTTTTGGTTTTAGGCTAGTTTCATTGCTAGTTTAATCCATGGGAAAACTAGAGGTGGCCTCTGGGAGGGTAAATTGTGTTTCTGTTACTCACTAGTTTGTTGACCCTTAAACTCACTTGAAAACTAGCGTCTATCACTGAGTTATGGTTCAAGATCTCATGTGAGTTTTGGTTGCTAGTTTTATCCATGAGAAATTCGCTTTGAAACTAGCGGTGGCCTCTGGAAGAATTATTGAAAACTGTGGTCTCTAGTTTCGTCGTTTCCAAGCGAGTTTTATCCAACTAGCGACAAAACTAGTGATCATATCTGTTTGATTGTACCTCTTCATGCCGTCACTAGTTATTCACTACTATCAACCCACTTGGAAACTAGCGCTGGCCATTGTTGGGTGTGAGTTCAGTTTTCGAGTGAGTTTATTCGCTAGTTTAAACTAGCGTCCAAACTAGCGTATGCCATTATTTTAAGTGTTTCATTTTTAGGCTAGTTTGTTTGCTAGTTTAACTAGCGACCAAACTAACGAACGCCTCTGTTTCACGAATTAAGAGTTTTTAAATCCGGCACTGCACCCGACCACCACTATCATTTTACTCACTTCAATCGATGTTTCCTCACAAATACTCATCATCCAAAGGTGATTCCGAGGACCACATTTGTTATATTCTTCATCAATTAAATGTATGTTTTTTTGTTGCTATTCATCACTCTCATCCATCATCAAGATGCAGGTAATGTTGCATTAGAAGTTTAAATTGCAAACCCAAGGTTATGCATGTTGTGGATCAACAATTATTTTGATGAAATTCTATAGGTGTAAACGACCTGCTTTTACTTGATTATATGCTTATATGTTCATCTCTTACTAGAACCTAGGGTTTCATTGTGACAATGGATTGTTTTACAACTTATGTTCGGTCCTTTGCTTAATGCGTGTAAAATGCTATCATGTGAATCAATATAGTTGTTGTTCATTGGGTTATGTGATATCTGAATTAGAGCAGCAATATGTCTGACATTTGAGTGATGATGGTTTATGTATTATATCCGAAATTGTTGAAGCATACTCATGTACTCCATTTGGGTCATTAGGTTGAGAGTATGGTCATTCATAGGTAATACCAACCTAAGTCTCAACCTAGGTTTTGGGTTACCGTTTGATAGTTGCCATGGACATTCTAATTTTTGTAGAAGCCTTATTACACCTACAAATTTTAATTATACTGTAAGATAAGATGGCAAATCTATACTATATTATAAAACATTTGACAAAAACTCTTAAAAATCATTTTTTATACATGAAATACTGTTTATTATGCATATTACTTAAAATTCAAGATTAGAAGTAAATTTTGCATAAATACAAATTATTAAAGCTTCATACTTGAATTTGTGTAACTAACTACAGATAAACATAATCAAATACTGGATAAACATTTCATTTTAAATATAAAAAATCTAAAATAATTAGGATAATCACTATCTTCTAATATAATACTTAATTATTATCTTTATAAAAAATTATATTATTAAACCAAAAATAAATTATTTTCTTCTTAAACCTAAATTAAATTATAATAAAAAAGTTAAATTAAAGAAACTACACAACAAAACAAGAAATTTTAAATAGGTAATTTGATATTAATATGGATATGTTTTTTAGAATTTTTAAGATATCTTTAAATTTATATTTTATTCAAAAATAAAAACATTATCGTTTTTCTCAAAACCACATAAAAATAAAATCGTATTATAACATCAACAGGGATAGAATAAAACGAAACATTAAAATCGAGATGTATCTCGTTGCATCACACGAGTACCCTTCTAATATATATATATATATATATATATATATATATAAATTACAAATATAACATAAGGCATACTACTTTTGTTTTCAATCACTAGTAAACCTATATATAAAACAACTTTGACCAAGTCATTGGAGGCTTGGAGCCATTGAATTAGAATTTGGGCCACGGTTGTCTATAGAGTTGGCCCGGAACTAACCCACATAAACTGACCCGAACCCGTCATTATTTTGGAGTAGCACTTATTCCGATAGTAGGCTTCCGTCGTGAAATTGAACGTCTGTGTGATTTAGATGGGGACTCGAGAGGTGTATGAAGAGAAGCTGCGAAGGGGGAATCTGTATCACGAACCCACCATCAAACCTGGTCTCGGCACTCCTCGCTGCCCTCGTTGTCTCTCTCTCCTAGACTCACACTCGGTGCGATTATGATCTTAGTCTTCAATTCATTACTTTGATGGTTTGCTTGAATTTTAGCTGATTGATTGTTTATATACATGTTTCCGTTGATCAGGATAAAGGAGAATGGACTATTACACCAGTGTTACATGACGCCACCGCTGTGGTAATACTACTAACAACTTTTCTCTAAATCTATATGTAATGTAAGTCATGATTGTTGTTGAATCGTGTTACTATATGTATGGTCACTATATGGTTTATGATGCACACCTGCAAGTTTAGATGTGTGTGCGTGAGTAAATTGAAGATTGAGTTAGTTTAAGTTGGTAGAGTAGAGTGGTTTATTGGTTGTCAAGCACAAAATTAAGTTCCGGGCAATTTTGGTTGTTGATGTGGACCTAAATTTGGCTTTGATAACACATACCAGATTTGTAGATGTTAAACTTAGCTTTGATTTCATATACCGAATTTAGCTTTGGTGTTGCATATCAAGTTTATATGAAACATCTAAGATGTGATGTTTTTATTTCATCCCTCTTGCCTTATTCAATCTATAGGATTTGTAGACTGCCTGGAAGTTGTTTTTTGGAAGTCGAGTTGCAGTTTGCATTACCCTAACAAACTTCTACTGATAGGAATGATGGATCTTACCAGGACTTTGAACAAATCTACATGTTACATGGAAGAATTCAATTGTAAATGACAAATGACTCAGATTACATGAACCTATGGAAGTAGGGAATTTGTCCCATCCCACATCATTCCTGAGTATGAAATGTTAGACTCCTTAGAAATCATTGATAGTGGACTATTAATGCTTCCGGCCATGGTTTATTGGTTTGGAGTTGATATGAAAGTTACCGTGCCAGTCTCCTATTCTAGGCTTCGGTGTTAAACATCGTATTAAAGTGGTGTCTTCTTGAGAGGCAGTGGGTTGAAGTACTAGTACATTTTCTGGGATGATTTTTGGGATTCTAGTTGGGTTTCTCTGTAGGTCTGTTGAGGACATTGTGAATCTAAGTGAGGGAGCTGGTGACTTTTTGTGTCCCACATGGGTTCTGAGTGTCAAATATGAGGATCCTTAACCATGGTTGTAGTTGAGTTGGAGGTTATTGCCTTATTGGGCTAGTATGCTACTCTGGAATCGGGTTTTACGCCTATGACACAATGTCAATGGAAACATAGATCAGACCATCAATGTCATGACCACTGAAACGTTGGTCAAGTATAGCATGGTTTAACATAAAGATGTGATCATGGTACCGTTACACACAATAGGATTATCAAGAAATCATAATTTACAATTGCCATACTCTTAATTCCGATGGCAGTTTCAATGTTATATTGCCACTATATTTTAGTAGTTCTTAGGTTAGTTATATTTATAGGAATCAGTGGCACTTCTTACCCTTGTTAATCTTCATATCAGGTGCTTCAGGGTTGTGGTGTTGATAGTAACTGCTAATTGTTGACCATGAGTATGGGATACCAGATTCGGATATGGAAGGAGAAATTTTGTTGTTTTTAAAAAAACGGAGATATGCAAATTGGCAAAGCTATAAAGTTAGTACAAGTCTAAAATTCTAGAACTTGCAACATATGCATGCTAGGGAGAAAGAAGGAAGCAAGACAAGCCAAAGAATTCTTCTTACTCAATAGTTTAGACTAATACAGACATATGAATCAACAATAAAAGCAATAGCATGATAAGACTTACTCATAAGCGTATATCTCTCTTATATAAATGTATGAACCACCCTTTTAGACTTGTATATACTCTCATATATAAAGGCAACCTATGTATCCCCAATTTTGTAAGAAATGATGGATTTTGAGATCTATGTATCACACCCGTTCATACATTTTGTCTTTGTGGACAGAGGAGAAAGGAGGCCCAACAGGGTGAAATTTGTACTATGTGCTTGCAACATAGGCTAATATTGTACATGCAGAGTTGGATTTAACTCAATTTGTTCTTTTTTCCAACTGATTTGTGTTGGGGGAGTCCCCAAAAGATGTAAAGAAATGCTGGGGGGTCTGAGTAAGTTTGTTTAAAAAGCAASAGAAATTCACTGGATGGGCTATATTTCTAGCCTTGTATTGCTCAACAGTCATGAACCCAAATGTAGCCATATATTCATTTACTCTTAATTAAATTGCAGTAGTTACTTTTAGCTAAACCTCTATAATAAAACGAGCTACATGTCTAGTTACTATATGTTTGAGTTAAAACAAAAGCTTCTCATTAGTCATCAACTCATTATAATCTCTTAAAGCAATCGAATCTCCATTCTACAAATGTGCTACCCATGGTTTCTAACGCATCTGCTTGCCATGACTTGTATAGAAGAGTTTACCTCCCCAGTGTCAGTGACAGTCATTGTCACATCAGATTGCCAGATAGTACTCTCTTCATGTAGATGAGAATTCCAGTTTATAGTTGTCTTTTTGTAGTTTAATCTCTTATCCTCATGCCTCCAGTCTGTTTCCATCCATATCAATCAGATCCCAAAAGGTCTTGTTTCTGTCCAAGAGATAGCTTGTATGTATAGCATTGTAGCATCATATGCACTTTGTGCAAATAACTAATTTCATTCTTCTGATTTTATTAGGCTGGCTGCGGTTTAGGTGGAATGCTTAGTGCCTTTTATGGTCTGAACACAGGTATATTTTTACATTGAACCATTTGGTTTTGGGGGGGGGGGGTAGTTAAGTTTATATAGACCATAACACAAATTCATTGCAGGAATGCCATATCTTCAGAAACATGTCAAAGGACCAAAGTGGCTTCCATTCGTTATAGGGGTACTTCTACTACTGCTATCTACCATTATTGTTTTACTTCATTTTTTTTATGGAAGTGCCTTATCACTAATGACTCAAATTTACCTTATCACTCTCGTGAATCTTTTATTTTGGCAGATTCCCCCATTGCTAATGTTTTCTGCTGCCAGCGCTGCGTTGGGAGGTATGCAATCAGCATTTGAGTAATATGTCTGTGATTTAACTACGATGATATTTCTTTCCTTTTTGTGTTTTTTCTAGTGTATCTGCACGCCTATGTCTTGTGGGTTTGACTTAAATTGTTCGCCAAGAGATAATGTGTTATATTCCATGTTCATGTACAAAAAGTGTTAATGCTGTGGTGGATGGGTAGAAACACATTGGAGATGGACAGTATTAGAATTAGGAATGATATCCGTGCCAGATGTAATAAACTCTTTGAAGATGCAAAGTCAAATATACGTAGCTAGAAGACTGTTGCAATGCCCATTTTTCTAGTTCTCCAATACTTCGAAATTCAAGTTTGATTTTTTCTTGAATGGATGGAGAGCGATGAGGATAGTACAAGTAGGATGAAACAGAACTATGTTAGTGTTAGATAAGGTTATTTCTGTCATTATATATTTTAGTTAAATAAAGAATATGTAATTTAGGAAAGTTAGCTATCGCCAGCATCCTATTGTATGTCCTCTTCTGCCTTGAAGGAGAGATACAATAACGAGAAACTGATAGCTATTAACAAAAGATAGCTAGGAAGAATCCAGAGAACAACTCTGATTCAGGAGTATTATATTAAAGATTATAGAATGAGGTAGTGCGTTCTTACATCACCACTGTGTGGTATATATCCCAGACAGTGAGATACTTGCCCTAATAGAAAGTAAAGGAAACAAATACCAATCTAACAGGTGGCAAATGGTGGTCCCTGATAGAAGAAAAGAACTGATTATTTTGAAAATGTAAAACGACATAGTATTAATACTCTCCCCATCAAAATATCCTTGACCTCAAGGATGGTAGTGAGCCCAAATGTCAAAGTCTAGAAATCGCTTCTACAGCTCAACAAAGTCTTCACAGGTGTTGTCCTCTGATTCTGAGTTACTCTAGTGGACCAACACTTCTGAAGCTACTCTGTTTTCTTCCTTACCATTCTCTTATCAACAACCTTCAAAGGCAGAGGGGCCAATTCTCCTTTTTCAGTAACAGGGGGTAGAGTGCTTAAAACAGAGTGGGTTCCTATTTTCTTCTTTAACAACAAAACATGGAACACCATTGTGAATTTTGGAGTCCACTGGCAATGCCAATTTATAAGGTACTTCACCCACCTTCTGTACCACTTCACATGGTCCATATTACTTGGCAGCCAGCTTGTGAAACGCTCTTTTATTTACTGAATATTGTCTATAAGGTTGCCACTTCAGACCCAGTCCCCCACCGCAAACACTTTTTCAGTTCGATGCTTGTCAGCCTGAACCCTTCACTCGTTGTTGTGGTTTGGTCAGATTATCTTTAAGTAATCAAATGTGCTTCTCCCTTCCTCTGAGCTCTGTGTCTATCGTTGATTGCTTGAATCTTAGGGTGATAGTGAATGTAGTTTGGAGGTTTTTGCCCAAACAGAGCCTCAGAGCCTTGTATGGAGACATTCTCAGACTTGAGTGACATGAGGTGTTATACCAGTACTGAGCTAATGAGAGCCATTTAATCCATGAAGTAGAAGCTTGTCCCTTGCACATACCATATTACTCCTTTACATATAAATTACTCCTTTAAATATTACTTCCCCTATCTTGATAGGAGTTAATCTCAATCCCAGTCTTTTTGGTAACCCCAAATCGATAAAGGTGCTACCGCTATCAATTAACATCATAACAAGTTGTTTCTTCACTAACCCGCAGATTTTATAGTTCGAAGACCAAAGGATCTCAGTAAAGTGTGAATCAAAAGTGAAACATCTCCAAACCTTCCGAATAATCACCAATGACACCCCCCTTCTATAATCTCCGCACCTTCCAACCCTTCTTCCTGGATTTCCGCAGCATGTGTAACTTGCTATTTCTACATTTATATTACAAAAGAAACACTGGTTTTTTCCTCTTTTTTTCATATTCTTTCTTGGTTAGTTGTTTGAAAGGGGTGGGTTTATTTTGAGAATTATGGGAAGTATTAGGAGGTGGTATGACAATTGATTTTTGTGGAAATCGGTTTACGGGTGGTTTCGGTAGGTTGATCTGGAGTAATTCGATAAATTCGAAGGCATCAACGGTAAAAATTTAGGGGCCGCAAGGGATGAAAGGGCAGGGGAATGAGACTGCTTCGTTGATGCAGTCTGGTCTGAATTGGATCTCGTTGACTTGTTGCTTCATTGGTTGGAAAAGGGGTTTTTGGTGGTTCTAAATGCCACATAGCATAATACGCCCCTTCTTGAATTTTAGCTAATTTCATAACCTGATTTAAGGATTTTGGGTCCATGAGTTGCATATTGTGCATTATGTCATTAGAGAGACCCCCAACATATAAATCCAACACTACCTCAGAAGAAATATCCACTTGATTTTTAAGAGCATTAAATTGGAGTTGTAATCACTTATAGTGGTGGTAAGCTTGAGGTTTCTGAGTTCGATAAGATGCTTAGAAACGATCCCTCTAATGAATTGCTCCCTGAGTTCCTCCAACTATTCCAACTGACAGCCTTTCCCTCCATATTCTTCATAAATCCTTGGTGCCATTGCAATGCTCTTCCCTTCAAATGAATTGCTGCCAGACAGATCTTCATATTCTCAGGTGTGTTATCCAGCTCGAAAAATTGATTGCACTTATAGTGCCATTCCTTGAAAGCATGTCGAATAGGGGAAATTCTAGCTTTGTCATTCGATTCACGAGCTGATACTCTTGCTTCACAGGTGGTGGTGTGAAATCGTCACCTGTTTCCACTCTCCTGGGTTCCGATTTTATCAGCTCCTGATTCCTGGTTTAGCTTCTGCTTCTGAGTTGATATTAGGAGTTTAACTGCTTCCGACTAATAGGAGATACCTGCATATGCTTCAGAATCTCATCATGCTCTCGATCTTTTGGCTTAATTCTTCATACTTCTCTATTAATTGGGAGTTTGTTACTCTTACTATATACTACACAGGTAAAGTGACGGTGTGCTTTGATACCATCAATAACTATTAACAAAAATAGCTAAGAAGACTCCAGAGAACAACTCTGAATCAGGAGTATCATATTCAATTGTAAAATTAGGTAATGCTTTTTGACATCATCATTGTGTGGTATATACCCAGACACTGAGATACTTGCCCTAACAGAAAGTAAAAGAAACCAATACCAATCTAACAGGTGGCAAATGGTGGTCCTTGATAAAAGAAAAGAGCAGATTATTTTGAAAATGTAAAACTACATAGTATTGGAAACCTTACGTCAATCAGTTATGATGCATATTAGGATATGTGTGATTATTAGGTTCATGTTAATATCGATCTTTTTCCTTCATTTATGTCACCTTTAAGATAATTCAATAGTTTTAATGGACAAATGGTTGCATAAGCATCTATCTCTATAGTTATGATAATAAACGTCAATACTCATATTATTATATATATTTGTACTTCCCTAAAATAATTGCTTAGATGACCGGATAAAAGTATCTAGAGTTTTCTCATTCACTTTATGAAGCAATAAAATTAGGTGAGATTCATTGGGTTATTTTGGTGCGAAGCTCAAGATATCCCAATGTTTCTTTGATGTGATGCCATATAAACTTTCTTTTATTATCTTCCCAATATCCATGGGTTGGTTTCTTTGTATGCATCAACAAGCCTGTTTATAGCATTTATATTATATTCCCCTTGAATTTAGCCTGCCTTGGTCATTAGGTCGATGTTTTGCTTGATCAGTTTTCTTTTTCGTCTGTGAAGCTTCAAAGAGGTTCTTCCTCTTGTTTCTTTGTCTGGCAGCATGATGTATTTTGCTTATCTTATTTCTTCCGGGGTCATAATTTTTCTTTATGTTTGTGCATCATGCACATAATGAGAACCTCAATTTGTCTGACATGCTTCTTTTACTAGTACCAGTGAAATGATTTGCAGATCTTTCACAATTCTTTTTGAACTATTTTTACATGTCTAGTAATTTTCTTTCTGTAAATAAAAATGGTGTAAAAAGCATGTAACTGCTAATACGGACTTATTGTTCTCTTACATTATATAGCTCCCTCCACTCTTTGGTTGTAGCAATTAGATAAGAATTGGTTTATGTATAGCTCAATGTTTGGACTTTGGACAGTAGTAAATCCTTCATGTTGAGACATGCATGGTTTTTTATTAAGGGTTTGTTTTATGGATGTGGATTATCTGTACAAGTTACTGAAAATGCTTTTCGGACGTCATCCTCTTGTTGTTGGTGTCTTGATCTCTTCACCGATGGTGTAAAGAGTTCAAGCGTATAACAAATAAACTTGATTAAAAAAGAGAATTTATGCAAATATGGAATGAAAGGGTGTAATATTATTATAAGTTGGTTCTCAATATATATATTATATATATATAGGGTTGAGTTCCGGTAGGAAATCAAGATTTCATAGGAAGCGTAGGAAGTATTTTGTTAGTGGAGGTTCAAATAAGTTAACTTATGTTTAACATTTTCATGTTAACTTATGTTAACATTTCCATGCTAATATCTATTAACATTTTTTTATAACGTTTCTACCATTCCCACCAAATTTTGATTTCCTACGCGATCCTAATGATATATAGGGGGTCATTCAAGGGAGAACTCAGTAGTTTGTGATAATTTATAGTTAATATTAATAACATTTATTTTGTAATTATCCATTAATTCTCAAAAAATTTAAGTTTATGGATAATATTTAGGGGTAAATTCGTCTTTTTGTAAATCTCTCTCCTTTCTCCTCTCTCCCCACTCTCCGGGGATCCTTACTCCAGCCAAATTAATTCCGGCCTACACCACTATGATACCCACTGTGATAGCCAAGAACTTCTAAACAAGTAAACAGTACGACACAAACCAAGTACGATACCCACTATAATACCCGAGATCTTCTAAACAGTAAGACATAAACCCACTGTGATACCCAAGAACTTCTAAACAGTAAGACACAAACCCACTGTGATACCTAAGAACTTCTAAACAGCATGACACAAACCCACTGTGATACCCTTTTATATGGATTGGGACCATATTTGATATGGGTTTTTAGACCACACATACCCAGTGTGATACCCGTTGTGGTACCAGGGTTGAGACCAGATTTGATCTGGGTTTTCCGGTCAACACACACATCAATTGGAAACCTGCAAATCGAAAATATCCTATCTTGGTAGAAGAACAAGATTGGAAACCTTTATGGCCAATAATCCTTTTATGGCAAAAGAACATGATTGGAAACTTGCAAAATAAAAATAAAAAAAATCCCATGGGAAGTTGACAACCATCCTATGCAGTTAATGCTATTCATTGCGGAAATTGCGGACGGGACCTTGATTTAAAATAGCGGTAGAAAATTATGTTCATAAAATAAATACGAATATACATAAAACTTAAAATATTGTATGTCTACTACATATCAAGTCAAACAATTTAAACCACACAAGCAACATAGTAATAGGAGTTGTGTTGTCGAGATGAGAAGAAAACCCGTGGAACCTAGGAATCAAGAAGAAAACTCGAGCTGTTGAAGCTTTTTGGACTTGGAGCCGATGAGGAAAGCTTTGGAGTTGGAATCGATACCAAAGTTTGACCTAATTGTTTCTATTGTTGATTTAAGTCGATTTCCTTTTTGTTTGCAGTCTTAAGTTTGACACTAAATAGCCCACATAAATGACATAACAAAAGCCCGAATAGAATTTTAATTTAAAAAAAGGAGCCCAGAAGAGGCCAAAAGAAAAATCGGTAATAACGATCGCTATTTGGTATCAAAATTGCGGTCAATAGCGGCCGCTATTTGCGGTACCGCTAAAATACACCGCTATTTTAACCAGGATAATTAGCGGCGCTATAGCGTGCTATTAACTGCATAGCAACCATCTCCATCTTCTTCTCATTTGTTCTCTATACTTCTGTCTCTGGCCATCTCCATCTTTTGTCTCCACCACCACCGCAAAGAGGTCTTCTTGACCTTGCTCAAAACAAATAAAAACCCACATTTCCATCTTCGTTGACTGTTTTTGATTTCTATCACTCAAACACACATACTCATCTTCTCTATCCTTTTCGATGCCTCTTTGCCTCACTCATAGTCATAGAGCTATGTTTTGCTCCAACCATCGATCTCGGTTTTGTTGTTTTGCTTCAACCATCGATATGGGTTTTGATTTAGATGGGGAAGTTTGATTTTGGTTTGTTTGCCATTGTCGTGGTCGGAGGATCTTGGCTGCTGGTGAGATTGAGGAAGAGATTTGTTTTAGGGTTGATGAGGGCTGAGATAAAATAGAGAGATTTTAGGAGGCCTGAGATGTGGAAAGAGATAGAGATGAGATTTATGATTTGTCAAATTATTAAATTACTAAAATATCCCTCTATTATTAATTAAAGAAATAAACTAAATTAACTAAAATGATCGGGTCACACTGAATCTCACGGTTATCACAAACTACCGAGTTCTCATTTGATTAGGCCCCTATATATATAAATCATGAGGCAAAGGATCGTGTGAGAAGGAAAGTTGAGGTGGGAAGCGTAAGGAATCTGGACACTTGATCACCTTTAATCTCAAATCCACCCATGAATCGTGCTTGATACGGGGATTGATCCGGTGCATCTCATCCTAATGTGCATCCAAGGATGGAGATCCCTTCTTACGCTTCTCACCTTAACTCCCCTTCTCTCACCGGAACCTAACCCTGAATCATGAATGACTGTATTACTAATGTGTTATGGCAATTGGCATGGTCCCACCAGTACTTGATTTTGATGTTTTCGAGCTAGACAACAGTAAGATGTATGATGAAGTTAGCTGATATTTTTG
This sequence comes from Cynara cardunculus var. scolymus, assembly GCF_001531365.2. Taxonomy (NCBI): domain Eukaryota; kingdom Viridiplantae; phylum Streptophyta; class Magnoliopsida; order Asterales; family Asteraceae; genus Cynara; species Cynara cardunculus. Next base: position 24,288,216 of record NC_037528.1, on the reverse strand, counting down.
GAACTACAGGATATGGGCTCCCAAACTTCACTCAACTCAGTGTGACATCGTATTATGCTGCATCAAGTGCCTCACATCATGGTATTTCGTTGGTGACTAGATACATTGAAGACACCTATATGAATCGTTCGGATCAACAAAGGCTTCGGTGATTAGTTGCTGGTGCACAACTCAGATTCCAGCTTGTTCTGCTATCTGATGGAAACCTGATCCTTTTTGTCCCGTCTAGTGTATAGATATCTAGTCAGTTTTGTTTATTATGTTCGTCCTTTTGCTTATAGTCTTTCTGATGCTTGAAAGTACCATGAAGATATGTATGATGCACTGTTTTAACCAAGAATTCAGAGGCTTACAATTATGAAATAATCGAATGATGGAATTGATATCAATTTTATTCAATACTTTACATGTTTGGCCCTAACCTCTGTGCTTATGCTATATGCATTTGCTGTTCCACCCTACCCAAGCACAAACCCCTCTGCCACTGGAAGTTTCATGCACATCTTTCCCTTGTTTTATACATACATACATACATGCATGCATACTTACATTCATGTATCTGTTGTTAATATTCTATGTGAAAAGGTTTGTGATAATTGGCCTACAACGATTATGTACTAGTGATCAAGGTTCGTGTACTTGCTGATTTTAGATACTAAGGCCCTGTTTAGAAGAGACTTAATGGGCTTAATAATCGTTATGACTTATTCCTTAAGCTATACCCTGATGTTTATCTGTGACTTGTTGATTTAGTTGAGAGCTTATTCGCTCAGCAGAATGAGGGAAGCTTTATCAGGCCAGCCATTAACTTTGCATCCCTACCCTTCTCATAACAAACGCTCCCTGCTCTCACATATAACTACGTCACCCAGTCTTCCGTCCTCGATGGTTCTTCCCCTCCTTGATGGTTGCATTTGTTGGATGAATGCTGATTCCTGGTCACTTGCTTTTTTTTTTTTGTCAATAATAATTATGTACCAGCTTTCCTACATCTTACTATCAGCAAATTTTCATGAATTGGTTGATTTTATTGACAGCATGATGCTGATTTAGCAAATTTTTTCTCTCTCTCTCTCTCTCTCTCTCTCTTTCTCTCTCTCTCTCTATATATATATATATATTCCTATTTGTATTGCTATTGCTTACTCATATCACACTTTCCATGTTTAGAGTAGATGTCACGTCTGCGTACAACTTATCCCCCAGGACCCCTTCTCCGGGTAGGATATACCGGGTCATTGGTTTGGCTTCTAGGTCACTTTTCCTTATCGTGGTAAACTAACTATTTTCCCTGTTCCTCAAGACTTAAAGACGATCCTTTGAACCGACCTGTCTGCGAACTTGTGTTTGCTTGAACTTCCATCAATCAATTTTTCCCTTTTGTGTTGCCGTAGTTTAGAGTTCCCTTGTTTTAGCTCTCTAATCGGTTTCATGCTTGGATGGGGATATATGCTTTAAGGTTTTCCCTTTTTGTATTGCCATAATTTGATACATGGAGTTTAATAATTTATCAATATTGTCATATCTCCTTATTTTTCTTCTACTTATTTTGGTGGTACAAAAAAAATAGCATTTTTGTTTCACTTGGGGGCTGTTCGTTTGTGGCTTAATTGGCTGTATAAGCCTTATAGCTTATTCGCTCAGCTATAAAAGGCTGTTTGGTTGGGGCTTATTCGCTCAGCTCAAAAATACCACTCCTATGGCCTCATCTATCAATATTTTCTCAATTACCCTTGATTTACCCTTCACTTTGCCGCTCCCTCAGTCTCCCACTCCCGCCACTTCACGGCAACTTGCCTTCGACCGACGTATTCAACCATCAACTATAGCCTTCGGCCGGCAATTGGCCGCTGGCGTATTCCTCAACCTCCGACCGACGTATTCCTCAACGTCCGTCCCGATGTATTCCCCTACAATCTCGATTTCTTATTTTCTACTATTGCAAAATCGACAGCTCGATTTCTTCCAAAATCTTCGAGTTTAGCTGAGGGGTGTTCGACCGACGTTTTTCCACCTGCTTCTCCATCGTTTTCTCTCGTTCTCCCCCTACTCCCCACCGATCTGTTCTCTCACTGCTCAAAGCCATTAACAACAAAAGGCAACAAAGATCTGATTTAAGGTTCTTCACCTTTCTTGCTTGATGTAAGTTTTTTTATCTAGGGTTCTTCATTTTTCTTGTTTTTTTCTCATGATTGTGGGTTTGATGTGAGTTTCTGATTTATGGTTCGAATTCAGTTTATGATTTAGGTTTGTATTATATGCTTTATGGGACGAATTTTTACTAAATTGTTGTTGATTGTGGGTTTATTTTGATTTATCGCTGCTCTGATCATCATACGAATTTGTTTTTTTTCCTTCAATGTAAAACAAAGGGTAAAATAGCAGTTTTCACCATTCAGACTGTTTATTCAGCATAGCAACCGAACAACTTATCGGTTTTCATACAAACTGCTTTATCACTACAAATAACTATTTCTATACAAGACTTAGTGGAAAACGAACCGAACAGCTCCTTAGTCGTGTTAATATATTTTTATTTTGTTATGTCTGTGTCCTGTCATGCATAACTAACATACCCTCAATAACTAGATGCATTAGAGGTACCGTGTGTTGTAGATTAAGATTCGGAGTAACAATTCCTTTGATGATTGGGTTCTTTGTGGGCAATGGACTCTTAAGCTAACCACTTAATGGATTACTATGCACCTGAGTAGCTCACATGATGTTATTGAGGGCGGTGTGGGTCGGCTCAAGATTACTGGTTAAAAAACGACCTTTTTACATAATGGTAAAAATGAAATTTGAATTGGTCTTTATTACATTTGAAGTATGATTAAAATAAAAGTAGAGGGGTGTATTGAAATGAAATTGACAGAAATAACCGATCAACAAATAGAGTTTAACTTTGTAGCCATTTTCGAACCCACTTTCACTTTTTAGCCAATTCTTATGCAGAAGGCTTACGCATATGCGTAAAGATTGATTTTCGGCAAAAAAAAGTCTCAAGCAGGGAAACGCAGGATGGAAGGCAGAAAAGGCTTGGCTTTGTTTCACATTATAAGGACTAGGGAAATTGATTTTTCTGCATAAAGATCGACTAAAAAGTGAATTTGGATCAGAAAATGGTTAAAAAGTGAAACCAACTATATAGTTGTGGCTATTTATGTAAATTTCCCGTGTATGTATCGAGTATTAAGTGATGGGAATGGAAGCCTTTTTAGAGGGGGTGTAGGATGAAGATGGAGTCTTAAAATGGGAAGGTGGTCCTAACCATAATAATACTCCTTTCATCTGTCTTTACTGCACCCTCCTTTTCTGTACATGTATCAGTCTCATTATGCCATTCTACTTGTGGACCTTCTCACAGTTGTTCCTTTGGACATAGCAGAACAATTTAACTTATTTTATTGAATAAGATTTTTAGTTCATAAAAACCGTATCTGTAAGATTTTACTAGATAAGATTATCCATCATTATCATTGCTCTTACCGGGTAAGATTTTTGCCTCTTACCATATGTATCTGGTAAAGTAAATGACCCGATAAGCAACGGGCCTCAAATGCCAAAATTACCATATTCACAAACCCATCTTTTGTTTTACACTATTTCTATAAACTATAAGGTTGTTGGGAATTGAAAGTTACGGTTCGTTTACCTAAACCTGGTAAGCATTTACTGGTAAAATTCAACACTATCGCTTACTTATAGGGTAAAACTTTATTCACTAAAACGTCTCGTATGCAACAATTTATCCTGGTAAGCGCTAACCATGGTAAGAGTTCTCGTACTTACTTACTGGGTAAGACTCTTGATTCTTGCCTTTGCTCTTACTAGGTAAGATTATTAGCCCTTAGCATATTTATCCGGTAAATAAGCGCTTACCCAAGTAAGCGTTTGGTAAACGGCACCTTGGTTGTTAAACTAGTCATTATGGTAAACACTAGATAATAATGTAAAAATGATATAAAAAATGTTTAATAATTCATGGCTTGAAAAAAACATTTGGATTTATTGAAACGTTATTTGAAATAGCTATTTAAAAACTAAATTATATGTTATGGGTCTATCAATTAATTAGGTCGATGAAAAGTCAAGGGAGGTCCAAGATACAAAATCATTGAGAATGTTTTAGAACCATTAAGAAACAAACTTTTTTTGTCAGATAAAATTAGCTGCCTTTAAATAAAACTATTAAAAGGTAAACGAAACAATCCTTAATTTTTTTCAATAAGTTGGAAAAGATTGATAATTGATGAATATGAGCTTATATTTTATAAATTTAATAGTATGCATGATTTAGTTGACCACCCGTACGTAACTTTATATGCATTTGTTCATAACTTATTTAATTAATAACCTTTGGGGTTGTTTGGTTTTAACATTTGTTGAATGGTTTGGTGCAGAATGATTAAAAGACTCTCATATATAGTGCAAAATAAAATATAATCGTTTGATAATTGTTTACAATGAAATTAGGACGTCGAATGGTTAAGGGAGACCTATTATATAAAATAATTCAGAAGGTTTTAAAACCATTAAGAGACATTTTTTTTGACAAACAAAATTCAACTGTTAACGATTCAAAGACTGCCTCTTAATAGAACTATTAATAAGGGGCTGTTTGTTTGGCTCTTAATGGTGACATTAAGAGCCAACCTCTTAATCGCTAAGAGGTGAGGAGTGTTTGGCAAAAAAAAATGGCTCTGAATGGTTACATTTTCCCTCTTAACCATTTTGCATCTAAGGGGTCTCTCAACCATTCAGAGTTCTCTTTTTCCATATTTGCCCTCTCTCCCATCATCCTCACACATCGCTCACAGCCTCTCCTCCAGACCTACGATCGCTGCCGCCTCGTCGCCGTCGCCTCGTCGCCGCCGCCTCGCCGCCGCCTATTGTCGTTGCCTCTCGTCGCCGCCTCACGTCGCCGTCTCCGGTCGCCTTCCACAGCCTCCTTACTGTTGCGTCCTCTCCTGTCTAGGGTTTGCATCTCGTCGCCGCCTCTCGTCGCCGCCTCACGTTGCCGTCTCCGGTCGCCTTCCACAGCCTCCTTACGGCTGCGTCGTCTCCTGTCTAGGGTTTGCATCTCGTCTCCTGTCTAGGGTTTGGTTTAGAGTATTTCGCATTTTTCTTTGGAAATTGATGGTGTTTATTGCTAATTTCATGTTTGTAACAATGTTAATGATGATTGGATTACCGACATTTTGCAATTTCTTGAGGATTTGATACTGATATGAAGAACAACATCTTTTCGATATATCCGTTTAGAATTGATTGTATTTCTTGAGGGTTAAAATGGTAATTTGTTGTCATTCAGAGAACAATTACCAAACAACTTTGTTTCATTCAGCATTTAACCATTCTGATCCTCTTAGCCATTCTAACCTCTTAACTATTCTGAACTAAATCATTCAGCAACTGCCAAACAGCCCCTAAATAAACAAACCCCTAAGTCATTAATAACTTGTCCTTCACATTGAACACAATGTCATTGGAAAACCACAATTTCCTTTTTTTCAATTTGAATACAATTTCACATATTGTATTAAAATAAATTTTTTTTCATTTTTTTAAAATAAATCTTATTACTACGATATACGATCTAACAAATATACAGATGTTTTGCACATAAATGTTCCTCAACAAGGAAAGACGTAAAAATAAATATATCACAAGAGAAATTAATCTTCATGGTTTAAATTGATTTACTGACGTGGTTTGTATATACTTTTAGAGTTCACTGGAGATGTCGATCTACTGTCAACAAGTTCTTTCTGCTGTAATTTAAACCTTGATACAAATTGTCTATTGTTTGTTTCTTTGGTTTATGAAGAGGCAACTGAATCACTCGTACAACATGAGAAACAATCAAGAGACTGTAAATTAAATGAAAAAAACCAGTAAATTTATGCATTATCGGTTGTGTCTACCCGAGCTTTGAATGTTAAAAAACCCAGACCGAATATCGTTGTGAGTGCTCAAGAGTTATGTATTGAAATGAAGGACAAAACCTTTAATATAAATACGACATTTCAATTTACAGAACTTGTCTGTGACCTACTTTTATGAAAAGCTGTTGTTTTTCGACCACTATAAGTGTTACGTTATCATGGTTTTTTTATTATGGATGTCCGGGATGAGCAAAAACCTTGTGGATGTTGTGGATTTGTCTAGACAACTATTTAATGCAATAATTTCTGCATTTAATACACATTTTTATAGGACACTCTGACAAATCTTTTTTTTACAAAACCTGATTTAAAAGCAATCACATTGTTTAAAGTAAGTTAAAGTTTTGCATAATGTATGCTTTCAAGATTTTAAATTGATTTAATTTTGAAATGCCCATAAAAAAATACTGTCTTTTAGCGAAAGTGTTTTTCGGTTAATAACTTAATACTCTGAAGACGATATGATTTTCGGAAATTGACTTGGATTAAATCTTCGCAACACCCTTCTCAAAATATATTTTGTGTTGTTTGGAGACGACTCGCAATCCGAAGTCATTTCCGATATTTGCATATTTGAAATTGAGAATCGCGTTTATCTGAATAAATGGAGTTTGTCAATTAATTTATTCTTACAAGATACAATGACATGTTAGAATACTAATAATGTAGGTTAATAAACGGGTAGCATAAGCTTCGCCTTTTTATTCATGGTTTTCTGAATCTTTACATCAGTTGTTGATACGATTAACACATGTATATATGGATAAAAGATCCTATTACAAATTTAATGAACTAAAAAAATGAAGTTGAACTTCATAAACCTAATCATAATGAATTAGGGACCGACAATGTTTTCACCACACATGAAATTGAACTTCATAAACCTAATCATAATGAATTAGTGACCGACAATGTTTTCACCACACATGAAATTGAGGACGAATGGGCCTAAAGTCTAGGACCGACAAGGTGGGCCTAAAGTCTAGGATTGGGACCGGTATGGACAGGTTTCAAAAGGTTTGAACCCGAATACTAAAAGTCCGACTGATTATCAATGATCATGATTTTTTGAGCACTGGGTCTTTTCAAGCTTTCTAAATGTACGATTAAGCATTTCCATTGTTTCATTTATCTCCAAGTTGTTGTAAATGAATAAAGATATTATATTACGTCTTCCGATCATGATAAGTAATATTAGCAACACTTTCTTGTATATTATAGAGTAAATTACATTATCGGTTCCTGTGGCTTATGTGTTTTAACACTTTGGATTACTATTTTCAAATATCTATGACTACATTCTCGTGGTTTGCATTTTATGACACGTTGGATCACTAAATCTAAGTCTGTTAGATTTTTCCTGTTAAATAGGTTAATTAAGAGGGCATTTATGTCATTTTAAGTATAAGGACCAAACATGTAATAAAAAGCACAAGGACCAAACATCCAAACATGTAATGTACTCTCTCCATCCAAACATGTAATGTACTCTCTCTATATTCTATATATATATATATATATATATATATATATATATATATATAGTACATGCCAAAGGTTATTATGAGAACTCGTAAATATTTGAAAAGTAAAAAGTGATCTCAGCTCTTCATACGGTTAAGATCATATTTGATTGGTCAATAATTGCGACTTTAACTGGTCAATAATTGCGGCTTTGACTGGTCAAAAGTTGCGGCTATGCGAAAAATAGAAAAAATAGTTTTGTAATTTTTACAAATAGACGACTAACAGGTTCATATATGAACCAATATGATTCACATATGGACTATATGACTCATATGTGAACTCGTGTAATTCACATATGAACTATATGATTCATATGTGACTCGTGTAATTCACATATGAACTTTATAACTGATTTACATATGAACTAATTAACTGATTCACATATGGACGCTTGTGATTCATATATGAAACCCTTGCGATTCACATATGAACTAATTAACTGATTCATAAATGAACCTGTGGGTTCATATATGAATCAGTTAAATAGTTCAAACGTGAACTAATTAACGGATTCACATATGAACATATAGTTCATATGTGTATCACATGAGTTCACATATGAACCTGTTTGTCGTCTATTTGTAAAAGTTACGAAACTACCCCTCTATCTTCCGCATACCCATGCGGGGAATTATCCGGTGCTTCAGGTCAAAGCCACAAATGTTGACTAGATGAAGGGCTAGGATCACTTATTTACTTCTCAAATATTTACCATTTCTCAATTTGAAAAACATTATAAAAGTATATTATTATAATAAGAAAAATTGAAAATACAATGCCAGATAAAAAAACAATTTGAAAGTATATTGCTATAATAAAAAAATGACAATACGATGAATTAATAAAAAAACAACTTGAAAGTATATTATTGTAATAAGGAAAAACAAAAATACAATTTCATATTAAGAAAATTTGTGAAAGTAAATTGATATATATATATATATATATATATATATATGTAGGTTCAAACGAGAACACCTCCATTTTATGAGAACGCGAGAACACCTTTATCACATGTGATAATACGTGTGAAGGGACCCTGTGATGTGCGGACGACATACTCTACGACTTAGGCCGCATCAAAGATTGTTTGCGTCTATGATTTAGCATAACATGTGATGGTCTTGATGAATTATAGTATCATATTAACAACACCCTTATCACATGTGATAATACATGTGAGGGGGCTTAGTGGTTTAAGGGCGAGTTGGCCCGCAACCAAGATCGCATCGAAATTGCCCTTGTCTCTGATTTAGTATCACATATGTATCATATGTGATGTAATAATAGTATCACATGTGATTGTCTATAGTAAAAGGGTGTTCTCGCATTCTCGTAAAATGAAGATGTTCTAGTTTGAACCCGTCCCTATATATATATATATATATATATATATAGAGAGAGAGAGAGAGAGAGAGAGAGAGAGATAGAGAGCTTGATTCAAATGTTAAACAAGATTATTATGTTAACTTTGTTAACCAAGCTCAACAAATGAAAATCCATTTTTTATTCAGGTTCATATACATCTCATAATTTAATGACAAAGGTAAATATGTAATTTTAGTTTGTATGTAACTCCCATATCATTAATTGAGAGTTACAAAATAAAAAAAAATCCCATAATTGTTGTTGATTTACTATTGATCTTCTTTTTCTATAATATTGATTTATCTATCTATAAGGTTCTTGAATTTGTGATTGTTAAAGGAGATCCGATAGTAAAGTTTTCGATATCATTCAAGCTAATATTGATAAACCCATTGGAAAACAACTCGACAACAATGAGAATGTTAAAATGGTTTACGATAACAATCGGACTTCTAGTTCAGGAAGTGAAGACAATAATCAAAGCGTTTGTATTGGTAATGGATTAATATGTTATTGTATTCGTTTTAATCGAAATTATGTTGATTATGACGTTTTTGTATTTTTTATAGTTCATATTGTGTTGGTAGCTTTTTCTTTAATTATTACTATGAGCCCAATTCATATGTTCAAATGAAATGAGTTTATCGTCAACTTAATTTGTTATGCAATTCAATTTTGATAACCATTCGGCTCCATCAGCTGCTTATGATGCTTTACCTGCCATAGATTGCAACTATATGTTCATATATGAATCAAGGCATCTAATGAACTGTGTTTGTTCATAAGTGTTCATATGAATTTTTAATCGAAATTATGTTAGTTATGACGTTTTTATGTTTTCTATAGTTCATATTGTGTTGGTAGTTTTTTTCTTTAGTTATTACTACAAGCCCAATTCATATGTTCAAATGGAATGAGTTCATCGTCAACTTAATTTGTTATGCAATCCAATTCTGATAACCATTCGGCTCCATCAGCTGCTTGTGATGCTTCACATGCCATAGACTGCAACTAGTGTTCATACACGTTCAAGTGTGTTCATATATGTTCTAGTAGAGACATGAATCAAGACATCTAATATTGAATTTATAATTTTTGTTAATTTATTATTGATTTTTTTTTATAATATTGATTTTTCTATCTATAATGTTTTTGAATTTGTGATTGGGTAGAAGAGATTCGGTAGTAAAGTTTTCGGTATCGTTCAAGCTATTATTGATAAACCCATTGTTCATAATGAAGGAACTATTGTTCATAAGTGTTCATATGTACACTAGCTGCATATCTCAACATTGGCTCGTTTCTGAATGTGTTCATAATGAAGAAACTATTGTTCATAAGCTGTTCGTATGTACACTAGCTGCATTTCTCAATATTGGCTCGCTCGTGAATGTGTTCATAATGAAAGAACTATTGTTCACAAGTGTTCATATGTACACTAGCTGCACATCTCAACATTGACTCGCTCCTGAATGTGTTCATAATGAATGAACTAGTGTTCACAAGCTGTTCATATTGTCTTCATACATGTTTTATTTATTTATTTATTTCTTTTCATATAGCGGCTATTCTTATTATGTTCATAAGTTCTATGCAGTCCAAATTCATATATATGTCAATTTTTGTTCGTATTTGACACAATGGTTTATATATATATATAGGGAGAGAGAGAGAGAGATGTGTTCATATGGTTCTTACATTAACATAAATAATGAGACTTTTTGATTTTGTAACTCCCAATTAATGATATGGGAGTTACATAAAAAATAAAATTACATAAATATCTTTTTCCCCTTTGTTCACATATGTTTTTGAAATTGTAAATTTAAAAAATTAATTTTTTATCATGATTAATCACAACCATTTATTGTAAGAATCAATGASCAAGATTGGTTAACAAAGTTAACACAATAATCTTGGTTAACATTTGAACCAACCCCTATATATATGTATGTATGTATATGAAAAGATTCATTTGAGAAGTAAATTAGTGATCATAACTCTTCATCTGATCTATTACATGTTTGATCCATATGGTTTTTATTACATGTTTGGTCCTTATACTTAAAATGATTGAAATGCCCTCTCAAGTAACCTATTTAATAGGAAAAAAAAATCTAATAGAGTTAGATTTAGGGACCCAAAGTTTTATAAAATGCAAACCACAAGGATGTAATTCATAGATATTTGAAAATAGGGATAAGAGTGTTAAAACACATAAACCACATGGACCAAGAATGTAATTTACTCTATATTATATATTAGAAGTGTATCTGTGTAATTTAACGTAATACATATCGATTATGAAGCTAAGAGCTCCAACATTCAATCATAATTCATGACTCATTCTATTTGCTTTCTTTCTCTTTTTCGATTTTATTTTATGGTTTTTTGTAGCTTTGAGATAACGAGACAGCTGTTGGTTATATATTAGTTTTATGCAGTATTTTATTGTATTAGTAGGGTTTAATATTTTATTTTGTATTTAAACACGTCTATCAATTGACGATCCGTTAGTTTATGAAGTTCAACATGTGGAATACTAAACTTGAATTATAAGATATTTTAAAATCATAAGGTGATGTTTTATAATATAGTAAAGATACTAGTATTAAGATACTCGTCATCAAATTTTTTGAAAACCTCGTTAAAAAAACTGAATATATATATATATATATATATATTAAATGAATAAATTACTATTTTTTG
>NC_037528.1:24269181-24276623 GCF_001531365.2 Cynara cardunculus var. scolymus | reverse complement strand
ATAATGAAAAGGGTAATATGAGTTTCAAAAGTCCTTCAATATTTTATTTTATTGTTTTCAAAAGAACAAAATTGAAATATTATAAAACTTGAAATATTTTATATAATATTACTGATTTATACTTAATTTGTTAATAGTTGTATTCTTAAAAAATTCCTATGGCTTAAGGGTGCGTTTGGTACGCAGACAGGACAAGAAAGGACAGGACATGACAGGACATGACATGTGTTCAGCGTTTGGTAAGACAGGACAGGACAAGACAGAACAGGACCGAACTGGTTAAAATGACCAATTTACCCCCAGTGACATTTCAACTACATAACTACATATCAGACGAAACAATAGGCAAAATCGATTTATCAATAGGCAAAACAGTAGGCAAAATCGATTTAATCAATAAGCAAAACAGTAGGCAAAATCGATTTATCAATCGATTTGGTAGGCAAAATCGATTTATCGATCGAAACAGTAGGCAAAACAATAGGCAAAATCGATTTATCGATCGAAACAGTAGGCAAAACAATAGGCAAAATCGATTTATCAATCGAAACAGTAGGCAAAACAATAGGCAAAATCGATTTATCNAAACAGTAGGCAAAACAATAGGCAAAATCGATTTATCGATCGACAAAACAGTAGGCAAAATCGATTTATCGATCGAAACAGTAGGCAAAATCGATTTATCATTCGAAACAGTAGGCAAAATCGATTACCAGCTATGAAGAARACGACGAAGATGGAGGCCGRCTGTGAAGAATACCCAGTTCCTYATTGATMAAAAATCACAATACCCGGTTCATGATTCAACTAAAAACACAAAATCAATAAAAAAATCATTTCGAATTTCATCAAATAGAACAAACCCTAGTTCGTGATTCATCAAATTCACCGTACCTTTGTTCTTGGATGCTGTGAAGAAATCGATGGAGATGGAGGTCTTCTGTGAAGAAATCGATGGAGATGGAGATTGATGGAGATGGAGATCGATGGAGATGGAGATGGAGGTGGACTATGAAGAAATCGATGGAGATGGAGATGGAGATCGATGGAGAGGAGGTGGATTGTGAAGAAATCGATGGAGATGGAGATGGAGATGGAGATGGAGATGGAGATGGAGATGGAGATGGAGATGAAGATGGAGATCGATGGAGATGAACGTCGCCTGTGAAGAAATTGATTTAGGGTATATTTGTCAAATATGTCTTGTTCCACTTAGTTCCAGGGGTTGAGGGTGGACAGGCTTGTCCCACACGTGTTCCACTTAGTTCCACTTAGAAACACACCAAACATGGGACAAGTGTGTCCTGTTCTGTCCTGTCCCACCCTGTTTCACGTACCAAACGCACCCTAATGGGCCAGAGCTCTTGTGGCTCAACGGGTCAGAGCTCCTCTAGCTCAACAGGTCAGAGCTCCTCTGTCCCTTAAGGAATATAGCTCTTCTCTTAAACCAGTCTCTCTAGTTGATCAGAGCTTTTGTTTTTATCAACCAGAGCCTTTGTACTTCCCAAATAAACTAGTCTAACTCAACTAGAGACTCATTGGACAACCAAAGCCTCTGATTCAAAAGACTAACATTTGATTTTAAGGAAAAGATAATAAAACTATAATCAAAGTTCTTCTGGTTCTTTACTATGTTTAAGAAATAATTAAAATGATTAATTTCTAAAAGATTGTTTTAAAAGACAAAACTCAGATACAGAGCTTGAACATAGAAATGCGGGTATACCACTCTATGATACAGAGACTCTGTATAATACATACAGAGCATCTAGATCAAAATCATTTTAAAAGATTTACACAACCAGAGATCCTCTGGTCCTTCTTAAATATCAGATTTTTATCAAAACTATTTTTGAAATCATGGGCAATTAATGCCTTTGGTTATAAATCACTTTCCCATTCTCAGTAATATCAATGTTATTATTTCAATAAGAACAATACCTCTAAGTCATCAAGTCATAGAGAAATGCTGATTTAAAATTATCGCGTCTTGTGGTGATAACAACAAGAGTTATAATATTAACCACACCCACAATTGTCACCCTTATATCCATAGGTACACCTCTCCTTAATATACTACCCTTATTCCCATCTTAAACATGGTTTCAAATCAGAACATACTTACGTCACACACGTTCTGAAGAAACCTAGTTTCATAGCAGAACAGACTTACGTCGCACATGTTCTAAAGAAACATTTAAAACATAGTTTCATGCCAAAACAGACTTACGTCACAAACGACCTGGAGAAACATTTAAAACATAGTTTCATGCCAGAACAGACTTACATCACACAAGTTCTGGAGAAACATTTCTTAAAATCAATATTTTTTTCAAAACAGACTTATGTCACACACGTCTTGAAAGAAAATATCAGTATCTTTTCCCAACTCACAATTCTTATTTAAAAGATACAAAAATGCTCTTTTCGTATTATAAAATAGTTTAAAATTGATTAAATAATACTTATGCACTATCATCATTAGATACTATAAGTTTTGGGCCAATTTCAATTTCTCTTCATCGGTCAACTCTTATCCGGACAACACTGTCTGGGCAAGCTTATTCGGACAACCTTAGTCGGATACTTCTGTCCGGACAATACTTAAAAAGAAACAAACATGCACATTGATCACAACCTGTCCGGATATATTCTCATCGGACAACACAGTGCATGGTTAAAGTTATCACAGGATAACACTTAAAAGTTTAAAACATATAACTCAAACTCTTCTGGCTGATAAACATCTATCCGAACAACACATTGTCCGGTAAAGGGTCTTTATCGAACAAAGCTATCCGATAAGAGACCTCATCGGTCAATACTATAAAGTCTCCAAACTCTTCACTGGCCAAAGCTTAGCCGGTGAGAATCCATCATCAGACATCACTTGTCCGATTACAAAAGCTCATCGGGCAATGAATATCATCAAGAAATATGAATACATTCAAATTCAATAAAACCAGTAATCAGATAAGCTAAATACGTTGTTTTCATGAAGTAAAAACTCACCTCAAAACAAGATTCAGATTTTAAAAAAAATGAAAATATGACCGTAAACTGATTCCACTTCAATTGCCAAATCTTCAGTTTTTTTCCAAATATGACAAGAATTCACTCTCTCTTTTTTGTTTCCAAAAATGACAGAAGACTTGCCTTTCTAAAATCATTCTCTTTTTATAACTTCCTTAAGAGAAAGCGGTTATAAAATACCCCTTTTTCTTTTTATCAACTCATGCACCCACACACACCATATAAACCAATGCATACCCATGCACATTTTTTCTTCCATGCATACACATGCATATTTTATCACTACAATTACTACTTCATGCATGAAAAATATACACACTCACATATTAATCTCATGTAAGCATGTATCCACATAATCAATTATAGTAATTAATCAGATATTTACGTGATCACATAATCATGCAATCACATAACAATTACCTCAGGTGCATAACTAGGACCTGGTTATCACAAAAAGTTTGTGGTAGTTTTATGTCTCTATATAGTTTTGTAGAAAGGGACCCAATCTGTATCCATAATGTGGCATGATATGTATATTCGTGTTATATGTTATTTGAATGTCAAATACTTAGCTTCAACCTTTTAGAGTATGTTGAGTTTTTGGAATTCATACAACGGTTTGATCTAAAATTTGATTTATTGGTGAATAGTTTAGGAACTTCTAGCATTGTTGATAAAATGTTGAAGAATTGCTAGTTGTAGAAGACAATCCAAGGTATGCTCTCTAAATTAATGATTGATGTCAAAGTTGGGTATGAATCATGTTATGATTCGTAGGGTTTTCACTAGTAAACTAAATCTTTTGTTCAATGATGTTAGTTTCATGTTGTTAATTAAAAAAAGTTCAGAATTAAGTTTCAAATACTTATTTGTGATATGAGAAAGCGAGATAGTTGATTCATCATGATTTTGATAGCGAAACACCGTTCTTCAATCTTACGTGACGAAGGTGTTACCAGTTATGGTAAGTTATAGGTTGTCACAATATAAACATTCATATAAAACTCTTAAAATTATTGAATTTTTAGATATTTTAAATGTCAAAAATACAATATAAATGTAATGTTTTAAATATAAATTATTAATGCATTAAAAATTTATGAATGAGATGAGCATAAGTTTTAAAACCCCATCTCACCATTTATCGATTAAAAATTAATAATAAATAAAATCATAAAAGTGTATCCTATTCATATATAGATATGTACATGATTACAAAAGATTATAATTTTTTTTAAAATGAAATTATATATTATGTAGCATTGCAAAGGTATTTAACTGGCGTTTGTAAGGAGAAATTGACTCAAATGACCATTTTTCGCACTTAAATTGGTCTCCTAACCTTTCTCTTCGGGTTTATCGAAATGTCACTACTTTCACAATGTTCAGGTTCGTTTTCGGACAAAATTGTTCTCTAAATCGATCAATAAATTCCATCCAGGACATTGATTGCAAAACATTGGGTCTTGCTAACGATTCAACGTCCCACCAATATAGAGTATTAGACTTTAACATTGATACAACGAATCTGACTCTATCTTCATATGAACACATTACTAGTATTGAATACAAATTCTATCTCCCTCAACCAGCACGCCTTTACCTGGTCTCTTTCACCGAAGAATGTTGGAGGTTTACAAGTTAAAAACATTTTGATATCACCCCCTCTGGTGTTTACAGATTGAATCTGTGGATTTATTTTGACCCTTTATGTTTTTACCCTGGACGGTACTCCCAAAATTGATTCCATAGTATTTCTTAGCTTACTCATTTCCTCTGCTAACATGTCCCGAGTAACATACTCAGGAAGTTGCACTGGTTCTTGATTTACATTCTCCTAAATTGATTCATCCTGATCTGGATGAACTTCAGGTTGACTGTTCCTTCCTCTTCCATGACCCCTTCCACGACCTCTACCCTGATCTCTCCCTCTGTCTCTACCGGCTAGCAGATTCGTAGGAGTATTTTCTGGTGAACTCTCCTTTCATCCGGGTTGATAAGGGAGACCTTTTAAAACCATCGTGAATGACTTGCCATCTGTAAATTTTCAAAATTTAATACTTACTTAATCACATTTCAAATATAATAAGGTATCCAAGTACAAATATGTACATGTAAATTCATAATTACATTGGCTAGTTGTAATTTGAATTTACCTTACATATTGTTCTCTTAATCCATCACATTTATTCCAAAGGTTCTACATATGTCAGGGACCCTTAGGGGCTGTTTGTTTGGCTCTTAATGGTGACATTAAGAGCCAACATCTTAATCGGTAAGAGGTCAGGATTGTTTAGCAAAAAAAAAAAAAGGCTCTTAATGGTTACATTACCCCTCTTAACCATTTTGCATCTAGGGCTCCACTAAACCATTCAGATTTCTATTTTTACAACTTTGTCCTCTCTACTCTCTACCCAACGTTCCTTCCCACTCCTCTCTTCCAGCCCATCGCCTTCATCGCCTTTACGTCGCATTCCACAGCTTCGTCGGTTGTCTTCTCCACCGTCTCCGGTCACCTACACTGTCTCTATTGCCGGTCGCCTCCACCGTCTCCGTCTCCTCCGTCGCCGGTTATCGCCTCCACCATCTCTGCATCTCTCTATCTTCTGTCTCACAACAATCAGGTATTTCCCTGAATCGATCTCCTCCCAAAGCTCCCTCTGTCAATTTTTACGATTGTGATTTTTTGTATCATAGTCAAGTTCTCTGAATCGATCTCCTCCCATAGTCTGTATGAGCTCAAGTAAGCTCACTTTGCTAAAACCCATCAATGTTTTCCCCAATTTAACAGGGCTTGGTAAAAATGAATGCTATGAAATCTTGGTGTTGATGAATGCTATGAATTTATCTACCTTCTAATGCTTTCTTCACCAAATGACATCACTGTTATTGTCACTGAGTTTCTGGTAAAAATGAATGCTATGAAATCTTGGAGATTTTGGATTTAATGAATCGTTTAATATATGCAACCTGGAAACAAACATAAAGAAGTGAACTCCCTATGGTAACAATACAGGAATGAAATCCTTTCACACACTCCTGTATCAAACATTTTGATTATTTCTTCAAAGGTCTGCTTTGGAGACAAACAAACAGCCCCTAACATTGGCTTTAATTTCTTTCAGCAACATTGATCAATAACACATTTTGATAAATAGCAAGCCACTGAAAAGTTTGTTTCCAGGTTGCACATTTTGATTATTTTTTAATTGTAACTTTGATTGTTGACTTGAATCACATGGAATTAGTTTGTTTGGATTAATATGAAATATGTAGTTATTGTGATAACCAGATCATTGTTATTACCCAAGGTATTTATTACGTGATTATTTGATTAAATGATTACGTGATAACATGATGAATTGATACATGCTGATATGTGAAGTTGTGTATTAATTGAATATATATTTATATATATATATATATATATATATATATTAATGCATGACATGGATATATATGATTATATGCATGTATGGAGTATGAATGTGTGTGAGTGTGGGTATGCATGAGGTGGAAAGGGGGAAAGAGTCGGTTTAGCCGACTTGCCATTTTGGAAAAAAAATATAAATAGGGGGCTTAGCCTCTTCCTTTGATTTTCCTGCCATTTTGAGAAAGTTGAGAGAAGAGTTGACCTGATTTCAAAAGAGAGGAGATTTCAAGTTGATTGCAAGAGTTGGATTTCAAAAGAGTTGATTTCAAGCGTTTTGGTTTCAAAAGCTTTATAAGGTGAGTGGTTCTAAATCTTTTTGTATAAAGATTTTACTGGTTTTATTTGCATGCTTCGTATGGTTCTTGTTTGGAAAGAAACCATGATTATTATGTCTAAGTATTATCCGTACAAAGAGTGACCGGATAAGCATTTAAACCGGACAAGCCTTAGGCGGTTTATTGACCGGATTGTTCTTAAACCGGATAAGCCTTGAGCGGCTTATTGACCGGACTAATTTAAACCGGACAAGCCATGAGCGATTTGTTGTCCGGAGTTGGTAAACCGGTTGTGTGTTGAGCGGTTTAGTCTTAAACCGGACGAGTCTTGAACGGACTATTATCCGGATTTGTTATCCGTTCAAAATGTGAATTTGTTCTAAGTATAAATCGTTCAAAGATTATGTGTTGTGTTGACCGGATTAGATGTCCGGACGAAGTGGAATGTATTCCAAGTGTTTTAAACCGGACGGTTGTTGGCCGGACTAGTTGACCAGACTTGTTAACCGAATGATTGTTGACCGGATTTGTTGACCGGACTTGTTAACCAGATGATTGTTGACCGGATTTGTTGACCGGACTTGTTGACCGGATTTGTGATGATATCTTGTGTTTTTAAAAGAAATTATTATTTTATTATAAAAATGAAGTTTTGATATAAATGATTTCAGACTGATAACAATTCCAATGACTGCGGTCTA
>NC_037528.1:24240261-24269081 GCF_001531365.2 Cynara cardunculus var. scolymus | reverse complement strand
GCTGAAGATATTTCAGCAGGAGTTGTCTTCACTAAGCCTAAAGAAGAGGTTTTAGTGATTTTCTTCACCTTGACTGCAGGAGCAGTCTTTGTGGATGATTTCACTTTAGTTGATTTCTCAACTTTGGTTACTTTCTTGCTCAAAGCTAGTGAACCAGCTTTGACGATAGAAGGACACTTACTGACAACATGTGTTCTTTCACCACAGTGTTTACACTTCTTAAAACTAGGAGTAGCTTTAGGGCCAGGAAGTATCAAACTAGAAGTGGGACCAGCTCCAAGGATTACTTTCTCATTGGTTCTTGGAGGAACCTTTGAGGGAATGGATTTCTAAGGTGAAAAGTTCATCCTGAGCTGTGACTTAGATTTCTGATGCGATTCAGATTTCCTAGTCCCTGAAGAAGAAGAAGAAGAAGTTTTACAAGTTGAAGGAATAGATTTAGATCTATTAGACTTGTTAGGCTTTTTAGAAAGGGATGCTGTGATAGTGGATTTACCTTTGTCTTTGCACCCAGAACTCAAAGGAGTTCCTTCAAGATGACTCTCAGTAAAGGAAGAGGACTGAGAGGAAGAAGTGTTAGGAATATAAGAGACAAAGGTACCAAATTTAAGCATGGACCTGTCTTTAACACATTCTTCCTGATCATAGGAGAATCCTAGACCAGTAGTATTCTTGGCCAGGATCTGAGCGTTAATGATCTCAGAGGCCTTGAGGAAGCTTTGCACTATCCTTCAATGGTAGTTTTCTCAGCCTTGAGTTCAGCGATTGCTTGCTCACGCTCAGCAACAGCTTTCTCACGTTCAATAGTGATAGCTTGGTTTACAATAACCTGATCTTTAAGATTTTCCTCAATAGAGGTCAGTTCTTTGATCTTAGAATGAGAAATCTTCAATTGCTCTTGAAGATCAACATTAAGCATCTCAGCTTTTGATTTGCCATTGAGGGCATTGTAAAAGTCAACCGTCAGCGTATCTAGTGCAGAAAGACTAGAAGAAGGTTCGTTCAGGATACATACCTGAGTAAAAGAAGATGGCTCATAGGAGGTAGATGCTTTAGAAGATCTTTTATCAACATCAATGGCCATCAAGCAGACATAGGCTTTATCCTCTTCGTCTGAAGATGATTTATTAGATGATTCATCCCAGTCATGCTCTTCAGCAATAAGGCCTTTAGCCTTTCGCTGGTTGTTCTTCATCTTCTTGTATTTCTCCTTCAATTTTAAGTATTTTTCATCTTTGGTCCTGAAGGAGGAGGAGGAAGCTTTAGAAGATGGCGTCACAATCTTCTTTGATCTGCATTCACCTGCAAAATGTCCGGGCCGATAACAGTTGTAGCAGACAGCTGAAGCCTTGTCTATTCTTTCAGACTTTGGCTTCTTCCGGAAGGATAGCTGAGGAGATTTGCGGAAATTGCTTTTACTGGCGAACCTCCTAAATGACTTAGTCAGGAGTGTCAGGGACTCATCAAAATCTGTTAAATCAGATTCTGGAATGTCCTCAGAAGAATCTATTTCCGTGATGACCACGGGAGGTAGAGAAGAAACAAAAGGAGTAGAAGTTTCAACTGAAAGAAAAAAAACACTGCTCTGATACCACTTGTTGGTCCCGTAAGGGTCTACAAGAAGAGAAACAGTTTGTAGAAGGGGGGGATGAATACAAACACAACATTTTTAAATTTAAAATATATATTGATAGAGAAGATCAATACAGATTTTACAAGATTGTTTGCGGAAGTATAAGGTAATAAAAACCTATCTAAACAATATTTGGTTACACACAAAGCTTTAGCAATTACAAGAAAAAAAGTTGCTAAAAGAAATATCCTTTACTTAAGCTAGAAGATGCTTGAAGTAAGAATAAGGTTAGAGAGAGATGCACGCTCTCTGCATGGAGAAGAAACACTTCTATTTATACCCAGTGCATTAAATGATCATTTAATGCAATATGGTAGGTTTAGAGTACGTGTCAAACCTTAAGAGGAAGGCTTGTCCTTTGCTACAGTGAATAGTACAAAAACACTATTTCTAAGCAGACATCCTTACCTAAAGTTGGTGGACAAAGAGTCGACTAATCAGCTCCGTACCGTACTAACTTTTGTAAGGGTATGGGTTTATCCTTTGTGTGCATAAGGACAAGACAACAACAATCGTGCTAAGTAAGCTTCCTTTGATCGCTGAACGCTGCCTGAAGGTCTCATCATCATTCGCTAAAGCTAGAGCAGTCTTCACACATATATAGACAGGCTTGTAATAACTGAATACCGCTTCAGATCATGTACTCGCCGGTCTCTAATATTCAGTTTCAGTCTTCGACGTTTGCTGAAGGTTATTTGGTGTGAGTGTTGTCTTCTTGAAGTATTGTTGTCTTTGATAGATTTACAATGCAAGTTCTTCAGCGATCACTGAACATACTCAGTGAAGATCGCTGGAACTGAAAATACAGAAACACAAATACAACGTGAAAGAGAAAATGGATCATCATCAAATCACTGAGAGAGAGGATCAACATAGGTATATAATGATAAATTATAAATATTGTATGAATACAATCGTATATGAATATGGTGATTGAAAATTTATAAACAGGGATAAAAGAATCATATATATATATATATACATAAGTATTAAATTAAAGATAACTATACTTATAAAAAATACAAGAAGAGTAAAATTATATATATGTGATTCTTTAGTAAGTCACATGTAGTCTAAAACATACTCAGAAGGGTCGTGTTGACTTGTTATTGTACGAGCAAGATTTCACACGATCTGTCACGTTGACCCATCACATATGTTCTTCTGAATATATTATAAACCACATTTCAATTACTATAGAATCACATGTAATTTAACATTTCTTGCATTTCTAATAAGTTGGCTGTCTTTTCACTTAATCATCCTTCATGAGTATTAAATTAAAGATAAATAAAATAACTGTTTTTTTGTTATAACTTGTTTACTTCAAAAATTAATTTATATTTTAGTTAATTTGGATTTAAAAAAAATTTAAGATAGATATTGGGTTTTCCAAAACTTTATCTATTCACAAAGGGTAATATGAGTTTCCATAAACCCTTCAAGCTTCCCTTTTTAATGTTCACAAATGAGATAAAATTGGAATATTATAAAAATTGAAAATTTTTGTACGCATTATTGTTTTGTACATTTTTTGGGGGCGGTTGTTTCCAACCAAGGTAAGTGAGCGGTAAGGGCCTATAGATGGTACATCTCGACCCAAGATTTTGCCTCTCCTTTTGCCCAGCCCGATACGACTTAGAGTAAACAACGGGCCTTGAAAAAGAGAGGCTAGTCTTTCGAGGCATGATAACTTTCCTAATCGAAGGGAAACCAAACTATATCGGGTCCAATGACCAACACCCTAAAGAAGGTGGAAACTGGCTAATACACTAAAAATCAAAAAAGGGGAGGAGTAGGAAAAGGATGAAGTGGAAGATGGCTTTATAGCTCTATTAGACCTGCATTCACTTGTAAAATGTCCTTTGCATTCACAGTTATAGCAGATCGCTGAAGCCTTATCAATCGGGGTTGATTTTGGTTTGTCAGCGATAGATAGAGTAGGAGATCTACAGAAGTTTCTTTTTCTGGTGAATCTTTTAAAATAGTTAGTAAGAAGAGCCAGTGATTCATCAAACTCTGAAAAATTAGCATTTGTTACGTCCTTAGAGTTAAATGGATCTAACTCAATGATTATGAGAGAAGGAGTGGTCGCTAAAGGAGTCTCAAAGAGTAAAACTATAGAGAGCTTTTTTGACTCTTTTGAATCTCTTATGAGATTCTTTTTCAGCTGGCGAGATTGCTCATGATTGAGCAAAATCCCATATAGAGTGCTGAGAGAGAGAGAGAGAGAGAGTGGACATGTTTTTTGACATTTTGAGACACATGATATAACTGTCCCATGATTATGGCAAACATTCTAAGAATTTTTTCAACGTCTCAAAGTTGGAATATTCTCTTTCAACGGTCCTCAGGTCATTGACTAGGCAGTTAAAGCATTGGTGTACTTTAGACAAAGATTCGGTTTTTTCACAAATGAAACTTTCATATTGTCTTACCACGTTTATCTTTTTTGTCTCTTGTACCTCAGTGGTACCTTCATATTGAGCACACAAGGTGTCCCACATGGATTTAGAGGTTTTAAGCTTCATCTATGAGTGATATACCTCATCAAGAAGGGACATGGCAATGATAAATCTAGCTTTAGTGTCAAGAGCCATTTTCTACTTGTTTTCATCGCTCCATTGATGAGGAACTTTGGAATCTGCCTTCCAAGTATGGCATCAGTGGTAGCAGTGGCAGGGACTGCTTGAGATACTGAAAATGGAACATATGGTCCATTTTCAACATAGTAGGGGATCTCAGGATCTACACCTTTCAAAGAATATGGACATTTGATTTTTCCAGAGACTGAACTTGTCTTTGCTGAATCTGGAAGGTTTGGCAAGAGAGTCATTATTGTAAAAGTTTATGTTTGTGTTTTGCAAATCCATTTAAAGAAATTGTTAGTAGGTTATCTTAGAAGAGGAGATAATAAAAACTGTTCTGATACCACTTGTTGGTTGCGAACGGATCTACAATAGTTTAAAGATAAAAATTTGTAGAAGGGTGGGATGATGAATACAAACACACAAATTTTCACTTTTTAAATTCGTTTATTGATAAGAGAAGATAAAAAATTTACAGATTGTTGCAGAAGAAGATAAGGTTAAGAACTCATCTACAAAATCTTAGAAGCACACAGTTTACACGAAAGATAAAAACAATAAAGAAGAGAGTTGGAATGAGGAGAAGGTGTTTCATTGAGAAGCGAGTCTTCTCAGCTATTTTATACCCATTGCATTTAATGCAAGTTAGAGGGTAATATCACGTGGAAAATTTTTAGTGGAGAACTTGTCCTTTGTCTTTAGATATTTAGGATTTTGGCCGCATATGAACAATTGCTTTTCACAAAGTAGGTAAGCATGCTTGGAGAGAATAGAGTAACTTCGTACATATGATTTTCTATGTGAGGTATGGGATTGTCCTTTTTATGCAAGAGGATAAGACAAAACTAATCTTGTAGAGCATGATTCATTTGATCGGTAACACTGATTCAACTCTACAGTTTCATCAGTGTTTGTTGAGTCTTGGTCAGATTTCACACTTCGATTTAAACACGCTTGTTATCATTGAGTCCGCTTCAGATCATAATTTTTTTTCTCTATATTAAGATACATCTTCGACATTGCTGAAGGTTTCATTGGTGTGAGTTTTGTCTTTGAGGAATACTTGTTCTTGTATAAATTTACAATACATGTCTAGGGATCATTGAACAAACTCAGAAATGATTGCTAAAACTGAACAGAAGCAGAACTAAGTATTTTTCACTAAGTATAAAAGGTCATCAACAAATCATTAAGAGAATTTGAATCAACACTTATTTTTCTTGAACTTAGTGGAACGGTCATCCTTGTTTGCTAGCGTATTGCCTAAAAGCCAATCACTGGATGATTCTATTTGGACATTGTGTCATGATATTTGTTTAATGAAAGACATTGCCTAATTATTATGTTCATAGATTATTCTATGTTATATCTAAACGTAATAATAACCTTAGAACAATGTATTCTAAAATGTCGATAGTCAAGTATAACTAGGGTTTAGGTTGAATTAATACAGTATGTCTAGTATGTTTAGGGATTCTTATGGAGATATATAATCCACATATGGGTACATGATGCGATCTTATGTACCGGACGTGGTTCACTATGAGAAAGAAAATGTATAAAATGGGATCTTAGTCCTAATAGGTCACATGTATAAAATGTATACTTAAATTGAGAGACTAAATAATTAAAAGAGTTTAATTATCATATCTTGTTAAATCCTATTCCATCCGATAGAATCAGATTTTGGGAGAGGACATGATTGACAAGTAGAGACTTCTTAATATGATAATTGTGTAAAGGAAAAGCAATCCTCTAGAAGATATGAAACATTCTAAAAGATTATGCCACTCTCTTCCTGTTGGATAGCTATGGGATATGTAGTATCATTACACTTATATAAATAGAGAGATAGATGTCATTGTGTAAAATGGTTCATCAGATGAGAAAATTAAAGGATTGTTAGAATTGTTCATAGGATCCTCTCTATCTCTCTCTCTCTCTTATATACATATATATATATATATATATATATATATACACACACATACATATATATATATAAACACACACTTGAGATCATGTGAGACCAGCCTGTTTTTGTGAGACCCATACAACCATTTTTTACACTTGAAACTTCACATCAAAACACTGTGAAGGTAACTTTCACAGTGTTTTTTCTGTGAAGGTTTATATTTTTTTTTACCTTCATAGTGTTTTACTATGAAGTTTCAAGCGTAAAAAATGGTCTCACGGATCTCATGAAAACAACATGGTCTTACGTACGTAAAAAATGGGGAGATATATATATATATATATATATCTATCTATCTCCCCAGAAGTTGCTCTTCCTTTCCTCTGAAGAGTTGGAAACTGTACCTAGCATTCGGGAAGGAAGAGGATTTCGTCTCTTGGCGTAGGATGTCAAGAGGATTCAGTGTATTTGCGTGGATATTGTGGAGGCAACATGTGAGTTCGTTGCTAGATTCAAATATAACATCAAAGGGTTGTTGCTCGTACTGCTAAAATTTTGAAACACCCATCTTACCCCATCTTGTAACGATCTTTGGAGGGATATAGTTAATTTCCATTGAGTGTATGGTTACCGTATTCCAACATGGTCACCTGCAGGTTTTTCCATTTTCAGAGTTTCCACGATAATAATAGATACATGATTTACTCATTTTTTGCTTTTATAATTATTGTCAATTACATTGTTTGTTTGTTAAGATTCATATCTTAATTATTTGATATTTGAATTGTAAACTTTAACTGAAATCCGACAAATATAAACACATAAAAAGGGAATGCAAACTTTGTTTTTTTGATCCAAATTAAAGACAAAAACCGAATTTGAATATGGGTCGTAAGATTTATTTGGTTTGGAAATGTTAGAACATTCATTTAACTCAACTTAATTTTAAACTTGTTATAATTTATTGTTAAAAGTTGATGGATAGCAATTTTTCATTCTATTGGGTGTTATTTACTTTTTTTTTGTTACATATTCATTGAAATGTTTAGGAGAAAGACAATAAATAGAAGCATACTTTTATAAGTCAACTCATCACTTTATAAATAAAGTTTAACACCATCAATTTTCTCCATCTACGTTAAGGGAAATTACCATATTTAGCTAGGGTTATTGTAGCATCATTGCACCATGAATATGCTTCATTGCCGCTCCCACTCAAATAAATTTTTAGTAATTGCATACTTTTTACAAAAAAAATTATACTTTATTTTACTCAAAATATGTTTGATCAATTTCATTTATTTACGTATTATCATACTAACTTTTTCCTCTCATTTATTTTACGACTAAGAGTTACGGTCTCCCAAAGTTTATTTTGGAATTTGTTACAAATTTTTTACGACATACTTAATTATGATGAGTTTACAAAGTTGTTACCATAACCTAGATTCTCAAATGTAACAGCATGTAGATCTTCTTGGTATGAAAGCAAGTAGATTTGAGAATATAAATCATCATAGTTCATAAACTCATCATATAAAATTTTATAAACATTTCTAGGAGGTGGCAACTCTTGATTCATAACTCAGATCGAGATGATATTTTTTAAGTTGCTTATGTTTGCAAGATCTACAAGTTGGTAAATTTAATAATCTACACAATTTTAGTCGGTTTGTAAATGGTCTTAAGCATTTTGTAGACAATTTTATAACCATTTTTTTAGTAAATTGCAAGGGGTCATAACTCTTGATATGCATGGCAATTAACAGATGGACTTAACATTCATTAGGGACGTCAAGTGTAACCAAATGAAAACGATGGGGTTTTGATATAATTTCGAAACCTGAGTTAGAGTTCCTGATTAAATTTTCAGTAGACCACATGCATGATATGTGTAATTTCCTCTTACTTTATATACAAAATCGTATGTATTTTTATGTTTTTAAACTATTAACGAAAGCAAACGTGATACTTACAATGCAGTCTAATGTAATTTAAGTCAAAAACAAGTGCTGAAAGTTGGTATGAGAATTGCATGTTGGTTTTAAAGACAACTTGGGGTCCTTCAATAAATGCTTTGCAAAGAATATGCGATTGTTTTATCCTTTGCACAACTCAACGAGGCCATCTTAGTATGACGATAATCTCATTTTTTAAGGCACCTCATACTCACATACATTGTTGATGAAGTTCGACTATTTGACCTCCAAATAGATTGGGATCTATTATTAATTCGGATATAATTAGACCAATGATCCTATGATATAATAACCTCATCTTCATTATATAAGTCAACGCCAATATTTTAAATAATACGATAGACAAATAAATATCTTGTTAATGCTTCTATATAATAAAATCCAATTTTTTTGTATGGATCAACTTCATTACATAATATAGCATGAACATAAACACATGACGTTTACATTTTAAATAAAAATAATTAACAATGCATGTAACAATAAAAGTATCACATGTGAAGCTCCTAGCGAATCTTACCAAATAATCTTTAACCTAGAAAGCTTTTTGCCTCACATACTCAACCTTCTCTAATCATTTGCCCCAAATTAGAAAACCAAACTCAAAAATTTTGCCCTTAATTTCTTCATTTTGATTGTCCCTCAATTTTTTATTCTTTAGGGGTTCTCTTCTTAATATGTGAAGGAATTAAATAGGATTGATATCTCTATGTTTCGCAACATCGAAATTCTAAGATTTTGTTTGTGCCTATCAAATTCAAGATTTCCATGTATAGACAAAACATACCTTTAAGTTACTTTTTTAATATTCACCTTGATCGAGTAATTAACATTATTTTATTTTCTCAGGGTTGTTACTGTTAGTGTATATGCCCAAAAGCCAATTATTGGATGATTCTGTTTGAACATTGTGTCATGTTATATATAAACGAAAGACATTGTCCAATTATTATAATTTTGGATTAATCTGGGTTATATCTAAAAGTAATAATAACTTTATAATGATGTATTCTAAAATGTCCCTAATCAAGTATTAATTTAGGTTTAGGTTGAATTAATATGGTACAACTAGTAAAGGGTTGAGATTCGTATGGAGATACAAAATCCACATATGGGTACAAGATAGGATCTTGTATACCGGATGTGACTTGCTATGTGAACGTTTCATTGGATGTCATATGAGTGTCATAGATGTTTCTCATGTGGTCATTGTGCAGTTAGTCCTTTGACTTAAGATCATGGAGTTTGCTCTCTGAGTAGTCTACTTTGATAACTAATTCTAATCATTCTCTAACTGGGTGACATAATGGTTAATGGGCATATCACATATCACTTAATAGTACATGCATGGATCAAGATAAGATTTGTTCCTCTTGTATGACGAGAGTAATATCCCTGGGCTCCTCGATTAAATAGTACCAAGGAAATACATGCATGCTCAGTATAGGATATTGATATCTATCTTATCAGTATATTCTGGAATTGAGAAACTAAAGATCAAACATAATGAGGATGACACATCCATGCCTTGTGTTCGATTTGGATATTTGAAAAAGGGACATATGTAACACCCTAAAAAAAAGATAATTTAAACCGAAAATATTTAACGAGAACCAGAATCTTGATAAAAAATTCACCCAACAAAAGGTAATAGTATAGCGTTTACAATTCAGCTACTGAGAAGATAAATAACAACCTACTAATCTAGACTATTCTATATCTAGATTAAAGACGAGTGTTTCTATCAATCTCCAAAAAAAATACCGTAACATCAAAAACGAAACGCTCAAAAGTAACAAAGGCTATAAGTACAAAAGAGCCTTTCACGAACCAACGCTCCTCTCAACCCTTTTGAGCCCCGCCGCTAAAGGAACATGATATACAATCCATATCAAGAAGAATTGTTAGGCTTACGCCTAGTGAGTTCAAACGGTGAGATAAATAAGTCTATAAAAACCATTATATGTAAATATAAACGTAACGTAACTTTAAACGATACAAGGTGAACAATTAGTCCTAAATAACTCGAGATGGAGCCAAGACATCCGAAGATGACGAGAGAGAACCGATTTACCATTAATTATGATGGAACACAAAGTAAGTCATAGATCAACGTTATAGAGCATCACTTACCGGTATAAAACCATTGACATCAACCTAAACCAGTCATGTAGTCGGTCGTGATCATAAGCTCTTTATCTCATAAATTACATAATAATCACAATGTCTATTTCCGAGTGGGAGTGAGAAGGTGATTTGGAATTAACATAATGATCACAATGCCTAATTCCAACTCACACCAACCTTTACACCAAATACAATGAAACAAACTTCATGCTTTAAAGCCCACTATATTCTAGTGATATGCTTGAATCCGTTATCACAAGCATAACAGTACCTATTTAACAATAGAATCTTATGTGCGCCTTAACATTAGCAAAATAACCCCACTTTGCTAAAAAGAATTCTAAGCTAGGGCATGTGGGTTTTAGAGTTTAATGGTCCACAACACATTGAAAGAGAGTATTCTACTAAGTGATTTGATCCTTTCATCTAAACTTAACATAGTAGTATAATCGTATTTCCTAAGTTTGCTCTCTTTTTCCCAAAAACAACTTCATTTAATATATATAAGTAGATACATAAACTTGAGGCAAATGATGAGTAAAAGCTAAATTTTCATGGAATGAATTTAGATGAACTCACCTTTGTAGGAGTTAGGAGAAGTCCTGGAAATGTTAAGAACAAAAGCTGCAAGTGGAAGTAGATCTTGGTTAAATAAGGCATCCCCAAAAGTAGCTATGACTGCCCCATCACGACCCAACAGCAGCTACGGCTGCCCTTCGTGACCCAACAGCAGCAACAGCTGCTTCTTCGTGCCTCAACAGCAGCTACGGCTGCTTTCCTCGCGTCACAACAGCAGCTACTGTTGCACTTCGTTTTCTACCTGTTGCGCGTGTCTGACTGCAGCGACAATTGCTTCAAATTCTGCCTACTGACCTCGCTCAAATAGCAGCTAAGGATGCTGTTTCGCTACCTGTCTGCTGCGCGACCCACAGCAGCAACAGCTGCTTCGAACTCGATTGCTTTCTTCGGCCAAACAGCAGCTAAGACGGCTGTTTCCCTACCTGCCTGCTGCGTGACCCACAGCAGCAACAGCTGCTTCGAACTTGACTGTTTTTGTCGCCCAAACAGCGGCTAAGACGGCTGTTTCATAACGGTAAGTCACGCAAACAAACAGCAGCTATGACGCTGTTTTTCCCTTTCAAACCAGCAACTAAGATGCTGTTATTCGTCCCTCAAACCAGCAGCTACGATGCTGTTCTTCTACAAACCCGTTTCTTCACAGCCCCATAAGATGATTTCACCTTTCCTTCTCTTGAACGATAACCGTACTCTCCTTCACCAGATCTCTCTATATTTCCTTTTCAGATCCCACGATCCAGCCCCTTTTTCCTCTTTACTTCTTTCCTTCTTTCCTTTCTTTCCTTTATTTTCTTACTTTCCTTTCTTTTCTCCACCCAAGAAGAAAGAGTGACCTAATATCAAGTTTATTGAGGGTAGGACAAGACCATAGTCCACTAGTCTGCAGCCCCCACTCCTCTTTTTCAACTTTTCAATCACTTTATTGAATTAGATTTTTTTAAAGAGAAAAAAAAAAGAAAGGGTCTATTGACTAAAGGTTATAAACTTGCGATTATAAAACATAAATATCACAATAGAGAAGGAATTCCTTGACGTGAACAGAACTGATATTACGGGAAAAAGAAAAAAAACACGAGTGTTACAATCCTTCCCACCTTGGATTTAATTTCGTCCTTGAAATTTTAGCTCACGAGAAATGGTGAGAGTAACGCCTCTTCAAGTCCTCTTCTGCTTCCCATGTTATGTTTGACCCTCGGTGATGCTTCCATTGTACTTTAACCATGACAATTTCTTTGTGCCTCAACACTTTGGTTTTTCTTTCCAAGATGGCTTCCGGTTCTTCAATACAACGGTTGTCCTTATCCACATGAATTTCTGAAAGTGGTATTACACTTTATTCGTCTGCCAAACACTTACGAAGGTAACACACATGAAAAATGTTGTGGATTTCGGCCATCTCAGGGGGTAGTTCTAATTTGTAAGCTTGAAGTCCTACCTTGGCCAGGACTTTAAACGGTCCAAGGAAACGGGGACTTAACTTCCCTCGTTTTCCAAAACGGATAATGCCTTTCCAAGGGGACACTTTTAGCATTACACGGTCGCGCACTTGGAATTCTATAGGTTGGCTCTTCTTGTCTGCGTAACTCTTTTGTCGATCCTGAGCCGCCTTTAAGCGTTCCCGAATACACTTCACCTTGTCGACCGTTTCCTGAACGATCTCGGGACCAGTAAATTGTTTCTCACCCGCTTCAAGCCAACACACTGGAGTTTTACATTTTCGCCTATACAACGCCTCGAAAGGTGCCATCCCGATACTGGAATGATAACTATTGTTGTAGGCGAACTCCACAAGGGATAGGTGAGAATCCCAATTCCTGCCAAGGTCGATAACGCACGAATGTAGCATGTCCTCGAGGGTTTGAATAGTACGTTCACTCTGACTGTCGATTTGAGGATGGTAAGCCATGCTCAACTTCACCCTCGAACCCAATTCTCTTTGTAAGTCGTCCCAGAAATGGGAGGTGAATCGGCTATCTCGATCCGATACTATTGACAACGACAAACCATGCCTCGAGACTATTTTATCGATGTACAACCTGGCCAGTTTCTTCTTAGGTAACGATTCACGCATTGCCAAGAAGTGAGCACTCTTCGTTAGTCGATTAACCACTACCCAAATCGCATCATGGCCTTTTAGGGTTTTTGGCAGTTTGGTCACAAAATCCATCGTAATATGCTCCCACTTCCACTCGGGGATTTCCAAGGATTGAAGGCTACCATAAGATCGTTGGTGTTCCACTTTCACTTGCAAACAAGTCACACACTTTTCTACATAACGAGCCACATCCAGTTTCATGACAGGCCACCAATATGTCAATTTCAAATCCCGATACATCTTGGTGCTACCCAGATGAATGGAGTATTTAAACTTGTGCGCGTCTTCTAGTAATAGCTCACGATTGCCTCCAATCTTGGGTACCCATATACGCCTTTGAAATAACTTCAAGCCACGACCATCCTCTGCCAGTAGTAAACGTTATTTTATCATTACCTCACTCTTGAGGTTTTCTTCTAGGAGTGCTTCAGATTGCGCCACCTTGATTCGATTGATCATATTGGACACTATATCGATCCTGGTAAGCACAGCTTTCGTCCCACCACCGTAGTCCTTTCGGCTCAAAGCATCCGCCACTACATTTGCCTTACCCGGATGGTATAGCAATTCACATTCGTAGTCTTTGAGCAATTCAAGCCAACGTCGTTGCCTGATGTTTAATTCCTTCTGATCGAAGATGTACTTCAAACTCTTGTGATCGCTGAAAAGCATGCACTTGGTACCAAAAAGGTAATGTCGCTAAAGTTTTAAGGCGAACACCACAGTCGCTAATTCCAAATCATGAGTGGGGTAATTCTTCTCGTGATCTTTGAGTTGTCTTGACGCGTAGGCAATCACCTTTCCCATTTGCATCAAGACGCAACCCAACCCCATTTTTGACACGTCGCTAAAGACTACGAAGTCTTCGGATCCCTTCGGTAGTGAGAGAACTGGGGCTTCACACAATTTCTTTTGGAGGGTTTTGAAGGCATGCTCTTATTTCTCGGTTCAGATAAACTTCGCATTCTTCCTTGTTAACGCCGTTAAGGAAGAAGCGACCTTGGAGAAATCTTGGATAAATCTCCTGTAATAGCCCGCCAGGCCTAAGAAACTCCGGATTTCTGTAGGGCTCTTTGGTGGTTCCCAGTTCATCATCGCCTCGATCTTGGATGGGTCTACCTTCACCCCGTCTCGAGTGACTACGTGACCCAATAATTGAACCTCTTTCAACCAAAAGTCGCACTTGGAGAATTTTGCATACAACCTCTCCTTCCTTAACATTTCGAGGACCTCCCGAAGATGTTGCTCATGGTCTGACTCATTCTTGGAATAAATGAGAAATAAATGAGAAATAAATGAGAATATCGTCGGTGAATACTATTACTGAATTGTCGAGGAAAGGTCGGCACACTCGGTTCATCAAGTCCATGAATACCGCCGGTGCATTCGTCAATCCGAAGGGCATGACCAAGAATTCATAGTGCCCATAACGCGTTCTAAAGGCTGTCTTTGCTACATCATCTTTTTTCACACGCACCTGGTGATATCCCGAACGAAGGTCGATCTTTAAGAAGCAACAAGCTCCCTGAAGTTGGTCGAAAAGGTCGTCGATCCTGGGAAGAGGATATTTGTTCTTTACGGTTGCTTTATTGAGTTCTCGATAGTCAATGTACATTCTCATGGTGCCGTCCTTCTTCCTTACAAATAAGACTGGAGCTCCCCATGGTGACGAGCTCGGTCTAACAAATCCTTTCTCTAGAAGGTCTTGTAGTTGAGACATCAACTCTTGCATCTCGGATGGCGCTAAACAGTAAGGGGGTCTAGCAATAGGGACGGTTCCCGGAATAAAATCGATTCGGAACTCCACCTGTCTATCAGGTGGTAAGCCGGGTAAGTCTTCCGGAAATACGTCAAGAAATTCATTAACCACATTCACATCTTCAATTCCCTTTTTCTCTAGCTTGGTATCCAATACGTAAGCAATGAACGAGGAGCATCCCTTAGCTAGACACTTACGTGCCTTTGCTGTGGACAAGAGTACTACATTACCTTTCCTTCCTTCTCCGTAAATTAGCACATTTCTTCATCCGGCAAAGGGATTCGGATCAGCTTTTTAGAGCATAAGATTTCCGCTTGGTTCTCTACCAACCAGTCCATCCCAATAATGACATCAAATCCGCCTATAGCCATGGGTATGAGGTCTACCCGAAATTCCTTCCCCTCAATTCCTAACACGCAATTCCTAACAATCTCATGCACCAGAACTTGACTACCATTTGCTATCTCTATGATCAATGCATCTTCTAGTGCACTAGGGGGCATATGCAAGTGTTGATGGAATGCAGTGGACACAAAAGAACATGAAGCACCCGAATCAAAAAACACGTGTGCAGGTACAGAGTTAATAAGGAACGTACCCGACACCACATCCGTCGATGCCTTAGCTTCTTCCGCAGTCATCAGAAAGGCTCGGCCGGTCGCCTTTGGGGTTTTTTCTTTTCTTCCCTGACCCCCTCCCACCTTCAACTTTAGATAATCATTCTTGAAGTGACCCGACTCGCCTCATCCAAAACAGATGGGTCCTTTGACCGGACACTCATTTCGTGAGTGACCTGGTTTCCCACACTTAAAGCATCTTGCGGGAGTAGAGCTGGTGGTGCACGGGCCGTGGTGCTTACTGTGGCATTTGAGACACCATCTTGCCTCTTGTCTAGGATAGGCTCCACGATTTTTGTTGTTGGAATGGATTGGCCTCTTGGAATGTGCATAATGACCTTCCCACTTCCTCTTCTCACCACTTGCTACATTCTCTTCTCTCCCTTTAGCATAAACTGATTCCATGACCTTTGCCTCTTCGATTGTCTCCCTAAGGGTGGAGACTCTGGAGTTCCTGACCATCACATCACGTCTGTAGGCAACCCTTTGAGGTAGGCTTTCATCCTTTCCTTCTTCCTTGGGGCCACATGCCCCACTAAATTTAACTTTTCCACGAAAAGTCGAGTGTTGTCTCTTACCGACAAATTTCCCTTCTTTAAGGTTCAGAACTCTTCTTCTATGCGGTTCATCTCTTGCTCATTGCAATATTCTTCCATCACATTCTCTCTGAACGTGGCCCAACTCATCTTGGCCAATTCTGTAACTTCCATGGTGGAGATGACAATGTTCCACCAGGTAAGGGCTGCACCCCTCAGCATTTGAGAGCCAAACTTCACTTTTTGCCCCTCATTGCAGTCACAAGCCCGAAAGGCTTGCTCGATTTCCCGAAGCCAATTCATGCACACCATAGGATCATCCGATCCCACGAATTCTGGTGGTTTGCAACATAGAAAAGTCTTATAAGAGCAAACTCTACTTATTTGCCTCACCTCAATCGTCATTAACTCCTGGGTTGGGATTCCATTCCCGGTACCCCCAGATCCTCCAATAGTTATATTCTCGGCAACTGCCTCATGTTTACGGTTGTTAGCATATCTATCCTCCAACAACTTCATACAGAACTCTTGTTGTTGGGCCATAGCTCTGTTCATAGCATTCATCATGGTTCTCATCATTCTTGATTCCGGGGTTTCTTCTTCCACTACGGGGTTAGA
The DNA here is from genome assembly GCF_001531365.2 of Cynara cardunculus var. scolymus. Lineage (NCBI taxonomy): Eukaryota > Viridiplantae > Streptophyta > Magnoliopsida > Asterales > Asteraceae > Cynara > Cynara cardunculus. The sequence continues at coordinate 24,252,635 of NC_037528.1, read as the reverse complement.
GGTGGTAAGGTCGACTTGGGGAACGTGATCAATTCTGCCGCCCAAAGTGCTTTGTCTAGGAAGTACTCTTGCTATTACTGTATGTGGTGGTTGATCCGCGGTCGATTCCGTTACCGCATGACCTTCCGGTGAGGTGTCTCTCCTACTCCGAGTGTTTACCATAAAGACTGCCATGCAAGAGAATGAAATAAGAGTTAGGAGAGAAAGATTACAGAACTAACATAATATGGCACTGTCACAATCATAAATTCTTGTAATAACAGTGAGTTCAAGCATGCTTATGAAACAACTTGTTCAAAATAACATTAGCTAAGTGGAATTTTGAATAAGTTATACATAAGAATTCTCAACACCATCGTCACTTTTCATGAATTATGCAACTCCGTTGACTCTACAGCTCTTCTATCTTAAAAGATCTACCCACAACGCACAAATTAACACCTACAAAATCAGCTTAAGTCTAGGCATCTCAATCCTATACCTAGTTCGCTTAAACTAACGTTCTGATACTAACTTGTAACACCCTAAAAAAAGATAATTTAAACCGAAAATATTTAACGAGAACCAGAATCTTGATAAAAAGTTCACCCAACAAAAGGTAATAGTATAGCGTTTACAATTGAGCTACTGGGAAGATAAATAACAACCTACTAATCTAGACTATTCTATATCTAGATTAAAGACGGGTGTTTCTATCAATCTCCAAAAAAATACCGTAACATCAAAAACGCAACGCTCAAAAGTAACAAAGGCTATAACTACAAAAGAGCCTTTCACGAACCAACGCTCCTCTCAACCCTTTTGAGCCCTGCCGCTAAAGGAACATGATATACAAGCCATATCAAGAAGAATTGTTAGGCTTACGCCTAGTGAGTTCAAACGGTGAGATAAATAAGTCTATAAAAACCATTATATGTAAATATGCACGTAATGTAACTTTAAACGATACAAGGTGAACAATTAGTCCTAAATAACTCGAGATGGAGCCAAGACATCCGAAGATGACGTGGGAGACCTGGTTTACCATTAATTATGATGGAATACAAAGGAAGTCATAGATCAATGTTATAGAGCATCACTTACCGGTGTAAAACCATCGACATCAACCTAAACCAGTCATGTAGTCGGTCATGATCATAAACTCTTTATCTCGAAAATTACATAATAATCACAATTCCTATTTTCGAGTGGGAGTGAGAAGGTGATTTGGAATTTACATAATGATCACAATGCCTAATTCCAACTTACACCACCCTTCACGCCATATACAATGAAGCAAACTTCATGCTTTAAAGCCCACTATATTCTAGTGATATGCTTTATCACAAGCATAACAGTACCTACTTAACAATAGAATCTTAGGCGCGCCTTAACATAAGCAAAATAACCCCACTTTGCTAAAAAGAATTCTAAGCTAGGGCATGAGGGTTTTAGAGTTTAATGGTCTACAACACATTGAAAGAGAGTATTCTACTAAGTGATTTGATCCTTTCATCTAAACTCAACATAGTAGTATAATCGGATTTCCTAAGTTTGCTCTCTTTTTCCCAAAAACAACTTCATTTAATCTATATAAGTAGATACATAAACTTGAGGCATATGATGAGGAAAAGCTAAATTTTCATGGAATGAATTTAGATGAACTCACCTTTGTAGGAATTAGGAGAAGTCCCGAAAATTTTAAGAACAAACGCTGCAAGTGGAAGTAGATCTTGGTTAAATAAGGCAGCCCCAACAGAAGCTACGGCTGCCCCATCGCGACCCAACAGCAGCTACGGCTGCCCTTCGTGACCCAAAAGCAGCAACAACTGCTTCTTCGTGCCTCAACAGCAGCTACGGCTGCTTTCCTCGCGTCACAACAGCAGCTACTGCTGCACTTCATCTTCTACCTGTTGCGCGTGCCTGACTGTAGCGATAATTGCTTCAAATTATGCCTACTGTCCTCGCCCAAACAGCAGCTAAGGCTGTTGTTTCGCTACCTGTCGGCTGCACGACCCACAACAGCAACAACTGCTTCGAACTCGACTGCTTTCTTCGGCCAAACAGCGGCTAAGACGGCTGTTTCCCTACCTGCCTGCTGCGTGACCCACAGCAGCAACAACTGCTTCGAACTTTACCGTTTTTGTCGCCCAAACAGCGGCTAAGACGGCTGTTTCATATCGGTAAGTCGTGCAAACAAACAGCAACTACGATGCTGTTTTTCCCTTTCAAACCAACAGCTAAGATGCTGTTCTTCATCCCTCAAACCAGCAGCTATGATGCTGTTCTTCTACAAACCTGTTTCTCCACAGCCCCCAAAAGATGATTTCACCTTTCCTTCTCTTGCACGAGAACCGTACTCTCCTTCGCCAGATCTCTCTATATTTCCTTTTCAGATCCCACGATCCAGCCCCCTTTTCCTCTTTACTTCTTTCCTTTCTTTCCTTTCTTTTCTTACTTTCCTTTCTTTTCTCCACCCAAGAAGAAAGAGTGACCTAATATCAAGTTTAGTGAGGGTAGGACAAGACCATAGTCCACTAGTCTGCAGCCCCCACTCCCCTTTTTCAACTTTTCAATCACTTTATTAAATTAGATTTTTTTTGAAAAGAAAAAAAAAGAAAGGGCCTATTGACTAAAGGTTATAAACTTGCGATTATAAAACATAAATATCACAACAGAGAAGGAATTCCTTGACGTGAACAGAACAGAGATTACGGGAAAAAGAAAAAGAAAACACGAGTGTTACAACATAAATGTGTACATTAATAATAATCACATAGTTTACTGATTATTCGAATCACCAAACTTTATCATTTTGGGTAACAATGATGTATTACTAGATGCCGCTCTTCGTTTCTAACTCTAAATAAAATTTATAATTATTGCCAACGTGATAAAGTTCGAATGGCTCACACACATAAAATGTATATCTGAATAAGAAGAATAAGTAATTAAATTAAGTATTTACTTATTGTATCCTATTCCATCTGATTTTATGGAATCTGACTCTAACTTGTTTGACAAGTCTGTATAGGATTTACAAGTAGTGACTTGTCAAATAGTGTAACGGAAAAGAAAGGCTTTAAGAAGATATGATATCTTCTAAATCCGTTCGCCACTTTTCCTACACTACAACCTATGAGATAGATGCCGTCATGACAGTTATATAAATAGAGAGAGACCATTGTGAGATAATGGTTCACAAGATCATTAGATGAGAAAGGGTCACTAAAATTGTCACATGATCCTTTTTCTCTCTATATATATTCCATTAGTTGCTCCTCCTTCTTTCTTCCAAAGAGTTGGAAATTATATCTAGCATATGGTAAGGAAAATGATCTTCTCTCTTGGAGTAGGAAGTCAAATGGATTTAGTACATTTGCATGGATACCATGGAGGCAACAGGCTGAGTTCCTTACTAAGATTCAAATACAACATCAAAGGTTGCTGCTCGTATTGGTAAATTTTGAAACACCCATCCTAATCCGTTTATATGAATTTTTGGAGGAATATGGTTAATTTTTGTTGAGTGTTTGGCTCCCGTATTCCAACAACTATAAACTCCCGCCCTTTCAGAATTCTGACATTGAAATAAGTGCTAAGTAAATAGATGAGAATACTTGACCTTTTAGTCCTGTTTAAATTCTCAAGTTGATTTTGAACTAATGTGGTATGATAAGTGAATATTTAAATCTATTCTTATGTTGAATTTGTCACATTTTGATGTGTTTTTGTGCCTTTTAAGTCACCTATAAGCTTGTATTTGAATGTCCATTGATAGGTTCGAGGGTAAAATAGTTTTATGTGTAAAAGGCACTCATCCAACAGAAACAAGAACCACATGCAACCAGGCATGCTACCAGGAGTCGCAAACATGCCTTAACCTGGGGGTCAAATGAAGTTTGCACACCTTTCAATACAGGCTATGTGATTTATGTGCAAGTTATATGCGATCATAGAATAAGGGACACATGATGTGCTCTATCCATATACCGAAGTCGCGTAACAGGGTCACGTACGATCTTTCAAACCCTAACATCAGTTTTTGAATGATTTTCCATTTGGGGAGATATAAATACATTACACAAACCGTTTTGACCGAGGGGGTGGTGGGTGGGGGAGGGGTCTTACAATAAACAAAGAAAGGAAGGAGCAAAGGTGGATTTTTTGAGGCATTTATTTATCTTTCTTAGAATTTGTATTTGTAAGTTGCTATTTATATTTTATTTGGTTAATCTAAGTAGCTAATATAATTAAACCCTCATTTTTCTAACGATGATCTTGTAACCAAATGAGGTTAGGAATGTCTTGAGACTTGGTGGTGATTTTAATATCATTTGATTTCCATTTATGGAAACCTTGTTTAAATTTCTATATCGTTGTTGGGTTATTCGGCATGATAAGGATCTATTAAGATGTTTGACCTTGCTTTGAATTGCTATTCAACATTAGGAATTTGTAATTGTTCTCGGTTATGTTAAAGTAGCAATTAGCTAACCACTATATTAATTGAAATATGTTAGAGGTTGTGTAATCTAACTTAAATGATTGGGAGTCTTATCTTTAGTTACGATTGGTGTTTATGTTATTGGTAAATTACTTCTAACTTTGTGATTGTAGTTGATTTGACTAATTAGAGACTTGTTCTTTGAGATTCTCATGATAATCAAATCGTAAGGATTAATAGATTATTGGTGTGTATCTGTATTCATGGTTAGTCTAGGATGAACTGAGTAAATGTTTGTTTAAAAAGAGAAGAATACATATTCCAATCATAAGTTGGATTATTGCTCATTGCTAGATATAACAGTTATAAAATCTAGAGAATTTTGATTGTTTGATTAATTAGAGAAATGAACCAATACAACATATTTGTAGTGTAAGCTAATTATCCCTAACCACCACGGACCAAACTAACAAACTAATACATGTCAACAAACAACTTGAGAGGGTAAAGAAACTAATACCCTCAAGTATAGAACTGTAATATGCCCCCTCAAGATGAGCATGGTTAGAAGATATTCTTCAACGCCATCATAGAAATCAATGATGATAAAACTCCCTATGATAGTAGCTCATTAAGGATAATTACAAGCTTTAATAAAGACTATATAGGAATTACACAAAGAAACTTATCTGCTTACTTCCCATGTATATTAAAATCTATGTGGATATGTTTTGTATGTTTATGTAAAGTTAGGTTTACAGTTATTTGTCAGTCGGACTTTGTATCACTGAACAATGAAACAGAAGTCTAAAGAGATATGTCCAAGTCATGCAAGAAATACTTAATTCAGACAAGTTCAAAGGTGGTTGATGACATAACTTTGTATCCATCATCTGTTGAACCTATATACAATGGGATGTTTCTTGAACTTCTAAGAAATCAATGATAGTTCAAGATAGATACATAAAGAGTATTGAAAGAAATGTCATATTGAGGCTTTGAAGAATGATAATGTAAACTGAGAACGACTCATTGGTATGACATCTATGTTAGGGAAAGATAATCTAAGGTTAATATGTCTTGAAAGTAGAGTGTAGGTACCTCATGTTGGTGATATCCATGAAAGAGTATTGAAAGAAGCTCATAAATCTCGTTATTCTATTCATCCGGGTACTAATAAGATGTATCAAGATCTGTGTGAGTTCTATTGGTGGGAGGGTATGAAGAAATATATTGCTTGATATGTGGAAAGATGTTTAACTTGTTTACAGGTTAAACTGGAGCATTAACTACTCTACATTAAACTGCAATCATTAAAAATTCAGGTTTGAAAATGGAATCATATCACGATAGATTTTATAACACCGAGAACGCCAAAAGATTTGGATGTGATTTGGGTTATAGTAGATGGACTTTAGAAATCCACTCATTTCATACTGATCAAAAAAAGTATACGATGAAAAGGTTAGCAAAGTTGTATATTGATGAAGTGGTAACTCTGCATAGTGTGCCACTTTAGATTATATCGAATAGAGACAATCAGTTTACTTCTATATTCTGGAAAAATTATCAAAGAGAGATGAGATCACAGATATGATTGAGTACAACATATCATCCACCAACTGATTGGCAGAGTGAACGGATTCAAAAACTCGAAGACATGTTACGCACTTGTATTATCTATTTTGGAGGTTCATGAGAAGGGTATTTACCATTGATTGAATTTTTTTGTGATAATAGCTATTACTCCGATATTCAAGCAACACCCTTCGAGGTTCTTTATGACATAAAATGTAGAACACCGTTGTGTGGAACAAAGTGGGAGATAAATAGTTATGCGGACCAGAACTCATTTACTTTACAACAGATAAGATTGATTAGATTCACAAAAAATCAAATATGGCACATGCTGGATAGAAAAGTTACACCAATAAACACCGTAAGTTGATAGACTTTCAGGTTAGGGATAGTGTGATGTTGAACACCCTTCGAGGTTCTTTATGACATAAAATGTAGAACACCGTTGTATGGAACAAAGTGGGAGATAAATAGTTATGCGGACCAGAACTCATTTACTTTACAACAGATAAGATCGATTAGATTCACAAAAAATCAAATATGGCACATGCTGGATAGAAAAGTTACACCAATAAACACCGTAAGTTGATAGACTTTCAGGTTAGGGATAGTGTGATGTTGAAAGTATCCCCGTGGAAAGTAATCATTCCATTCGATAAGAGGGATAAACTGAGTACGAGTTATATCATGCCTTTTGTGATCAGTAATCGAATTGGTGAAGTAGCCTACAGATTAGAACTTCTAGAAGAGTTGAGTGGTATTCACAATACTTTTACGTGTCCAATATGAGAAAGTGTTTAATTGATACTCTTACCAGAAGTTCAGTTGGATGAGAAATTGCATTTCATTGGAGAGAAAAAAAGATATTATTGATTACAAGATTAAAAAGTTAAGAAATAAAGATATCAGTTTAATGAATGTTCAGTGGTATTATCACAAGGGTCAAGTGGCTACCTAGGAACCATAATCAGAAATGAGATCTAAATACCCTCGTTTGTCGACAGAAATAATTCTGAAACAAAATTCCTTTAGGGGGGAGATGTTGTGATAACCGGGTTTTCTGTAGAAGTTTGGGGGGGCTTTTTGTGCAATATGCCTATTCTAGAGGGTCTATATTTGAAAAATAGGGAACCCGTTTAAAGGGTTATCACCGTCTTTATGTTTTCAAGAAGATATATTTTCTTTCCTTTTTGGTGTGTGCTTGTATTTGGTTTCTGAAAGAGAGAGTGAGTGGTTTATCTTGGAGCTTTTATAGGGAGTAAGAAATTGGTTGAAGGTTTTCAAGATTTTAGCTGGAATGAACTCCTTTCTTTGCTTAACTTTTCAATCCAAAGTTGTTCTAAAGTTTTTGATTTAGGGTTGTTGATAGGATGGCTTATTTTGAGTGTTATTTTTTTTATTTTAGTTGAGAAATTGTTCATCCTAGTTAATTTAGTGACTTTTCATCCTTAATCCATCTCCTCAAGTTTTAGTTGGTATTTATAAGTTATTTTTGATATATAATATATACCCTTCAATCCTTTGCAATCAATTGATTAAAGATGTATTAGACTACAGTCGAGTGTTCTTAAGCTAATGTTGTATTTAAAGAGGTATTCTGAACTTTGTTGCTGGGTTATATGTTGGTTTCCGAGATTTGATAAAATCTAGAGTTACAGGTAAAAAACACGGGAATAGAAGGCAAATCAGTGAGTCAATATCTCCTAATTGTTGTGTATTTTATAAGTTTTGGTGTTACAAAAGTTGGAATTTGAGGTAAATTAGTGGAATTTATGATTTATGATTTGAGTTGAGTCTTGGAGGATGAAGCAAGGTTATCCAGTGACTTGTGCGACTTCTACCGCAAATCTAATGGCGTGGCAGGTCGCATAAGCCACTATGGTATGGTTGTTTTTTATTTTTTCCTAGTGTCATTTTGGAGTCTTTCGGGGTATTATTTATGTTCCTTAGAGTTTTTTTTAGATAAGATTGAGTCAATCTCTCTTGATTGTTGTATGTGCTTATTTTATTGAGTTTGAAGTGTTCATTATCGGGATTCGTAATCAAATAAGAATTTAGAGTATCGTCGTGATCAATGTGAGTTTTCTTATAACCTTTTCAACGAAAATGCATATGTTATCAAATGATTATTACTTCGATATTATACCTTATTGATATGTTTGCATTATTCCCATTAACTATAATATAATATTTAAATACATGTAGGAAATATAAGTTTTTTTAATAAGTTATTTTTGATATATAAGTTCTTTTTAGTATATGAGATTTACCTATCAATCCTTTGCAATCAATTGATTAAAGATGCATTAGTTTATAATTGAGTGTTCTTAAGCTAATGTTGTGTTTAAAGTGGTATTCTGAGTTCTGTTGCTGGGTTTTATGTTGGTTTTTGAGAATTGATAAAATCTAGAGTTACAGGCAAAAAGCAGGGGAATAGAAGGCAAATCAGTGAGCTACACAACCTTGCCCATGACCTAAGTCGCGATGCAAGTTGTGTAAGTCTCTTTGTTTCATTTTTTTCGGTTTTTCCTTCATGTCATTTGGAGATCGTGGTAATTCCATATTGGTATTTTATAAGTTTTGGTGTTACAAAAGTTGGAATTTGAAGTAAATTAGTGGAATTTATGATTTATGATTTGAGCTGAGTCTTGGAGGTTGAAGCAAGGTCATCCCGTGACTTGTCTGACTTCTACCGCAACTCTAGTCGCGTGGAAGGTCGCATAAGCCACTATGGTATGGTTGTTTTCATTATTGTCATTTTGGAGTCTTTCGGGGTGTCATTTATGATTCTTAGAGTTTGTTTAGGATAAGATTGAGTCAATCTCTCTTGATTGTTGTGTATGCTTATTTTATTGAGTTTGAAGTGTTCGGTATTGGGATTCCTTATCAAATAATAATTTGGAGTATCATCGTAATCAATGTTAGTTTTCTTATAACCTTTTCGAACTGAAATGCTTATCAAATGATTATTACTTTGATATTATACCTTATTGATATGTTTGGATTATTACCATTAACTATGATATAATATTTGAATACATGTTGGAAATTATAAGTTGTTTTTGATGTATAAGTTCGTATTTCTAAGTTCTTTTTGATATATGAGATTTACCCATCAATCCTTTGCAATCAATTGATTAAAGATGTATTAGTTTAGAGTCGAGTGTTCTTAAGCTAATGTTGTGTTTAAAGTGGTATTCTGAGTTTAGTTGATGGGTTTTATGCTGGTTTCTGAGATTTGATAAAATCTAGAGTTACATGTAAAAAGCACGGGAATAGAAGGAAAATCAGTGAGCTACATAACCTTGCCCGTGACCTAAGTCGCGACGCAAGTCATATAAGTCTCTTTGTTTCATTTTTTCGGTTTTTCCTTCACGTCATTTTGGAGATTATGGTAATTCCCGATTGGTATTTTATAAGTTTTGGTGTCACAAAAGTTGGAATTTGAGGTAAATTAGTGGAATGTATGATTTATGACTTGAGCTGAGTCTTGGAGGTTGAATCAAGGTCATCTAGTGACTTGTGCAACTTCTACCACAACTCTAGTCGTGTGGCAAGTCGCATAAGCCACTATGGTATGGTTATTTTTATTTTTTCTAGTATTGTTTTGGAGTCTTTCAGGGCATCATTTATGTTCCTTAGAGTTTGTTTAGAGATAAGATTGAGTCAATCTCTCTTGATTGTTGTATATGCTTATTTTATTGAGTTTCAAGTGTTTAGTATCGGGATTCATTATCAAATAAGAATTTAGAGTATTATCGTGACCAATGTGAGTTTTCTTGTAACTTTTTCGAACTAAAATGCATATGTTATCAAATGATTATTACTTTGATATAATACCTTATTGATATATGTGGGAAATTAACACGTGATTTGATGTTGTTACTTGGGTTAAAGGGACTTACATAACAGGAGGTTGTGTGCGTTGTGACTGTGATGGTCCACGCAAGGGGGATATATAAAATTTATCCTACGAATATGTTTTGTGTGGTAGGCTACTGCCAATATTGATTGCGATCTTATCGGGGTGATCTTTGTTTTAGAAAAGCAACTAATGTGGCTAGTTGCCTGGGATGGACCTAATGCCTGAGATCGTACTTCATACTAACTGATTTAAAGGTTTCCCATTAACTAGTTTTACTATATTATTGCACTGATAGGGATTTCTTCACTAGACTTTATGGTCTAACCCTCATTTTGTTTTAAAAAAATATGCATTTTAGGACAACACTATTTAGAAAGTAAAGGTAAAAGGAAAATGTGAGATCATTTGTTTGGATTTTCGCATGTGAAGCCTGTCGAAAATATGAAGTTTGCTTTTGATCTTCATGCTAAGTGGATCGTTAGTATGAGAACTTTATTAGCAAAATGTTTGTTGTAATATTTAGACATTTATATAATTTTCGAGAAAGGGACCCAATACACATCCTCAATATGGGTTGTTTTGTATAAAATTATGTGTTATTTTTTATGAGGAAATGCATCATGTTAGAACTACTATGTCAAATGTTCTATGTTGAGCTGATAGTGAGTCATACCCAAGACACATGTCTAGTGGGTAAGCGGTTTCAGAGGCAATAGATGTAACACTGACATTTTTACAATGACAATTTCGTAGATAAGATGGGGGCTGGTGATTATGAATGGATCTTCGAATGGACTCATGAGGATTATCGTCAAGCTGTTTGTTAGGAGATCGATCATTGTTGGGAGGATTTTCACAAGGAATATTGGTTACCTACTCAGGAAATGAATCATTAGCTGCCACATGTAACACGTTGTAAGGAAAACCCTAATAAGTTTTAGATTGATAAGTACATTCAAATAGAAAGATATCTTTGTGAAATATAACATCTCTTGAACAATTTACATTTAGAACGTATATCATAAGGCTTGTAAGCTTTTATTTCCGAATAGTATCTAATAAAAACACATGATGCAACACTTGTCGCAACCTTGTATGAGGATTGATGGAGGGTTGAGGCAAATAACAAACAACCAAACATCCTCAACGTAGAAAAATATGGAAGTTCTCTATATAAGTTTTCATACGCTACGCATACATGGTTAATCTGGTTCTCTAAGACTACTTTATTATTTTCAGATGCGACACCCAACCAACAATTTTTTGGCACTAATGCCAAGAACTCGACAGATTTGACCGTTTTATGCTAAGATGATCACGTGCAGGTTCGACAATTCCCATCAATCCAAACATTTGATTTCTCGTTAATTTCATCGTGAACATTTGAACTCTTTTTTGGTTGGGATTCGTTACTCGTTAGGTCTTATGTATACAACTAGCAATCAGTCCTAAAAAATTAATGAACCATGCATATCAAACATGAGGTGTTAGTAAAATATAAACTTAGAGAGGGAAATTAACATGATCAGGAACCTGCAAAACATATTTGTCATTGTAAGGCAACTTGTAATAACCAAATAAGGATCACTAACTCAACAGTGGAATATATACAGTGCACCATCTCCACTTTACCACATATTGCCCCTCCTTTTTCTGTCCCACTTTCTCTAATTTTGTCTCTAGGACAAAGACAACAAGGGCAGATCCGTAACAACTCAAAAATAATTACTTTTTCTGTTTTATAAATATATATATATATATATATATATATATACATACTTGGTAAAAGTTTAATTTTCAGGGTAATGTTTAGGATTCGAGTATAATATGTGAATGTTAACTCTTTAATATATGCATATGCGGTCTTACGAGTAACTCGTGGTGGTCACGGTGCCTCATGCTATAAAACATTACCATTTATGCTTAATAAATTAAATACTTTAATTGAAAGTTTGGCAACCCAAATATCTTAACTTTTGGCCAGTTTTTGCTTTGCTCATTTTTTGAAAAAAAAATGATGGTCATTTCATCTACATGTAGCTTGATTTTAACAGGATTTGACATATGATATCAATTGGCTATTTAATCAAATGCTTATCCGGTAAATGTTTATCTGTAGGAGTCAACACTCTAATTCATTTTGATGCATAAGATTTTTTAGTACATCAAAATGTATCCAATGCAACAATTTACCGGCTAAGACTTTCCATCCTTCTCATCGCTCTTATCCGTTAAGATTTTTGACTCTTGTTATGTTTTATCGAATGAAAAATTTTATCCGACAAGCACTTATCAAATAAGAGTTTAGTAAACGATCCCTAAGTTTTCTTCTTTCTCTTCTTAACAAAGTAAAGTAATTTTTTTAGTGAAATTAGATTATTTTTATGGTTATTCTTACATTCACCAAACAAGAACTCGCTATAAAAATGATTAAAACCTAAAATTTAATTAATATCAAAACAATAATTTAAGTATATATATAAGTTTAAAAGAAATAATAAATGA
>NC_037528.1:24219543-24240226 GCF_001531365.2 Cynara cardunculus var. scolymus | reverse complement strand
ATAATAATAATAATAATAATAATAATAATAATAATAATAATAATAATAATAATAATAATAATAATAAATAAATAAATAAATAAATAAATAAAAGTGTAGGTTACATAAGCTTTTGAGGAAATATTATAATGTTGCATAAGCTACTAAAACTTCATTTATTTAGGACTGAATTTTATTTACAAGTAGCCCTTTTTCCTAGAGTGTAACTTTTTACTTAAATATTTTAATTAGAAGTTTAAATTCAATTTGGATTATGCATATTATAGAAGAACCATGTGCTACAAATTTTACTATAATGAAACTTGGAGATCACCATCGTGGGATCCTGGATTTTAAAGTAAAAAGAAGTATGCCCTATCATTTTCTAAATATATTAACACAAAAAGTTGAAATAAAAAGAAAACAAGATATCAAAGGGCACCATTCTTTATTAAAATATGTTTTTAAAGGGCTATATATAAGTCTATAACGTTGTCAACCTAGGATGCCGGATGTGGTTTATTACTATCTGTTTCATCTAGTGTTATACAGATCGAATATATTAATAAAAAAGATTGACCTGATATGGTTAAGGTTGGACGAATACCCGGTTATGCAAAAATAAAAAGGGTAAAATATTAGTTGATGTAGGATTATGTACGGATGTATGATCATCTATTTTCTTTCTGTCTTATTATAATATTTAAATAAATAATACATATAGTAACCACTTTCAAATTTAACAAAATCTACATTTTATCCATCTAAGTCTTTAACTTAGTAACTACATGTTTTGCAATTTTCAAAATGATTTAATGCCACAAAGATATCAAATGAAAGGGAATTGAAGGCAAAAGTTAAATTGACATAAAATCGATTTTTTTAATTTTTTATATATAAATTATTATACTGTATCAATATTTTACAATAAAATAAGTCAACTAATTCTATCGTTTATAATATATAAACATCGTAATAAGATGTATCCATACATATAATGTTGTTGCAACATATATGGGTATACTAAACTTGGTTTTGATGCATCTAATATGACATACCCTTACACAACGCATTTCGATGCATATATATCACCCTTTTGTTTTATTTGTTATGCCAAACATTATATTTCATTTAACTAATTCATTTTGTAGGTGATGATTGTACCATTTACAACCATCATACAAATATGCTTAAAGTGTATAGCTATATACATATATATATATATATATATATATATCAAAAGATATTTAATGATTTTTTTGATATGTGAAAGGCATTAGATAATAATTATTGCATATTAAAAAACTGTTATAATATTGTATCACAGTATAATCAAAGGGTCATATCAACTCTTTATCAACAATTTTTATATGAAAAATGTTTTAAATTTCACAGGTTCAACCAAAAAAGGTATCGATCTACTACCATCATGTAAAAGAGATACTTTAATTAACGGTATCCTTAATTTGTTAATCATCGTATTCATCTATTCCAATATATATGCCATGCGTTGATTTCTGGTTTTAAGCCTTCCATTTCATTTTATCCATAGGATTAATGGTTTTAGTAGTCTCATTTGCTAGGCCTATACTATATATACTTCTCACTTTTGGTTTAATAAAATTTTGAACATTTAATTAAAAGAAAACAACTTGTGGTATTTCGACCTTCCTTGTTAGGAAAAATCCATTAACTTATAATAATTAAATAAAGAAAAGACATATGTGTGGCATAGTATATGAACCTTTGATATTAATTAATTAAATATAAAGTAATAAATACTAAGTAATTAATCTATCCCAATAAATGAAGTTTCCCATTTAAGCACAAAACTCCACTACTTATAATAAATGTTGCATGTTGAGAACCATCCAAATACATGAATACCTCTTGCCTTTTTTACTCTCTTTAGGATTCACATTGCTTATATATCCCATCAAGTTCATTTCACTTGATAAGCTCTCTTTCATCTTCACCTGCCCTCCTCTTTACCTGCCTACCTATCTACCCATGGAGATTGCATTCAAGGCTTCACCTTTGAAAATGAAAGCTCCCATTGTCAATTTCGTCAACCGAATAAAGAAGCTTGGAAAAGACGATCCGAGAAGAATCGTGCACTCGTTCAAGGTGGCATTAGCAATCACGTTGGTCTCCATGGTTTACTATCTAAGACCATTATATAAAGGCATGGGGGAGGCAGGCATCTGGGCTATCTTGACGGTGGTGGTGGTGTTTGAGTACACAGCCGGTGAGTTCCTTGTTTCACAACAAACTAATTAAACATGTTTTTGGTTTCATCTATATATGTTCCTTTTCTAAACGTTCGTGTATCATGACTTCGGTACTAGGTGCAACCTTATGCAAGGGTATGAATAGAGGTTTAGCCACTTTACTGGCTGGTGCACTTGGACTCGGGGCTGAATACTTGGCTAGCCTATTCGGACCCAAGGTTGAACCCATTGTTCTTGGATGCTTTGTCTTTCTTCTAGGTGAGGACCAGCTTTAATTCATTTGCCAATGATTACATTCTTGTGTGCCGCCCCCAAATTAAAATCCTTGTTCTGATTTTGAAACTTTTAACTCAATTGCAGTCGCGGCTGCCACCTTTTCAAGATTTATTCCTCACATAAAAAGGAGGTATGATTATGGGGTGCTGATATTTATCCTCACATTCAGTTTGGTAGCAGTGTCCGGATACCGTGTTGATAAAATCATAGAGCTGGCACACCAACGTCTATCGACGATCATCTTAGGTGGTGCGACCTGTATAATTATCTCCATATGTGTTTGCCCTGTATGGGCTGGGGAAGATCTTCATAACCTTATTGTTTCCAACTTGGAAAAGCTTGCTAGCTTCTTAGACGGTACATTTATAAATACAATCAACAATCTATATATAATTAATATTTTTTTTAATGCTATATATACTTGAATTAATAACCCTAAAACTGTAACCAACCATTCTTGCTTAATTTATTTTTAAATACAACCAAATCTACAGGATTTGGAGGAGAGATTTTCGATCTTCCACTGGATGGAGATAGTGCTGATATATCTAATGAACAAGACAAATCATCTCTTGCAGCTTACAAAAGTGTTCTTAACTCTAAAGCCACTGAGGAATCCCTGGTCAGTTTACAAATCATTGTTACTATACACCCATACATATATAATTACATATATATATATATATATATATATATATATAAGATGGATTAGTAATGGAATGTTAATGCATGTGGAATTGGAACAGGCAAATTTTGCATGGTGGGAACCAGGACATGGTAAATTTGGGTTTAGCCATCCATGGAAACAGTACTTGAAGATTGGGGTTGTTACGCGGCAGTGTGCATACCATATTGAAGCTCTAAATGGATATCTTGATCCAAAGTTCCAAGTATGTATACATTAATTATGGGATTAATTATGTTTACTCATTTAACCTGTAGATCAAAATACTTGCTAGATTCTGAGTACTTGCAAAAGAACCAGCTAGCAGATGTAATTAATGCGTACATCAAACGGTTCTATATGTAATTATAGTGGTTAAAATTTATACAAGTTATTTATTTAATTGATTCTCTTTTCAGGGATCATCAGAGTTCCGAAAAATAGTTCAAGAACCATGCATGAAAATGAGCTCGGAAGCCGGAAAAGCTTTGAAAGAGTTAGCAGTATCAATAAAATCCTTCTCATATCCTTGTAATTTTGCTATGCACATACAAAGCTGTACAACGGCGGTAAACGAAGTGAATACTACGTTGCAAGCTTCAATGGTAGGAGAATGGGAGGTTCTTGAAATAATACCCATTATCACAGTTATTTCGATACTAATTGACATCATTAAATGTGTTGAAACAATCTTTTTGGCCATTGAAGAACTCTCCGAACAAGCCCACTTCAAAAAGTCATTGAACGAAAATGAAAAACCGCAGCTTCTTCATGGCGACGAACGACAAGACAAAGGATTTGTTACTGTAATTATACACAATATGGCTTCAGCATCACCGGCAATGAAGGACTCTCGAGGATAACACCTAGTAGAAGATAAACTATAGAAACTAATATGCACATATTAAAAAATGTAACATAGTACATGGAAGGTTAATAATAGGAGAATGATGCCCGACTAATTAGTAATTGGTATGCTATGTCGAGTTGGTGAGTTGGTTTTGAGGTCACGGAATTGATTTATTCACATAAATCTTTGAATAATTGGAACATCAATATATTTACAACTTGTATTTATATATCTATTTATTTACTGTATTGTTTGTAGAATGTATCTTTTTAATTAAGACACCCAACCCTAAATGGCCAAAACTAAGAATAAGCCAACTTATTGTATTTGGAAATCATAACAATACTAACCATTAATCGTGAAGATAGAGTGGTGTTCAATTGTGCATGTCTGAAATGATTTGGGTTATGACCGGCTCACAATCTATTAGTATATAGGCCAACCATTTTCAAGATCCAAACCAAATTAAGCTCATCTCCAAATCCATTCAGACACAAAGAAAGCTATAATTATAACCCAATTGGCCCACCTCAGAATCTATTAATATGAAATCATTGTTGTTTCCTTCTTCTTCCTATGTGCGATTAATACACAATATTGAGGAGAAAACTTAATACTCACTACAACAAAATTAAGTTTATAAGACACTTTCAAATTCTAAGTGTCATAATAGACCTCTTTATAGGACTTAGTTTATAGGACCAAAAAATAAAATGTTTTATCTAAAGATGTAATAAGTTTATATGACGTTTTTTGACGTCGTAATAAGTTTTTTTAGAACACTTTTAATATAAAATGTCTCATTATTAACTTTATAGGACACTATTTGAAAAATTGTCCCATAAAAACAAGTGTCCTATAAAAAAAATGAGTTTATAGGACATTTTCTCAAAAGTGTCTTATAAAATTGTTAATGCGACACTTTGTATTAAAAATGTTCTAAAAAACTTGTTAAGACGCCCAAAAGCGTCATATAAACTTATTACAACACCTTCAGATAAGACAATTTATTTTTTTGGTCCTATAAACTAAGTCCTATAAAGAGGTTTATTAGACCACTTAGAATTTAAGAATGTTCTATAAACCCGATTTGGTTGTAATGACGGTACCAATCAACCCTAATAAATCTATTCCAGGAACGTAAACCACCTTCCTTTTTCTTTAACTATGCTCCTTTTATCATATCGTGGGTTTGGGTCTCCCCTCACTTGGGCCTTTTTAATGTACCAATTAACACAAAACTTTGGGCCAAGCAAATTTTTATGATCAAATAATAACAAAAACAATATATCATTTTTATCGGCCCACGTTTGACAAATCTAAAAGCTCGACCGGCTAACGTTACGATTTTATTCAAGTTTGAGTTTGGTATCATTTTCTTGAGCCGAATCCAAATAACTTGCTACTTAACTTGACTCAACGTGTCAATATCTCTAGTAATACATGGCTTTTAAGTTTGTACAAATTTTAAAGACATCATCAAAACTATCGAAATGACTTTCTTATAAATCGATCTTATTTCATTTTACATACACCTTATGGTTAAAATGTACTTAAACAGAGGTACAAATTTCCAAAAGTTCAACACATGCCATGAGACTAATTTATACATGTAAGCATCACCCTAAGGGATAGGCCAAAACTTGAGTTTCATATATTATTTTATGAAACTTATATAAACGTCAAAATCCCGCTACAGAATTTTAAGAAAAACAGCATGATTCGAATAATTGAACTACTAACCCTACAAAGACTTATACAATGATGTCGAAATATGGATGTGAGGGTACCCAAACGAAATTCATTGTATATGATAATTAAAGTGTCATTGTTGGATGTAAAAAGGAAAAGAGAGTTCTCCGAAACATGTAGGATACCACATTTTCTTGCTTTGACACCATACAACATCACCATGTTGCTTGTTTAAATCATAACACCCAAACCACTTATGTCTCTATCTATGCTTCCAAAAGCCACAAGCAATTGGACCTTTGACTGTTTTTCTTTTCAAACGGTTGTTTCCATCTACCAAATGTGGGTTTTTGGGCTATTAACTTAATGGCTAAATATATATATATATATATATATATATATATATAGAGAGAGAGAGAGAGAGAGAGAGAGAAATTCCGTGTCCATTGATTGTGCCTTGGGTTTTTGACGAATTGCTTCAATTATTAAGGTACAATGAAGCTCAATGTATGTAGTATGATTATCAACAATGCATGGTGGTTGATAATCTTGATAAACTTGTGAGTAATTAAGGATTTCAAGAAACTAAAAAGTGTTTCTAACACAACTTATGGCAAATTAGTATATAGAAAAGTGTGGTTTTCGGGTGTTTAGAATGTGCATGGATATATAGGCTATAATGACATCCCTTTGAACCATCAGTATTTGGCCTATATTTTGACACTCGTCACCTTTTGGTGATAGTTTGAACTGAGATGGTCGGCCTTTGCCAGAACCATTGCCATATGTTCGAGAGAGGCCGTTTATAGACCATTGCATCTTTTTGGACCTTTGTGAATAAACACCAACGGTTGTGGCTATTCGAACCCATGCACAAAGTTGTTTTGGGACAGTTTTGTGTTAATGCTATATCTTTTATATGAATCATTTTCTCTGTCATGCACATTTCGGGATCTTTTAACCTGGCTTGCTTGGAATTGTTGCTTGTGGAAGAGACACTCTCGAATGCCTAAAGATGATAATTGTTCTCAATGGCTAATTAACATTAAGTAAGAACTAAAACTCATTATATTAGGGAAAATCTTAATAATTACTTTGATAATGCCATCGTGTATTCACTATTTTAACTCATCAGTTTTTTGATTAAATATTGGGTATTTAATTAGTTTATTAAAAAGAAACACATACGTCGTGATTATGATAGTGAAGGATGCTCTCAATCTTAATTGATTGAAACATATTAATTATATATTATATATATATTCAAGAATCTAGAATTTGTCCATACTTTCTGGGGCACAAAACCTCCAAAACTCAAGCATGGAAAGCAATATATGAGTTCTTAAAAGAGATGAGGGAACCACTGGCCATGAAAACTATCTTAATATTTTTAATGGACATGGAGAAGAAAAGGAGGCAGTTTTTGAAGCCACTTTTGGGTTTTAATTAAACAAATAATATATTTATCTTCAAATGGGATTCAACCATATCAAATCTTCTCCAACTTTAAGATGCCTTGGGATCTGTTGAAATTAATGCTGGGATTATTATAAGATATAACCTTGACGAGTGCCTCGATGGTCCTCCTTTAAGACCACATATCTTTTCTTTTTAGTATTTGTTCTTTTCTGCTTTTCAAATGGACAACTTTGGTGCTATCTATCTTTTCACTATTCATTACAAATACTATAATCTTGATTAATAAAGATAACATGTTTAAGTTCACAATCCATTTCCTTTTGGGAAATTGATAAGAAAACATGTCATATATGTATATGTATACTGTCTGTGCATATACATATCATTTTGTACAGATTTAAAAGGTATGATATGTTGGGTATGTTTGAATCATAGATTTTTTATCGGTACTTAAATGGTTAGGGATTCTATTTTCTACAAAGTAAATATGAGAACGTCAATTTATATAAGCAATTACCATGTAGTTTTATTCTTTTTGGGTGAATTTAGTGGTACAAAATGTTATAAAGAATCACATCTAATTTAATGCTATATAAATATAAATTCGTGATGTGACTACCAAGAACTTCACTATGTTGTATGGTATAGATCTTGACCAATGGTGTTCTAGGTTGGAAGAAACAATCAGTAATATGATTTGGGGGTTAATTTATTTACTATTTATCAATAGTCATCGACTTTGGTGACAATAATTTTTTAAGTCGCGTGGCATTTTGCATAACGACCATCATTATGATTGAATGTGGTGGCTAACCTACTTTAGTTGCTACTTATTAATACCGACATTCAATTACTCATTAATTGACGTGTCATAACTAATACCAATTACCTCTTTTGATGTATAATTTTTGGTTGATAATATCAACAAATGCCATCATGGTTGTTTCTCCATCTCTAGGGTTTGTCAACAAAGGACATCTCGCTTGTTGCTCTCTACGGTTTATGATGTTTTTAGTTCTTGACACTTGTAGATCCATACACATAAAAAAGTGCAAAACCATGTGTCATCACATGCACAGAGCTTGTAAAGCATACATAAATAACATTACAAGCAACTTGGGAATAGAAGAAGGAGCGACTTTGAACACGACTTGACAAGTCGCATATCGGCAACAACCAAATAGATATTTGTAAATTAGGGCTCACTACAACAAAATCAGGTTTACACGATGCCAATAATTTCTAGGTGTCCTAATATATCATTTTATAGGACTCAAATTTATGAGATCAAACAATAAAGCGTTTATCTAAATTTATTGTAATAAGTTTATATGACATTTTTTAACCCCGTAAAGTTTTTAGGACATAGTAGAAATTGCTATAATAAGATGTGTTGATGGGGACTTAGATGACAACTTTATGGTTGAAGTTCGAACATTTGTTGATGACACAGAGTATACCGAACAAATCACACTTGAAACAACGTTTGTTTTATCTCAAGATGGTTAAAGGTAGTTCGTTGTCTAGTTATTTGTCCACATTCAAAGACTTGGTCTACAACTTAAGAGAATATGGATGTGAAGTATGAAGACAATGATTTGTCTTTGTTTTTGTTATCATGTTGCATTCTTATACTCACTTTCGTGACACAATCATGTATAGTCATGACTCACTTGGAAGATGTGATTACTACTTTAGGTTCGAAGGAGAAAATGAAACAGATCACGAATTGTGGTACTGAATCAAAAGTCGAACATATAAATGTGAAAGGACGGTCATTTGAAAGAGGCTCATCTTTCTTCGGTAAGGTAAGATCCAAGTCAAAGACCAAGCGTAAATTCTACGTTTATTGTCACAAGAAAGGACATGTAGTTGACGATTGGTACAAGTTGAATAACAATTAGAAGAAGTCAGTCGTGAAGGGTAATCATGTTTTCAGTTCTGGTAAAGGCAATGTGGCTGAGGTGGGTTCTGATGGGGAACTTCTTACCATACATAGAAGTGGTTGATCATTTTCTAATGCAGGAATTCTTGATTCCGGGTGTACGTTTCACATATGTCTTAATAGGAGTTGGTTCCATACATATGAGGACATTGATTAAGACTTAGTTTTGATGGACAATGATGTTACTTGTTCGATTAAAGGATAGTGTACTGTTAGAATTTGGATGCTTGATGCAATTTTGAAAACCTTGTGGAATGTCAAGTATGTTCCCAATCTTAGGAAAAATCTATTATGCCTTAGTTCTCTTGAAGAGAAGGGATATGAGTTTGTTGGCAAAAAGGGGTCTCTCCGGGTGTTCAGAGGTGATTCTAATATTTTGAAGGAAAATCGTAAAACCTCAAATCTCTACATCTTGGATGGTCAAATAATTACCAACGATGCAACGATTGTTTCAAAGGGTTCTTTAGATATAGCTCGGTTGCGTTTATGGCATCTTCGACTTGACCATATGAGCTTCCATGGCATGTCCAAATTGAGTCAAAGAGGTTTACTTGGAGGTGATAAAGTTGTTGAGACAATATTCTATGAAGAATGTGTATATGGAAAGCAGAAACTGGTGAGATTTTTAAGTGGCACGTATACGAATAAGCTCCGCTATTCTGCCCCGCGTGGAGGTAGAAGGCCCATGGGTCGTGCACTTCTTTTCCCGGAGAAGAAGCAATGACGGTATCTGGGGAATAAGCGGTAGTTTCCACCGCCTGTCCAGAGTTGAGCCCTGGAACCGTGCAGTACTATTTAATTTTTTAATAATGAATAGAAGGACCATATCTTTTTTTTTAATGAATCTGTTTTTATGTTATTTCGGGCCCACTTGTTGACATCCACTCAGATTTATAGGGACCGATTTAAGTTACTTCCGTAGATGGAGCTTCTAATATGTTTAACAATCATTGACGACTATTCAAGAACGGTATGGTATTTCTTTCTAAAGCATAAAGGAGATGTATTGTCTACTTGTAGAGATTGGAAGGTGATAATCGAGAAACAATCAGGTAAGGAAGCGAAATATTAACGGTCTTGAGTTTTACGAGGAGGATTTCAATGCCTTCTATCAAAAGCAGGGCACTACTCGACATCGTATGGTAGTACACACTCCAGAGCAAAATGATATGGCTGAGAGGATGAACTCTATGATTCTCGAGAAGGTAAAGTATATGCTCTCAGATTCTAAAATACCATAGTCTTTTTGGGCGGAGCCAGACTCCACTGCTTGTTATGTGATCAATGGGTCACCTTATAGGGTCATTAAGAGGAATACCTTATTTTAGCAATGGTCCGATGAAGTTGCGACTACAAAAATTTGAAACTATTTAGATATGCGGTGTATGCATGAGTTAACAACGTGAAATTAGACTCGAGATCTTTGAAATGTTTGTTTCTTGGATATAAACTGGGTGTGAAAGGCTACAAATTATGGATTTTTGTGCTAAGGAAGGTAATTTTATCAAAAGATCTGACTTTTGATAGGACTTACGTGATCCATAGAGCTACAAGTTCTTCATCAATTGTTAAGAAACTAGAGGGCAAGTAAGGAGACATATCAAGTTGAGTTGGACTTGCCAACATCATCTACTGTTACACTAGTTTCTTCATCAATTCCTACATTGGTCATTGGTGATCAGTCTATACTTGTTTAGATTAGAAAAACATGTGGATGGTGAGACACCTTTACCATCTTGACTAGTTGTTTCTAGATCGTCTATTGTAAGAGACAAGATGAGGAGATATATTGTACCTCCTCAATGTTCATATCAATTGTCTGGCTTATGCTCTTACAGTTGCTGAAGATATCGGGTCTATACTAGAGCCTTAATGTTGTGATGAGGTTGTTACGGTTATAGACTCAAATAGTTAGATAGTGGATATGCGTAGAGAGATCTAACCATTGCACAAGAATGGCAGTTGGGATCTTGCTCCAGCTCCTAAAGGGAAGAAGCCAACCAGGTGAGAGTGGATATATAGGCTCAAGGAGGCCGTTAAACCAAGTGATAAACCAAGGTACAAAACTCGTTTGGTTGCTAAGGTCTATAGTCAAATGTCATATATTGATATACTGATATTAATTCAGTAATTGTTATACATGCATCTATTTTGTATTGTTGGGATTTGTTGCTTTTGATGATTATGAACTAAAGAAACTAGATGCTAATACAGTGTTATTAAATGATGAGCTTGAGGAGGACATCTTTATGCAACAATCCGAGGGTTTTATAAGTTCGAGCAAGGATGACTATGAATACAAATTAAAGAAATTTCTTTATGGTCTCA
This sequence comes from Cynara cardunculus var. scolymus, assembly GCF_001531365.2. Taxonomy (NCBI): domain Eukaryota; kingdom Viridiplantae; phylum Streptophyta; class Magnoliopsida; order Asterales; family Asteraceae; genus Cynara; species Cynara cardunculus. The sequence continues at coordinate 24,228,842 of NC_037528.1, read as the reverse complement.
ATCAATTTTTCAGATAATGATATAAGAGATTTCACACTTTTCTGATCGGGCACAAGATGAACAAGCGCACATGTGACAACTGAGTTTACTACAATGATAATGTCATTTCTAATATTATTGTTATACCACTTTCCAAGTTGTTTTCGCTTATTTACAAGTGCATTAGGCATATTTTAACAATTCTTTTGAGTTTTGAATAGAAATCAATCTTAGAGCAAGAATCGTGGAAAACCAAGTCTTGTTCTACCTTTCATGAAGCTTGTTAAAGGAACTTGTAGTTGGGATCTATTTTGGAACTCAAAGAGGTATGTTGAGGAAGTTAAAGCTGGAATAGCATCAAAAAGATGTAAAACATTGGGTTACGCCACCTATCCTACGAAGCCACGACATAAAATGACATGTGCGACAATCCCACACGACCTAAGTCACCGGAAAGGCCATGGGACTCTCTGGAATCATTCTATATGTCTTATCCAACTAGGGTTGAGGGAGGCTACACATACATAAATTTCGAGGAGGGGCTGTTCTTAGGTGATTTTTGGAGATTAGTGGAGGATTTTGGAGCTGTAAAACATTGAGATTAACATCGAGATTAAACACAATAATCATTGATTATTGATGGAGGTTCATCATCAAACGGGGTTTTTTAATTGTGTTCTAGATTGTTTAATTGAGATCCATGTCTAAACCCTTGAATTCTGCCATTTGTACCCTGTTTTCTATCGCCCCCAACATGAACTAATCTTTAGATGTTAGGGGTTGGATCACTTTTGGGTTGTAAGCATATGAACACGTAACTTGTGGTTTTTATTATATATTTCAATGAATGAAACATATGGATTTACGTTTAATGCTTTCGTGAACCTGATCAACTTGCAATTGATCTAATTGTTATATATTAAGTTTGAGAGAAATAGTTTATGAATGGATTAATGATTCATATGCCTAAGTTGAGAACTTGGATAGATATATACCAATCAAACTTTAATGTTTTTCTACAATCTTGTTCTTAATGACTTCTTGAAATTATATGCTGAGATCAAGAGATAAAATATACCCTTTTCAGGAATAATTCAGTTCTAACTCAAGAGAAAGTAGCTACAATTCTTTGTGATTTTGTATTTCATTTATTTGGAATAATTTGATAACTATTGCAATTAAAGTGTTATGTGTGAAACCCATTAAGGCTCCAACTCCCAATTGTTTTTCTCCTGTTAAACTTTTCAACATTTTGTTCTTTGAATTTTTTTCAAGATCTTCTTTAGTTTAATTTGTTGTTTACTTTTTAAATCAATTCATGCAAGTTTGTACGTCTAGTTAATAATGGTTGTAGTAATTGTAATACTTAGTACCTAGTTCTTTGGTTCGATACTCGTACTTACATACTTATCACTTGATTTGAAACCTACACTTGTAGTTAGATTTGGAGGGACATAAACCCGCGTATCGATTTACGGTCTCAAGCAATTTCCGAGACAATGGTATGAGAGATTTAACACTTTTGTAACCAATCACAAGATGAAAAGTTGCACCTGTGACAACTAAGTTTACTACAACAGAATCGATGGTCTATTTACTCATATATGCGGATGACATGTTAATCTCAATGATATATATATGGAGGAGATTCAAGTTATAAAAGACCAACTGAATGTTGAATTCAATATGAAGGACTTTGGGGGTGCCAAGAAAATTTTAGGGATGGAACTTGTGCGTGATAGAAAAGCGGATTATTGGTCGGGTTATATCTCACACCTTCAGACTAATGAAATTGGCCCACAAAGCAAGTATACAATACGGTCCAATGTCGTCTTTCTAAGTAATAAAGTGGTACAAGTACCGGATTATCGTCCACGAAGATTGTAGCCAAAGTTAAATGAGAGTCTAATGAAAGAGATGATTTCAAATGACGATGTTGAAGACTTTTGTTTGATGTTAAGGTGAACTAAAACAGATTACATAATATGTAAAGATAACAAGGGCGTAAGACTTAAAGTGAGACCCAAACACAATTTTCAGTAACCAATGCTGTAGGAATGCTACAGCAAGCAGTGTTTTGAAACTAAGTTTCACTATCTATTTTGAAGGCATTCCTCTCGGACTTCACCATTGCACTATATTATAGTTTTCTGCCCATATCTCTATGTGGTGTCCGGAGTAGGGATAGTGACAAGATGGTGTTTTCAAAATATATGGATAAACAAATCTCTTTGTTAAAAATCATCTCTCGAGTCGATTCCCATATCATTCAAGTTGGTGTGTGTTCTTAGATAGTTCATCTCTGAATCTATTGCACTTTGACACTTTCGAAGAGTGACCAACCCATCGGGAGTTAAGTTAGAAAAACATAAATGACAAGTCTCCTTGTCGGCAACTTTCTCAAGTCTACCTCTTATGTCATCTAAGTTGACGTGCATTCAATGGCTTATCTCTAAGTCCATGGCACTTTAACACTTTCAAAGTGATCAACCCGTCAAGAAGTGTGCTTGGTTTTATAAAAACGTGAATGAAACAATGGACGTCGTTTGCGAAAACACTTGTCTACTTTCGTTTGATTTGAAAATCTCACATTTCCGTCTCACACCCAAGCTATAAAAGTTTAGCTACTCATAACGGAAAGTAAATTACAAGAAAAATAAATGACAGAAAGTAAAGACATAAATGTAAATTGCGTAAAGTAAATAACGAGAAAGTAAATGACGAGAATGTAAATTGCGAAAATTAAATAGTGGAATGTAAATGACAATAATCGTAAAGGAACGTAAAAAAAGAGCGAAAATTAAAAGACGAGAAATTAAAGAAGAAAAAGATGAAGAACTTGTATTGCTCAAAAGATTACTATAAATCACCCTTGGAGAGGCTTGATTTTAAAACTAGATGGTGTTAGGATAGATGATGAAAATGGAACCCCAAGCCCTCCTTTTATAACCAAAGGAGGCACTAAAAGACAAAAAAAATATAAATCTTGGAGGTTAAGCATCCAAAGTTAAGTTACAAAGTAACAATAGAGTAACTAAAAGTACAATAACCTAACAAGAGTCTTAACTACAGGTTTTTAACCAAAAAATCAGTTGTTACAGCTGTCTTCCATTAGTACAAAAAGGCAGCGTCTTAATCATTAAGCCCTCCAGAAAGCTGCACATTCATCAGATCGCCGCTGCACCAATGTTGTAGCATCCTGTTGTTTTAACAAAAACTCTCCATTAGCATCTTCTATGAGTACCAACAAGTCAACCACAATATTTAGCTTCATAATAACAAATGTATAAAGAAACAAATAAAAATGACTCAAAGTGGGAATGAAAAGAAACTATTCTAACTAATAAGACGTAAAACGAGTTATTTATGTGTTAAATTCTCAACACATATCAATTCTGCATCTTTCTCAAAAGAGTTGTATTGAGAAAGTCCTACACCATTTCAATATGCATGATGTAAAACCAGTCACCACACCCCTAGTGATTCACTTTAAGCTATCATCCACTCAAAGTCCTACTTCAGAGACTGATGTCATACATGGCACGTGTATCATATTTTAGAGTCGTCGATTCGTTAATGTATGTTATGATCTGCATGCTCCATGATTTGGTCTGTGTAGTTAGTGTGGTTAGTAGATTCATGAAAAATCTGGGAAAGGAACATTGGAAGGTTTCCCAATGTATTTTTTGATATCTCTGAGGTATGTCATCTATTAGTTTATGTTTTGACAAGAATGATGATTGTCTTTTTCGTTATATTGGTTCAGATTATAGCAAAGATATTGATAACCGGAGGTCGATTTTTGGATATGTGTTCACTTTGGGTGGTTGTGCTATTAGTTGGAATGCACAATCACAGTCTACAGTGTACTTTCTTCAAAAAAAAGCCGAATATATGGCTGTAATGGATGGCTTCAAGCTAGCGATTTGGTTGAAGGCTTGTTTGGTGAACTTGATGAGTCGCGTAATGTTATATGGTGTTTTATGATAATCAAAACGCAAATTTCTTAATGTAAGATCAGATGTTCCACGATCGAACAAAGCACATTGATGTGCTTTACCCTTTTGTGTGGGATGTCATTGCTCGAGGTGATTTCAAAATGAAATTCATACTAATGACAATCTTGTGGATGTGTTCACCAAATGTCTTCTGGTGGCCATGTTTAGTTTGTGTTTAGTCTTTCAAAGCGCAATTGAGTTCGAGGGACTCTTTTTGGAGGAGTTTTTGTTTCGTTTTCCTGAGAAGTTTCCTTTTGGGTTTACTTTCGTTTGATTGATGTTTGAAGGTTCCTTGAGTTGGAGCATATTTTTCATTGAGATTTGTTATATTTTCGGTTTGGATGTATTTATGTCACCAAGGTGGAGATTGTGAAGATTGGTCTCAAAATACAGCTTTAAAATATGAAGGAACAATAGCTTGAGAACGTGTTTTCATGGAGATGAGTTCTCACAACCCGCTTGAAATGTCGTCTTGATCACTATTTGCTAAAAGAAATACGGCCAACTTCCCAAGGGACTTTAGACGTTGGAAAAGCCGCCCCAAACACTGCAACGAGTTACAATATGCATCTTCTCATGGGATATTTTCATAGCATGGGTTTCTTCTTTCTGGTAGAGTTCTCTCTCTCCAAAAGACTAGAAAAATTAGTTTGAAGGCTACGATTTCTCCCTTGTAATTTCATTCCAAACATGGTACTTTGCATCATTGATAATGGACTTTTCCTTGGTCTCCATCCAAGGTTTTTTTCCTTTTGGGTTTTCCACGTAAAATACGGTGTCGTTTCTCTCTTGTATTTTCTGCAATCACGTGAGTTGGTATTTCGATTGCTTGGATTATTAGTTTGTTGAAGTTTTCGATGGATGATAGCGATTTTCTGCTTAAATAAACAGGTTTCTTATTTAGAGCATTGATTTTGGGTTGTATTCGGGACGATTTTGTTTCAATTTTTACAACATTTTTGGTTGTACAGAGTTCTTGGTTTAATAAGTGTAAAGTTTCATGAAGTACTTTACTAGGATGTCCAAGAATGATTGGACGTCTCAAAAGACCAATGTTGTTATAGTAAAAAAAATGGAATTTCCTCTTTTTATTCAAGTTTAGTCTCATGCTAGATAGCATACTTATGAACCCGGGCTTCCAAACATGTTTTCCTTTTTTGGTAGTTGACATGGTTTATTAAAGATCCGTCAAAAAAGCTTTAGAAAAGATCTTATGAAAATCCTTCGAAAACAATAAACGATGGTTGACCAATAATCCATCGAAAAATTCTCAAAAAGAATCCCATGAAAACCCGTCAAAAATACAAACAAAAAGACCAACTATGTTGACCATATTCTATTGGAAAATCCATTGAAAAATCTGTCAGAAAAGTTCATGAGCTTTTCGACAGAATCATCTGTCGAAAATACTTTGGGTTTTGTCTGGAAATGCATCAAAAATTTTGTTTTTTGACCAAATTATTAACTTCTCAAAAGCGACCAAATTATTAACTTCTCAAAAGATTTAGGGCGACAATTTCTATCTAAAATGCTTTTGTTTTACAGTGCACATTCTTTGCTAGCAGGCTCGTGCCAAGCACATGATGTAGGAGAATATGCCTTGAAGGAAACCGAAGAAACATATGGCTCTAGAACTCGGTGGATTTTTTTCCTTTTAGGCTTGATGTATTTTCGTATCTATAAGGTCTTATATGTTGTCTAAAAGATATATTCCTTCCTGTTTCATGTTTATCTTTAAGAAGAAGAAGAAGAAAAAGAGAAGTTATGAATAGTTCTTCCAAAAACAGCTAATATTCAAATTTAATTTACACTTGCAATTAACGGTTTTTATGAAATTAATTAGTAAGCTTATATATGCTTAGTCTTCTAATCCTTTGTTTCTTATGTGTGGTAGGCACAAAAGGCCACCTCTTTAAGTCTTTTCTACATGTGTACTCTTAGAGATAAATAGTGGTGGTGAAAGCTTGCACCAACTTTTTCTTTTGGAAATATATCATCTTTCACGTCAAACGACTTCGCAAGCTCCTTGTATATTTCGATTTTAATTTTCTACGATAAAATTGGCTTGTGAAGACAATTGCAATCCTATGACTATAATATTTAATGTGACTTATAGATTTATAAGATCAATAATTCTGCACTTGATATAAAAGAATTGATATATGTTGTGTGTGTATATATATATATATATATATATAGGGGTCTAATCAAATGATAACTAATTAGTTTATGATAACTGTGAGGTCCAATATGAGCCAATCATTTTAAATAATTAATGTTATTTACTAAAATAAAACAAATCGTAAATTAGTAAATTGCATTGATTATTCATATTACTTTAATTAGTTTAATATTCCAATTCATTTTAATTAGTTTAATTATTTTAATATATGTATATATATATACACACACACACACGGACAGACAATGACCAAACCCGGTGGCTTTCTCCGGCACCTACCACCACTCCGGTGACCTCCTCCGGTCATCTTATCTGACTAAGACGTCGTCTCTGATTATCGACCACTAACCACCCACCTGTGAGCTTTTCCCGACACCCACAGTGGTCTTAAAGTTTATTTGGTATGTTTTAAGTATCACATTGTGTATTTTGCTGTACTTTGGGTATCACATGGTGTTCGTTGGAAACCGGAGGTAGGGGAGAGAGGGGAGAGATAAAAATTTAAAATACCTAATATGTCATTTAATTATAATTTTAAGTCAAATTACTAGAAATATTAGTTTCCTAATTTATCCATTAATTTGTGGTTGAGATTGGATCTCACAGCTATCACAAAATAATCATTTTTCCTTTAAATGGACCCATATATATATATATATATATATATAGGTGGAGGTTCAAACGAGAACACCTCCATTTTACGAGAACGCGAGAACACCTTATCACATGTGATAATACGCGTGAGGGAAGCTGGTGGTGTGCAGAAAACATGTTCTACGACTTAGGTCATGCCAAAGGTTGTATGCATCTATAATTTAGCATCACATGTGATGGTCTTGATGGATTATAGTATCATATCAACAAACTCATATCACATGTGATAATACATGTGAGGGGGCTTAGTGATGTAAGGGCGATTTGGCCCGCAACCAAGATTTCGCCGAAAATTGCCCGCGTCTCTGATTTAGTATCACATCGGTATCATATGTGATGGAATAATAGTATCACATGTGATTGTCTATTGTAAAAAGGTGTTTTTGCGTTCTCGTAAAATGAAGTGTTCTTGTTTGAACTTTTTCCATATATATATATATAAGGCCAAAATCAAATGATAACCATCATTTTTGTGTTAACCTTATTAAATGATCTTGGCCATCCAAATCTATAATCAACGGTTAAGATTAATCAATAAAAAAATTAAATTTTAAAGTTTGAATTTTAATGAGGCCTAGTGAACAATGATGAAAAGGGCATTTTAGGAAGAAAAAATACACTTTCTATGTGCGGCTACTATCAAAGGTATTCTAGTAAATTGAATTCATTTGTAACCCCCAAATAATTAATGGGGAGTTACAAACAATCAAATCCCAAAAAATATGCATTCATATTATTAATTTTTTGTTTATTATTATTGATCTTTCATGTTCATTCTTGTATGAATTCCTAAATCGCATAAGAAATACGGTAGTAACAATTTTCAGTATTGATCAATTTGAACACAAATGAACCGTGAACACAATTTGAACACAAATGAACAATCGTGAACACAATTTGAACACAAATGAACCGTGAACACAATTTGAACAAAAACAAACAACCGTGAACACAATTTGAACACAAATGAACCGTGAACACGATATGAACACAATATGAACACAAATGAACACAATATGTGCAATTTTTGGCCCATATATTTACATACATAGACGCCCCACAAAATTAAGGTAGCATCTGTTAATTTGTGTTCATCTATTAATTTGTTCAAATTGTGTTCACGGTTCATTTGTGTTCAAATTGTGTTCACGATTCATTTGTGTTCAAATTGTGTTCACGATTCATTTGTGTTCAAATTGTGTTCACGATTTATTTGTGTTCAAATTGTGTTCACGGTTGTTCATTTGTGTTCAAATTGTGTTCACGGTTCATTTATGTTCAAATTGATCAATACCGAAAATCGTTACTACCGTGTTTCTTATGCGATTTAGGAATTCATACAAGAATAAACATGGAAGATCAATAGTAAAAAAAAATTAATAATATGAATGCATATTTTTTGAGATTTGATTGTTTGTAACTCTCCATTAATTGTTTGGGGGTTACAAATGAATTCAATTTACTAGAATACTCTTGTAAGGATAAAATGAACAAGACATAAACCTCTAAGAATAATAGAATTTGATTGGTTGAGAGTATGGGTGAGCAGCGGAACCGGGTACCCGTTTGCGGAACCGGAACCGCCGGTTCCAGAACCAGAACCGATATGAGTGGTTCCGGTTCCGGTTTCTAAAATACGGAACCGATTGAGAACGGTTCCGGTTCTGGTTCTCAGTTTTTCGGAACCGTTACCTGCCGGGTACCCGGAACCGGCGGTTGTTTTCAATAAAAAAATAATTAATTTTTTTCAATACCAAATTTATATTATGTTACATCTTCAAATGACGCGGTCATCTTCATTTTTCATCTACTTTCTAGTTCTACTAAACTACAATTCGTAGTATGTAATCGTTAAGTTTTGAACATTTATAATTATAGTATATAATCATTAAACTTTGAACATTTTCTATTAGTCTATTATGGTTTGTAATCGTTAAAACAATACTTGTAACCATTATTCTGTATAATTTGTATTCTTATTTATTTAATTTAGTGTTTTGGCAATATTTTATTTTTATTTCTAAATAACAAAATTTTAATATTTTAGGAAGCGGGTACCCGGAACCGGAACCGGTCCCGGTTCCAAAAATTCAAGAACCGCTTTAACAGGTTCCGGTTCCGGTTCCAATATCTCAAGAACCGCCGGTTCCGGTTCCGGTTCTGGTTTCTGTCAAAAAGGGCGGGTACCTGCCTATGCTCACCCCCAGTTGAGAAGGTTTTCAAAGTTAACACAAAAATGATGTTTAACATTTGATCTTCCCTCTATATATATATATATATAGGGTTGGGTTCACGTGAGACCAGTCTGCTTTCGTGAGACCATCTTTTTACACTTGAAACTTCACAGCGAAAACACTGTGAAGGTAAAAAAAAGTCCGAACCTTCACAGCAAAAACACTGTGAAGGTTACCTTCACAGTATTTTACTGTGAAGTTTCAAGTGTAAAAAAGTGGTCTCACAGGTCTCACGAAAACAAGTTGGTCTCA
>NC_037528.1:24217829-24219028 GCF_001531365.2 Cynara cardunculus var. scolymus | reverse complement strand
TATGAAACAACTTCATCAAAAAAAGTATTATATGAAACAATTTCACAAGATTAAACAATTTCATGAAAAAATTTCATAAGATTAAACAATGAAATTGACAGATGAAGGTGGTTTGCACGGTTTACACAAATGAGGACGATTTTCATATGATCACTCCTCTATATATATATATTAAGTTTGACATGTAACAAGTTATATTATTATGAAATAAATTAATAGAAATCTTATTAAATATTTTAATATAATCCAAGGAATAAATCATCATATTATTAATTAATGTTTTTGCATGATATTTATTAAAAAAACGAAATCTTACTCTAGTTTTAGTTTTTTTGGGGATTACAACATCATATCCTAAGACATCACGTAAGCTAAACCATTTATTTTCTGTATCTCCTTACGATCATAAACCCAAGAACCCCATGGCCTATTGAAGCATTTACAAATATAATTGTTGATGCACCAGATGATCCAAACCAAACTCGTTATATATATATATATATATATATATATATATATATATATATATAACATGCCGTTTCAAAATTGAACTTAGATAATTAGCTTTAAAAAAACTTCTGATAAAAATCGAATTGACCAGATATTTTGATATATTAAAAAAGTGTGTTTGCATCTCTAGAATAAATCTTGATCACTCAATCTCAACACCGTCGATGCATAAAATCCCACTAGCTAGTTTCAACATAAAAATGGTAGGGGACCAAAAGCAAAAGCACGATGGTTATAGCTACGATCGAGAAGGATAATGGTTTCTCTAATCATGGTTTCCACCACCCAATCTAGCTTCGACAGTGGAGGATACATTAGAGAACAAAACGAGAAAGAGTCAGAAATATATAATAAAGAGAATAATGTTCATACGAGAGCAATAACAAAATAGGAAAATAAAAAACAGTTAAATTACATATGACTTTAAGTTAAAATCACATATAAAATTATATGTGATTCACGCGATTTTGGCACGACTTGAGATCACGGGCCACATCACCTCCACATTTTTACGTCGACCGTACACTGATTTTGCATGTAATTGACCGTTTTCATATTCTTTACTTTAGTTATTGTTCTTGTTTAAATATTAGTATATACATATACATACATACATACATACATACATACATACATACATACATACATACATACATACATACATACATACATACATACATACATACATA
>NC_037528.1:24190505-24217609 GCF_001531365.2 Cynara cardunculus var. scolymus | reverse complement strand
TTGATGAAATTGTTTCATATATGGTTATGAAATTGTTTCACATAATACTTAATGAAATTGTTTCATGTATTTCTCTAAAATTAATGAAACTGTTTCGTGTATTTCTCTAAAATTAAAATAATGAAGACGATAATATCTATGATTAACACCCTCCACAATAAAAATGATTAATCAACCTCTCAAAATTACAAAAAAATGAATAAAATGAAAAATTATGATTGGTTGAATGAGGTTTGCACGGTTTGTAYAAATTGAGTGGTTTGCATTTGATCGCTCCCCTATACATACATATACATATATACATATACATATATATACATATACATACATACATATATATATATATACATAGATATACATACATACATATATATACATACATATACATACATACGTATACATACATGTATATATATATACATACATATATCATAGGTGGAGGTTCAAACGAGAACACCTCCATTTTACGAGAACGCGAAAACACCCTTATCACATGTGATACTACGCGTGAGGGGACCCTGTGATGTGCGGATGACGTGTTTAATGACTTAGGTCGCGCCAAAGGTTGTCTGCGTCTATGATTTAGCATCACATGTGATGGTCTTGATGAATTATAGTATCATATGACAACAATCTTATCACATGTGATAATACTTGTGAGGGGGCTTAGTGGAGTAAGGGCGACATGGCTCGCAACCAAGATCGAATCGAAAATCATTCACGCCGCTGATTTAGTATCACATGTATATCATATGTGATGGAATAATAGTATCACATGTGATTATCTATAGTAAAAGAGTGTTCTCGTAAAATGAAGGTGTTCTCGTTTGAACCCTTCTCATCATACATATACATACATATACACACACATACATATATATATATATATATATATATACATACATATAGGGTTGGGTTCACGTGAGAGCGTCTGTTTTCGTGAGACCTGTGAGACCACTTTCTTACACTTGAAAGTTCACAGCAAAACACTGTGAAGATAAAAAAAACCGAACCTTCACAGCAAAAACACTATGAAGGTTACCTTCACAGTCTTTTATTGTGAAGTTTAAAGTGTAAAAAAGTGCTCTCACGAGTCTCACAAAATAGGATGGTCTCACGTGATCCCAAGTCCGTATATATATATATATATATATATATATATATATATATATTGAAAAAACAAGCTATACATGTAGCAAGGGGAATATATGAGGGACAAAAATATCATGGATATTCCAAGAACTAAGTGTAAATATAATTTAATGGATAATGATCAAGTTGCATCTAATGTGTCATGTACTGTGTTGGCAATCTTTTGTGTAGGATGTCATATATCACGATTACAAATATCATTAGAAATTGAGAGTTCCTTGATCAAACAAATCCGATAAATCAATTGGATTGTGTAAATGTCTGTTATCCAAATACACTAATTCGACCTTTCTTGTTGTGGTTATCAAGAATTGGTGATTCGGATAATCCATAATGATCACTCAAGAATTAAAGGCTATAAAATCAAGTATTGTTTACAACCTAATTCAACATTTACATATTTATATGAGAGATCGACGATTACAGATTAGCAAAACATTTACAAATAAGATCAAATACAGTACATAAGGCAATTCAAAATCAGAAGCTTTTGAATGTAAACTCAGAAGCTTCTGAGGTAGTCTCCAATGACCTTTTGGACCAAGTAAAGAAGGCTTCATGCCATTTGAAGATCACTCTTAAGATATTCAGAAACTCAAATTTTGCGAACATTCTTCTTCTAAAACCGTAGAGGTTTTAGGGCGCTACCCCGAACCCACAAGGCCATTGCCCCTAGGACCCCACAAAGGGGCTCGGTCCCCTTGACCCACCTTGTGACGAGGTGGTTGAGTTTATGTATGAGTGTGAACTCCGGACCTCTTTACATCATGCTTGCCTAATCATCTAGTCGATGCCATGCAAATCACAAATTCACAACCACATGAAAACTCTTAATGACATTAAAATCACCAAAATAATGACTAGTGTAAATCACTTTGTTAACAGAAATTATATAAGTTAACTTTTTATTATGAGGTTTGCTAATGTATATGTATATTAATATTAACATATATATAGAGAGGGGGGGAAGAGATAGAGAGAGGAAAGCTTAATTGTCAACCATTTTTCCGTTGTGAAGTGGAAGACAAAGGAGAGCATGACAGGTGTCCCAGATTGTCTACATTCATTATAAATAATGAACGTAAACGTTCATGATGAATGTTTACATTATTCATAATAAATGATACACCATTCATGATCCATAATGAATGTTTATATACTATTCATGATAAACAATCCCTGAATGTCTCGAATACGTGACTCACACTTCTTTGTCCTCTAGTTTACAACGGAACTTAGGTTTTAAATTGAAGATATCCTCTCTCTCTCTATATATATATATATATAGAGAGAGAGAGAGAGAGAGATGTTATTTTACACTTTGTCATTCTTACACCTTATACAACTCTCATCTCAACCATTCAATTTTTAATCAATTAATTGTTTCCTAATATAAAGCATTAATCATAATTAATAAACTCTATTCATATTCCATAAATATTCAAATCATAATAAATGAACTCCAGTCATTTCTATAAATATCTCAATTAATTGGATTGCAAAGATTGTACAAATGCACAAGGTTGTAAAAGAAATATACCCTATATATATATATATATATAGGGTATAGGGATGGCGTGAAAATAACCCCTATTCACGAGAAGGTGAGAACACTTTTAAGTATTTGGATGGGTTGCTTTTCTTATCAAACGACTAAAAGTACGAACCTTCAACTACCTTCATCTTATGGCTAACAATGAAAGTACGAACCTTCATCGATCTATCTTCATCTTTAATTATATTCACATTTAAATACCTTCAATCACTTTTACACATACACATATTTGTTAAGGTTTAGCTATAATATATACTATAAACAAATAAAGATAAATGAAAATAAATAAAGGTAGATAGAAATTTTTGAAATATAGGTCGAAGAAGATTCTGTATTCTTATATAAACCCAACAATATACATATAAAGGGTGTAAATAGAAAAGGGGAAGAGGGGGCCATGGTCATGAATCAAAGTCGTCATGTTCACCTAACATACCATTTTAAAACTATCTTTATATGGATGTAGAGAGGCCACGTTTATCACTCAAAAAATGAAAATCTTTTTAGTAACTTCTAATGCGTCTTGGTTTTGTTTTTCCCTTTCGATATTCTTATTATTTTAAAATTAAATTTGCCTCTATTTCTTCCTTCACATTTAACTGAAATCTCCTCATCTCTTAGATTAAATTTTAGGGTTTCTTCATAAAATGGATTAAGTTTGAAACTAATCGCCTCAAATTATCATAACATGAGAATTAAACAATTGTTTAATGTAATAACCCTTTAATTCAAATAAGTAATAAAGTAATAATATAAAAAAACAAAATGATGGTGTACGATTTGAAAACAGCGTGGACTTATAGAAAACTCGAGGAAACGGTGATTATATACCAAAATCACGAATGTTTGCATTAAGAATTTACCTCTTGTTTGACACCTTGCTTCCCATATTTGAAAGCTAGAAGAAATGAGTTGTGAAGTAGCAGAAAAACAGAGTTCAAGTTCATGGTGTTCATTTGGGTTGGGGTTGCATCTGTTCAAGGAAGATTCATTTAGTGTAATAAGCTAGTTGCACTAGATGAGTTTCACGTGGCATTTTCAAGTTTTCATGCAATAAGCTGTTTTATTTAAATTTATAATCTGTTCATACTAATAATGATGACGATGTTATGAATATTGATGCATGGGATATGTGATTTGTTTTGAAGCGCATCTACTCATGAACATGATATTTATATACATTATCATGTGGGGTCAGGGGTGTCATGACTCATACAATACACAGTGGAAATGGAGTATCACGTGGCTATGCATGAGGACTACCATAAGAGCAACGAAAGTGGCCTTGCCACGGTTGTGCCAAGAAATATGAGAAATGGATTTTGTCGAGCTTGTGAGAAGTTAGTCTTAATAGCATCACAAGTGGGTCGTGTCAGTTTATGGAGTTAACGATTGATTTGAATTAAATGCATCTTGATCTAATAAATGTTGAAGCACTATTTAAAGTTCATTTACGTGGCTTTACGATGTCCGATAGTCCAATCTTCTTAAAAGTCAAGGTTTACAACCTCGTCAAATGTTTTAGTAATGTTAATTTCATTTCTCGTTTGTGTGTGTATATATATATAAAATATTTGGATAGAATTGTGAACTTACTACACCATAGGCTATCCCAACTTTTTTGAAACCTGTGCAACTCATGCTACTATTTGACACTTGAAGAAACAGTACAAGAAAGAGAGGATTCGAAGATCAAGATGCATAGAAATCGAAATGTGGATCAAGACAACTTTATTGCCTAAAATTTTATTTCCAGGAATTGTAAGGCTAAAGTGTTATCTCTTTTATGAAACTTTAATTTTTAATTTATCGTGATAATGTAAGAACTGGTCTTAAAATGATTTGGCTCTATACTATTGCAAAATATTTTGATGGGTTGCTTTCTTATGAAGCAAAATTGTGCAATAAGGTATGTTCACGGTGATTCAACCATCCAAAATAAGTTTTTCTATCAACGGTTGTTGGTGATTTTAGTGTCATCAATTATTTGGTGTAATTTTGATTTACTTGAAATTGATCAAAGTGATAAGGCAAACAAAGTCAGTTAGAAGGTGTGAATTGCATGCTCACAAATGATTGTCCCTATAACCTTAGATCGCCTAAGAGGTTTACAGATTTTATGAAGAGTCGTACCTAGAGATTTTATGTTTCATGATGATCTAGACTAATGTTAGGATGTTTGAAACATCCTTGAAATTGCTCTCGAACGTAGTGGAATTTCACTAAGTGTAGTTCTGAGGTATTGTGATCAGAACTCCGGCTCTCCTAAAAATTCGATGAGGTCTTGAGTGAGGAGATGGACTCCATTATGAGTAATAATACGTGGGTCTTGAGTGACATGCCACCAGGATGAAAACTTTTGGGTTGCGAATGGATCTTTAAGAAAAAGATGAAAGTCGATGGAACTATCGACAAATTCAAGGGCCGATTGGTGATCCAAGGATTTAGGCAAAAGAAGGGTATTTGATTATTTCAATACTTATGCTTCGGATTCTAGGATCTTTACTATAAGATTATTGATTGTCTTGGCAACCGTTAACAATCTAGTAATTCATAAATACTGCTTTTTTACATGGTGACATGGAAGAGGAGCAAACAAGAATGCTAAGAAGATTGAGAGAACTTTATGTTTCTATTACTCAAGTTTTGCAAATGTGAAATGTGATTTGCACGTGAAAGACTTCCATCTACCTATACTACTCTAATGAACAATCTAGAGAACCTATTTAGAAATCTATCCCAAGAACGAGTTGGAAGTCATCCATCGGGATAACCATTAAGTCAACGGTACCACCCCAACTACCTATCTCGATCTTCACTCCCTTTACGACTCATCGGATAGGTTGAGCCTTCGAGTTAACCGCTTTTTTGGATCCACCTTCCTTCGTAATTCGTACTCCAAGTCTCTTGGTTTTATTATCGACGTTAAATTTGTGGGTGGCACCATATTGACAAGGGCTTGTATCTCTATTTCTCTTATCTTTGTATTCACGAATTGTAGGTATGGTCTTGACTTTGTTGGCTCTCTCTTTGTCTCGAACACATTCAAGAATCTCAGTCTCAGGTCCTCTTCCTACTCCTTTACTTGTGCTTCCATGGCATAGAACCTAGCCTCCTTCAGACACTCTTGTACTCGATGCAAGCTATCACATAGGAAACACTTCACCAACGACTTCGGTGATCCTTCAATATATTTTCCCTTCCACTTCAATGGGGAGAGATTTTTGACTTAGTGGTTCTTTTTTCTCCCACACCTCTTCCTTCATACTTATCTTTGTGCCTTGTGTCCTCGTGAAGCTCTGCAATCGACTCGGCTTCCGTGATTACATCGACAAGGTCTCGTAACCCGCAATCTTGGATCTTTATCTTCTCCCATGAAGAGATCTCCCACCTAAGAAGTAAACAATGCACAGTCATCCGAGAGATTTGGGATCTCAAGCATGAGACTAGCAACTTCTTCACTTACTCAAGATTTGATCCCGATTGTTTGAGTCTTCGGAGACGACTCTTAGCTTCATGGATGGCATCTCCGAGCAGAATTGCCTCTTAAAATCAGAAATGAATCCTTAAAAGTTTTGTTGGTCCCAAAGGATTTAAACAAGCCTCAAACAGTTTGTAAAAGGGGGTTTGAATACAAACACAACTTTTCACCTTTTTAATTTGTTTATTGATTATATAGAGAAAGAAACACAAGAATTTACAGATTGTTGTGAAATAAGAAATGGAAAGACCCTGGTATAAATAATCTAAATCTCGATCTTATAACACAAAGATCCTCTAAAGATCAAGAAAAAAAAAGTTTTACACATAGATGAAGATAAAAGAGAAGTATAGAAGAAGGCTTGTTGAGAAGGAGGGTCTTCTCAACTATATATACCCTATGCATTTAATGCCCCTTAGAAGGTACAATTCACATGTCAAGAGAGCAGTGGAATGCATGTCTTTGTCCATCAGGTAATATAGTCTTTTGGCCGCACATGAACAGTTGCTTTAGAGAGTTACTGAGCACGATTGGGAACAATAAAATAAATCATATTGTACTATTTTTGGAGTGAAGCATGAGGTATGTACTTTTATGCAAGTGAATAAGACAAAATAATCTAAGATATTGATCCATCATTGAAGCAATCGTTGAGGACTTCTTCAGGTATAGCTGATAACTTGGTCAAACTTCACATTTCATTCAGATACTCATAGTATCACTGAATGCCACTTCAAATCACGAATAGACTATATTTATGTTCCACTACTTCTTTGATATCGCTGTAGTTTCATTGATGTGAGAGTTGTTTCTTGGGGATTTAAGTTCTACGCCGTTTATTTACCAATATCCAATGATTACTGAACAGATTAGTCATTGATATATGAACAGACTCATATATCAAGATAGCTAGCTCATTCCTGATGATGCCTCGAAGATCTTCAACTTCTTGGTGAAAGTCCAACTTCAAGATATCAAGAGTGGCCTTGACATCTTCTTGAACCTCCAAGACTTTTGCTTCAAGGACTCCAAGTTGTTAGTTGGACAACCTCAAGGTCTTGATCAAGATCATCGATCCTTACCTTCAAATCTTCGGTGGACTTCACACATCAGCGACTCTAGCATTCAGGCTGGCCATCAACTCCTTTGATTTCCGTTGGCTCTTGCTTCAAGTCTGGACTCCTCCATGACGAGACTCTTCCTATTCTCATCTCACCTCCGTAACTTTCAACGTCTTTGCATCGCTTCGAACCTTTGCTATGATACCACTTGTCACGAAGTTGTATTTACAAGATCGCGCTTGGCATTAGTTCTCGAACTAAATCAACCAAACTACTAAAATACTGAGTAGAAATGAGCAAACAAGAATGCTAAGAAACTTGGGAGAACTCTATGTTTCTATTACACAAGTTGTGGAAATGTAGAATGTAATTTACAAGTGAAAGACTTCCATCTATTTATACTACTCTAATGAATAATCTAGATAACCTATCTAGATATTTACAAGAAAGAATCTAGACATATAAGTCCTTGAAAGGTATGGATCCTTCTAGAGTATGTTTGGGCCCTCTTGATCCTTTTTAGCCATCCTTGATCCTTCCCCAAGCTTCCTCCAATCTCTTAATTTTATCTGAGATGTTATGGATTTTCGGATAACTTCATAGTATGACATGATAAATGGCATAAAAAATTCTTTGTTGTCAAATGATTTTAGATTAAATCAAGCTGACAAATGTATTTATAGCAAATTTGATTATTCCAGTAAAGGAATTATCATTTCTTTGTATGTGAACGATATGTTAATCTTTAGCACCGACCAAAGGCAAGTTGATATGACAAATGAATTCTTGTATAAAATGAAGGACATGCTGGTGGCAGAGGTGATCCCAGGCATTAGGATCAAGAGAGAGAAGAAATGACTTTCTATTACACAATCTCATTACATTGAGGAAATGTTGAAGACATTTAATTTCTTAAATTGTTCTCCGGTTAGCATTCCCATGAATTCAGGTGTGAAGCTTATTCCTAATACCGGTACAGTTGTATCACAACTAAAAATACTTGAAGCCAATAAGGTACTTGATATATGCAATGATAAGCAGTCGATTGGAAATTATGTATGTTGTGGGTAAATAAGTCGTTTTACTATCAATCCTAATAATCACCATTGGCATGCAATTCAAAGATTTTTCAAATATCTAAAGGGAACCATGAAGTATGGTTTAACGTATGTTGGGTTTCGTTCAGTGTTAGAAGGTTACTTAGATGCAAGTTGGATAACCAACATAGAAGATCACTCTTTTACAAGCGATTGGGTATTCATGCTTGGGAAAGATGTGTCTCTTGAGCTTTCGAGAAGCAAACTTGCATTACAAACTTTCCGTTATGAGTTTGTTGCCTTAGTTGCTGCTAGTAAAGAAGCAGAATGGTTAAGGAACTTAATATATCTCATATTTCATTGTGGCCTAAGCCAATATCACCGATATACATTGTGATAGCGATGCAACCTTGGCTAAGGCATATAGCTAAGCTTATAATGGAAAATCAGGGCACTTGGGTGTGAGACATGGCATGTTAAAGAATTAATCATGCATGGGATGATATTTGTGGGGTTTGTAAGAACTCATTATAATTTAGCCGACCACTAAACTTAAGGTCAGTTAGGGACTTAGTGCATAAGTCCGCAATTGGCATTGGTTTGAAGTCCTTATAAATTTCTAGTGAGAAGATACTCAATTATCCTTTAATATAATGTTAAAGGTTGAATCCGATGTTGAAGGCTTATTAGTAGAAAATTTTGAAGCACATATTGTCATCATCCTAGGGTACGTGCTTAGACTTGCAAGTATTGACAGGATGAAGTTTAACTTCTTGATGATTCTATTGAAAAATTTTAGGATGTTGGAAACATCCTTTGAAATGGCTCTCGAACTTAGTGGAATTTCACTTAATGTTGTTCCAAGGTAGTGTGATCGGAACTCTGACTCTCTTGACCAAAGTTTTGAGTTATAGCTGCAAATTCTAAGTCTGGATCAGAGTTAAAGAAATCAGAGTCAGAACTATGGAACCAAAGTTCTGGTCCATAGAATCAGAATT
Source organism: Cynara cardunculus var. scolymus (assembly GCF_001531365.2). Lineage (NCBI taxonomy): Eukaryota > Viridiplantae > Streptophyta > Magnoliopsida > Asterales > Asteraceae > Cynara > Cynara cardunculus. The sequence goes on along the minus strand of NC_037528.1, from coordinate 24,208,325 downwards.
CTGACCCGAAGAAATTTGATTAAGTATGATATAGAGTAACCAAAGTTCTGACCATGCAACCATTGTTATGGACCATGGAACCAGACCTATGGATGTTATCTTTGATTCTGATATAATTGCTCTCAAATCTTATCCATTTATAACTGCTATACAATTATATTTTAACCGTCTATAACTGTCGATCTCTCATATAAATACATAAAACGTGATCAGGTGAATATATATATATACACACACACACACACAATTCATGTATGAAGTTTATGTATTATCTCAATACTAATTTCATGCAAACCTAAGGCATAATAGGGACGAAATATGTTATTTGAAAAGGGTCTTTCCAATACACGATCCAGAAATTTATCCAAATATTATCTAACCACAAACTCATATTTCCCCACAGGCTTATATGAATACTGATTTTAAAATGATTTAACGATAAAAATTTACATCTCCAATAACTTACCTTGGAATGAAAGGAATTTTTCTTGATGTATCAAATAAATATTAGTAGCGTAATTAAGGACTTCCATATGATATTACTAAAAATAAATGCACCGATATATAAACAAATTTAATTAATTTGGATTGAAATTCCAAAGCCAACAAGTGAAGTTACTTTAGAAAAAGTAGAAAGATTAGGTATGGAGATCAAGTAACAACATGCCACCTTCGTGAACCTTGAAAATCTAAAGTCTAAAAAGTTTATATTGCAAATTAAATGAATAGTTAATTACAATAAAAGACAATTAAGGGATATGATATTTTAATAATCTAGAAGCATATTCGTAATTATTTTAATCAAGACGATTAGTATGGCAGGTATTTTTTTTTGTAATTAATCGTATCAAAAACAACCTAGTAATTATATCCTTATTGGAATTTTAGCTTTATTTAATAAATACTTATTTTAAGACAATAAATACATTTTTCTTGTGAATTATTATTTGCATATTATATATACAAAATGGTGATGTTAAACATATGTTGTTATAGTAATATATGATATCAATGTTATCTTATTGTTAAGTTGCTAAATGCTTATTGATCCGTGACGTTAATATTACAAAAAAGATAACACATTACGGTTAATATATGGATCATAAATATACTTATTACTAATTATGTCATTAAGTTGTCAGTTTTAAGATGTATTAATTAACGTATGAATAAAAAAAATCCACATGTTAGCAATTAATTAAGCCATCAAGTTACCAATTTATGATCTATTAACTTGGACTAATTTATTAATCAATTAAATCAAGTAGTTGGTCGAATGGGATTTTTAAATGGTATATAACATGATTCACCCTAGCTACTTGGGTAAACAGTTAATAGAGCTAGTTAAAATAGAATTAAGAAACATAATTTAATTTAAATATCCATTGAATGGTAGGCTGCCACTTTTTTCCATTTTTCACATTAAGTTGAATTGTCTCCATTGAATCTTTATATTTATATATATATATATATATATATCTTAATACAACAAGCTTTAGTTATATATATATATATATATATATATATATATAACTAAAGCTTGTTGTATTAAGATAGGATTGAATAAATTGAGTGTTGTTAAAAATCATTGTTTTAGATCTTGACAACTTTATCAATGGGACTGTTCGATAAACTAGTTGGCTTTGAAAGACAACTAGGTGACACAATGCCTTCCTCTCCTCCAATCATAAGTACTGTCAACTACACTCAACGAAGCAATGGTAGAACCAATTCCAAAACCCTCAAGACATGCAAAACCAACGATCCAGGTTCAACTATTAGGGATGTTAACAGTGGCCCAATTCCACTAATAATTCTAGTGGAAATCGCCCAAATCACAGATCAGCTCATTGCCAATTATGTAATATCCCGGGCCATGAAACCAAAGATTGTCGAAAACTCACGCGATTCTTACGTGACAACAATGTTACCACCACATTGATTGCCAACGCCACCACTTCCAGACATGCTTCTTCATCCCTGACGTGGATGTTCGATACCGGAGCCTCACATCACTTTACTTCTGACAAATCCTCTCTTCACACACTCTCCGAGTACGAGGGACCGGATGAAGTTATCCTTGGCGATGGTAAGCCTCTTTCCATATCCCACACTAGTAATGCACAACTATACACTTCCTCATGCCCACTCTCTTTACCCGATGTCTTATATGTTCCAAAACTTCGCAAAAACCTTGTCTCGGTTGCTAAACTTTGTCAAACTAACAATGTCTCTATTGAATTTTTTCCCTATCATTTCCTTGTTAAGGATCTCAGCATGGGGGTGCGTCTAATGCAGGGGGAGAATCATCTTGACTTACTATGTCAATCTTCCTTCCACACCACAACTCAACTTCACTACAACTGTCTCACTTCTTGATTGGCACCACAAACTCGGGGCATCCATCCATTAGGATTTTTAAATTTCTTGCACAATTCGTAGGCCTTAAGTCACAGCTTCAAGATTTTCATTATCATTCTTGTTCAATTAATAAAAGTCATAAAATGCCCTTTGGTGTAAGGTCATTCACTGCTTCAAAACCATTAGAACTTTTATACTCTCATGTGTGGGGACCAATTGAAAAATCCATTGATGGTTTCAGTTATTATGTAATTTTTGTGGATTTGTACACCAAATATGTATGGCTATTTCCGATGAAACACAAGTCAGATATCAAAACACTTTTCCCACGATTTAAAAACTTGGTTGAAAAATATTTCCAAACTCCTTTGATATCCATCTTTACTGACAATGGTGGTGAATATATAAGTCTCATTCCTTATCTACAAACCCAAGGCATATCTCACTTTACCACCCCTTCCCCCCCCCCCCCCACATACACCAGAACAAAATGGTATCGTTGAACGACACCACCATAATATCGTTGAAACAGGTTTAACACTATTCCATTATGCTCACATTCCGTTCCAGTTCTGGTCTCATGCCTTCCAAAACGCCGTCTATCTAATTAATAGACTTCTGACACCAATTCTAAATTCCAAAAGCCCATACAATATTCTCTATGGAAAACCACCAACATACACCAAACTCAAGTCATTCTGATGCCTTTGCTATCCATGGCTCAAACTGTATGCAAAATCAAAACTCCGCCCAAAATCAACGCCATGCATTTTTTTAGGCTATTCTTCTTCAAAATCCGCTTACAAGTGCTATGACCCATCATCCCACCGCCTATTCCACTTGAGACATGTTCAATTCGTTGAACATCTAGATCCATGCACGTCCAAAGAAGCCATCAAATCATCCTTACCCACTGTTGACCAATTCCTCCTTTATAACCCAAATATCTTCACCAACCCTCCAAACCAAAATCACCCCATGACCCATACCCCATGTCCTATGCCACTCAATATTCACAACCAACCCAATACACCTACTACACCTCCCATACAAGAACCACCTTCCCTTACCTCACCTCCCTCTCAATCGAACCCACTTGATAACTCTATTCCCTCACCTCACCCATCTCCATCTGATGCCTCACCTACACCAACCACTCTCAATCTACCCAACAATTCCCCTACACCAACCACTCTCGATCAATCCAACACATCTACACCTCCTCCTATAACTCGCAAACCCAACCCCAAATACTTCAACCCATAATTTGTCAATACTTCTACCCTCCATCCTATACCATCAACCGTTGAACCAACTACCCACACCCAAGCCTTAAAAGATCCCTAGTGGCGTTGTGCAATGGACCTTGAATTCAATGCCCTACTCAAGAATTCCACGTGGGAACCTGTACCTCCTCATTCACACAAACCTATTGGTTGTAAATGGGTTTTTCGAATCAAAAGCAAACTGGACGACTCAATTGATAAATATAAGGCACGCCTAGTCGCCAAAGGTTTTCATCAACAATACGGCAAAGATTATTTGGAAACATTTAGTCCCGTTACAAAGCCGGTAATTGTTCGTACCGTATTGTCCATTGCCTTGTCCAAACATTGGCCCTTAAGACAACTTGACGTCAACAATGCATTTTTGCATGGTCACTTACAAGAAGAAGTTTACATGACCCAACCTCCAGGGTATGTCAACCCAGATTTACCAAACCACGCTTGCAAGCTTCACAAATCTCTTTACGGATTAAAGCAAGCATCACGTACTTGGTATCTCGAACTTACAAAATTTCTTTCTCAACCTTGGTTTTCAAAAATCAAGAGCAGACCCCTCATTGTTCATTTATAACCCGATAACTTCACTTGCTATTTTCTAGTTTATGTGGATGACATTGTCATGATAGGAAACAACAACAATTTCCTTCAAAAGATCATTGATGCTTTGGCACATGCGTTTTCTATTAAAGATCTTGGCATGCTACATCACTTCCTTGGTATAGAGGTTCTTCCCACTTCCAATGGTTTGTTCCTATCTCAACACCACCACATACAAAACCTGCTGACCAAGTTCAAAATGGATGGTGCATAACCGGTTGGCACCCCTCTACACTCTTCCGACCCACTATCTCCCAACGACGGTTCACCCGGGGTTGATCCCACACCCTACCGCCAACTAGTAGGTGTTCTACAATACCTTGCATTCACTCGCCCAAACATGTCCTTCGCGGTTAATAAGTTATCTCAATTCATGCAAGCATTAAAAAGGGTACTACGTTATTTAAAAGGAACCATCCATCACGGCTTGCACCTCAACCGTGGTTCCCCACTTCACCTAAAAGCCTTCTCAGATTCTGATTGGGGCGGTATTTCCAATTACGGTCGATCTACTACCGCTTATATATTATATCTCGGATTCAACATTATCTCTTGGCGATCAGCGTGCCAAAAATCGGTGTCCCACTCCTCAACTAAGGCTGAATACAAAGCCTTGGCAAATGCAGCAGCAGAAATATCTTGGGTGCAGAATTTACTTCTCGAACTAGGCATATGAATTTCAAGCCCTCTTACCCTGTTTTGTGACAATGTCGGGGCCACTTATATTTGTGCAAACCCTATATACCATTCACGCATGAAACACGTTGCCTTGGACTATAACATCGTGCATGAGAAAGTCGTCGATGGCTCTCTCCGAGTCCAACATGTATATTCAACAGACCAACTTGTTGATGTCCTCACAAAAGTACTTGGTCGAGGACCATTTCTTCATCTTCTCTCCAAGATTGGAGTCTCCAACGAATCCTCCATCTTGCAGGGGCTTATTATGGATCAATCCATATCTCAAGGAAAAGGAAAGTCTACTACACATTCAAATTCCATTTAATATGTATTTCTATATGTAGTTGATTGATTGTAATTGTGCATAAATTTAGGCAATCATTTATCCTTTCCATTGTTGTATTCCCTGTATAAATCCCCACTATTGTTCAATAATATGAATTACGTATTCCCATATCCTCTATACCATTATACAACTATATGAACATATGTAGAAAATTAACTAAGTGAAGAAAATTATAACTTAACCTAATGTGCAGAAAATCGTAAGTGCAAAAATGAATAAAGTGCAGTAAATTAAAGTAGAGTTTAGGGAGTAGAAATGTTGAACATAGAGAGAAATGAAAAGGTAAAAGATGGAGAAGTGCAAAAAATCAAAACATGGTGGTGCAAACAATCAAGAAATATTGAAGGACTAATAGAGAAAACTCAAGAACAATTCAGTTAATAATAATATTCGAACAAAACAATAAACAACCAAGTATAAGGAGATAGGGAAGATGATACTAGTAATCGTATGAAAAACTAATTACAAGTCGAATTCCTATAGCCTAAGCTTGAAGCACAATCTTTTTCCTCGAGTCTTGAAAGGATCGACCAAAAGAGAACTCCCCAAGTCGTATATATCATATCTAAAGAAATAAAAAGGCTTGGAGAAAAAAAAAACAAAACCTAAAGGAGTTTAAATAAGTAAGCCAAAAATTTCAAGGAAAAAGTCCATATTAAAATAGGTCTAGACGACTTTCACGGCCGTGAAGAATCTTTCATGCCCGTGAAAGTGCGGCATAAAATTAAGGTGTTCCTAGAGCAGTGTTTTAATAACCGTGAAGAAATCTTCACGCCAATGAAATCGTGGTAGAAACTTTCAACATGAATTAAGCTATTTTATGTGCACCTACAAAGCAAACTTTTGCACCCGTGAAGCATGGGCAACAAGTACGTCCTTCCGCTTTCTCTTCCAATGGTTTCTCCTTGCCCTCGATTATCTTCTTCTTTTATTCATTATTGGCTTCATCTTCTCCATTTACTTGACTTTTCCCTTCTTTCTTCACCTTGAGCATGCCTTTACTCTTGTCATCTTCAAAACTATGCACAATCTGCACCAAATACATACCAAAAGCGTAAAAACTGTCCCTAAAAGAACTTCCAACCATGATTAGAGAAAGAAATGGAAAAGAACAATAAAGGACTAAACTAATGACTAAAAAGCATAAAAAGCACAACTAAAATACACAAATTTCGGTGAATAAAATGCACTCAACAATCAATCATCTTGAAATAAGGTTGCATTTCATCATCCCACATTGATTAAAAGATGATAGTTTGGAAGATAAAGGTTATATTAAGAAGTGATGGATGCTTTGAAATCTATAACCATAGTTGGAATCAAAGCCAATCAAATGGTAAAGTTATAGTGCAAAACACATAGTGTAAATATAGCAAAACACAAAGTTGAAAAAAAAATATAAAAGTAAAAAACCACAACATTGATGTTCCACCGAATAATTGAGTAATCTTTGTTTCTTGAATTGTAGTCAAATTTTATTTATTCCACATTGATGGAGAGATGAAAGATTGATAATGATTGATATGTATATGAAATGAGGTTGAGATGCCTTTGTGGCAACTCATGAGGTTGACTCCTTTTAACGAATCCTTTAAAGTCATGTTATTCACTTATTTTGACTGATCCTCCAAACTCATGGAGTTGGTTCATTTTGGCCAACCCTCTTACAAAGTTAATCCATAATATCATCAATATAATAGAAGAAGAACTAAGGATAATTATGTGGTATTTTAGATTTGAGTATTCATAATTATTCTATTTGAATTGAATTTGGTTATCCACATTGCTGAGAATATGATAAAGTGGAATGACGTAATTATATGGGTTTAGTTTTTTTTTTTTTTTTGCCCACACTCTAAAAGGAATACATTAATTATTCTACTTTGCATTTCATTACAAGTAAATTAACGAATTATGTTTCATCTTAATTTAGTTTTTAAATAAACAAAATTTGTCACCACACAATGCAAACAGTGTCAAACACTAGTATTTAAATTAAAAGATTTATAGTTGAGTTCAAATGAAAACAATTTTGATTGAGAATTGTAAGACTATGGGGACTTATTTATCATAACCAAGAATGTGTCAACATGATCTTTAAGTATTTTCAAATATTGAATCGTGATAGATTTGTTATTCAACATATATCAATGAAAAGATAAGAGGTTGAAATATTGAATTATGTATATTATATTAAGGAATGATGAGGTGCTCTCGTGGAAACTCGCTCTTGGGGGTTGACTCCTCTTAATCGTTCCTCTAAACTCACGTGGTTGGTTCATTTTTAGCCAACCTTTCAAACTCAATTAGCTCCTTTTTTTCTAAAAAGGTTAATCTATATTAAAAATTAATTAAATAAATAAACTTCAAGTCAATATATATATATATATATATATATATATATCAATCTTTTATTACTATATTATAAAATAACTACCACAACCAATGACATGGCATCTTGAGATTTAAATATTCGTGATAAGATGATGAAGCGGAAGAAGGAAATGTCTATATTAAAGAAGGATTGGATGCAACTCATAACTCATAAGGTTGGCTCCTCTTTATAATTTGGTATATTTTCCATGAAATTTCTTCTCTCGTTATCAAAACAATATATAGACAGAGTACAACCCTAATGGGCTCTGACACATACACATGAGCACTGGACTATACATACAACTATACAAAATACATATACAGTAATACACCCCCGCAATTTGAATGGGAGGTTGAGGACGGATGCTCAAGCAGGAGCGGAAATCAGTAAACAGAGAAAATGGGAGTCCTTTGGTGAAAATGTTTGTGTATTGTGAGCTGGAGGGAACATGAAGGTTCCGTACGCGGCCCAAAGCAACCTGATCAAGAACGAATTGTATGTCGATCGTTATATTCTTCGTCTGTTGGCGTTGAACCAGATTTGTAGATAGGTAGACCGCACTGCCATTGTCATAATAGACATTGGTTGTCTTTTTAGGTAGAGAATGTAGCTCGAGTAACATATTACGGAGCCAACATGTTTCAGCTACGGCGTTAGCTACCCCCTGTTACTCGGCTTCGGCACTTGGATGAGAGATCTGCTTGGAGGACCAGGAGAGTAAGTTGTCACTAGATTGGGGCGGGAATTCCCCGATTTAATGGGTAACGACGCAGGGACGAAAATTTATTTTCACACCCCAGGCGGGGTCAGGATTGGCATTACTCAGCCCTAATCCGACCTCTATTATTTTTTATTTTAATTAATATATGTATATAAATAAATAAATATGTATATATACATGTATATATGTATACGTTTATTATTAAATGACAAATATATTTTTATTTTCAATGTTGGTAATTAATATACTGACGATTCATCATAGTTTTAATTTTAACATAGATGATTTTTTTACTAAATGGTACCTAACAGGTTCCCCGAACCCGTCAGGGATTAGTCAAGTCATGGTCGAGGATGGGTGCTTTAAACGGGTGTCGGAGACGGGGACGGGGATGTATTACCCGCCTAATACCCAACCCATTTCCATTTCCAGTTGTCACCAAGGAATACACAATAACCAAAGGGTCTTTGGCCTAGCGGTATCATAGTCCTTGGCCTCTTAGGAGGTCAGGGGTTCAAACCTCACCAAAGCTACAGAGGGCGTGTGAGTTTATTTGTTGCATTTGCCGTATATAAATATTATATACTTCAAAAAAAGGAATACGCAATAAGCACATGTCGATCTACGAGTGCTAGGGAACCCACCCAATTGGCTTCAAAGTAAGTAGTAAGTCTTGAAGTAGTGGAGGCGTATAGCTAAAGACCATATAGTGCCAAGTAAGTACCGTAGAGATGTGCTTCAGGGCATTAAGATGAGGTTCACAGGAGTCATGCATGAAAAGTCATATCTATTGCATGATATATACGATGTATGGGCGAGAAAAAATGAGGTATTGGAGTGTACCGGCAAGGCTCCTGTATCGAGAAGGATCTATAACACGCAGGCCTAACGGTCCTAGTATGGGTTGGGTGTCGATCGGGGTATTGTACGGCTTATAGTTGGTCATATGGCTCGCTCAAGGAAATCTAAAACATACTTCTTTTGGCAAAAGGAAGAGGCTAGATCTCGTTCTGGTTGCAGAGATGCCCAGAAAGTAGTTGATTTGGCCCAAATCCGTCATTGCAAACTCACTGTTAAGAGATCAAATAAGTTATTGGAACAGGCACGGAGAAAAAACTATCAGGACAACATTGTTTATGTAAATGAGAAGGTATACTAGAGACTGCCCATGACAATAGATGAACAAGGAGGAGTCTAATCGACTGTGGTCAAAACTGACCCTAGTGGAATATTGAGAAAACCACTAAAACCAAGCACGGAAGGGGGCTTTCTTCATGCCATAGAGGGATTCTTAGAGATGTCACATGCAGTCGGGGTGTTCGAGGATAACAAACCCTATAGGTTGATGCATGATAATTGTTTCTTGAAGCGTACCTTGGACGACGTCATTTTTCATATTTAGTTGGTGAATCGTCCAGTTACATGAAACCGCTAGACTTAAAACAATTCCAATTGTGGTGTATTTCACAACTGAACTGAAGGTCTCCTTACTATCAATACCCGGCCGTTGACTATTTTTTTGCTACCAAAATGAGCTTTATACCGATCTAGCGATCCATTTGCATGAAATGTAGTTTTAAAAAGTCACATAGATCTCACTATATTGACCTCTCCATTGCATGTTTCTAGTTTGTGTCTTGTAAAGCCTCCAAATGTGAATGAGGCATGGTGAGGTGGTTGAGGTATGGAGATTGAGTTGTGTCATGGGTCTGGTGATGCCCCGTTGGGAATTTGTGGCCATTTGATGGGTGAAAGCCAAAAATATGGGAATCAAGGGTGGTGGTTCGTTAGGGTATGAGGTAGATGGGTTTGGTTGGGGTCGAGGCAAAAGTGAAGGCGGGTGTTGAAGTGGTTTTGGTTGAGGATGGGGTGGTTTTGAGGTGGAATACGTGGATAGAGTTATAAGAAGGTGACGGTAGATGGAAGATGAGTCAATCGAGTGGTCAAGGAGGTCATAGGAGGGAGGGGAGGTCAGTGTCATGGACCCAAAAGGAAATAACGCTTCATCAAATGTGACATGTCGGGAGATGATGATTATATGGGTGGAAAGATCAAAAAGCATCAAAAAATGAGATGATTAATTGGGTACCCAAGGAAAAGACAAGGAGTGGTTAGCTATGAGAGTTTTTGAGGTGGTGCAATATGCAAGTAATACAAACACCCAAAGATATAGAGGTAAGAGCAGGATGGAGGTTTTCGGAAGAGTTTGGCAAATGTTATCTCGTTGTTTGTTTATAGAAGCGGATGGTAGTATGCTTAGTAGGTAAGTGTCCATGTGTAGGGCTTAGACCTAATATTTTGGTGGTACGTGGGCTTGCAAGAGGAGGGTGCATATGACATTGTTAATGGTGCGAAACATTTGTTTCGATTTGTCGTTTTGTTGTGATGTTTTTGGGCATAAAAAGAGAACTAGATGCCATTAGAGGCAAAAAGGTCGTGACTGGCATAATTATCAAATTCACTCTATGATCACATTGGAACGATTTGTTCTCACAATTAAACTGACTCTTAACATAAATATGAAATTGGAGAAATTTAGCAAATACATCGGATTTTGTTACGTAAAGGATAAAACTACAAGAAATGAGAGTAATGATCTAAGAAAACAAAATATTTAAAACCACCTAAACTTGAAACAGGAGATTTCCGTATATTATAGTGAGTAATATCAGAAACTGAATCAACTACAGAATCCGAATTATGAAATGGGAGTCTAACGTGTTTGTCAAGTTGACAGGCTTGACAAAGCACGTTAGATATCACTTAATTACATGAAATGGACCCAGTAGAGACTAAAGACTGAAGATTGTCTCCCTAGGATGACCCAAACGTTGGTGCCAAGTTGTAGGAGTCGTGGATAGAAGAGCAAAGGACGATGAGGCAGGGATGGCAAGGTAGAGATCGCTAGAACTGTCATATTAGAGAAGAAGACGGTGGGTCCAAAATTCCTTCATAGAAAAACCAAATCCATCGAAGTCGATGAAACATTTATTATCTTTGGTAAACTTATGCAAAAAGATTAAGCTTTTGATGATGTAAGGTGTAAAAGGAATATTGTGTAGGTGAAGGGTCCGTTTTCGACAATAACAAAAAAGGCAATGCTCGCGTTAGGGATAGAATCAAGAATATATGTACTAGAATTCAGATGAGAAGTGTCTCATGTATCCATGTACTAATCAAAGTCGCGTGGATCATGGAGACACATCATGTTGAAGGCTTGTGGGAGGGTCGTTGGTTGATCATAGAACTGGGGGAGAACCATTTCCATGATGGAGGGACATTTGTCACCACAGTTGCGTTGTAGGCCTGTGGTGGTCCCGAACCATGGAGGGTGGGAGAGGTGAGGCAGGAAAATCTTGGCCCTGAGAGATGACGTTCTTGTTACTGTTGTTGAAAGGTTGTGCTTAGGATGACAGTGGCCCACAGCAGGGGTGGCGGCCAACTATACAGCCTCCATGGAGAGTAGATTGGCGGTTGTGAAGGCGGCTGAGGATGATGCTCGGATGTGTTAAAGCGGTGAGCACCGTTATGGTCAGGTCGATGGTCAGAAATACAATGTTGACATTGGCCATTTGATGAGGAATTGCCGATGTGAAGAATGATCGGGGATGAGGCATGATCATGACGATTCGGATGGTTGTAACAAGAGCAGGAGAGACGTTGTTCTTCTAGTAGAAGCATGGAGCAAGCTTGAAGAAATATACGGGTAGTAGATCATGGTGACGAATGATTCCGACGATTTGGTCATGTATGCGACAAGATTATTTTCAGAGATGGATCATCGATGTTGGCAAGGAAACCGGACATGGTCTTGATGCGTTGGAAATAGTCTGTGATCGAGAGATCGCTGATAGTAATGTTCCTTAAATCGTTGTCGATTTGGATGGCTTTTCCAAACATCTTTGTTGTCATGGAACAGGTTCTTGAGGCTTTTCCAGACATCTCGAGCATGAACATATGTCTTCAAAATAATCTGTAATAGAGGCTTGGAGATAGTTCCATATTTCCAAAGCTTGACAAGGGAGTCAAGTTTGTTCCATTCTTGGTCAGTATCATACTTGGGTTGGGAGGTGCCGTTGATGTGACCGAGTACATCAAAACTCATGCAATGGGTTTCAAAAGGTTCTCGCTAGAAGTTTTAGCTTAACTCATCGAGATCGAGAGTGAGAGGGATAAAGGCTTTGATGTTGATGATGTCATATGGTTTTTTTGGAGAAAGAGGTAGGGGATTCACTCCTTCCTTTTGGTGTAGCTATAGGGTCTAGAGATGGGAGTTATGGTAGGAGAGGATTAGAGTTTAGCGACGAGAGAAGAGAGAGATTAGGTGAATCCCCTAATACAGCCCTAATGGTATATATATACATAATACATAATACATAATACATAATACAGCCCTAATGGGCTTGAACATATACACATGAGGGTCAAACTATACATAAAAGAATACTCTTGGCTAATCCAACTCCTAAACTCATATAGTTGACTCATTTGATTGACCCTTCAAACTTATGGGGTTGGCTCATTTTGGTCAACCCTTTTTTTCTTAAAAAAAAGTTAATCTAAAATTAAAATTGATTATATTAATAAATTTAAACAATTTATATCAATCATTAGTATATTGATACTCAATATATCTATACATCAATATATTTAAAAAAACAACCATGAGTGATGATGTAGTATTGTCTCAAACCTTCTATTGTCATTCGGTTTGGTTATCCCATATTAATGAGAAGTTAATAGATTGGAAGAAGATAAGGAGGTAGGTATATTGAAAGAAAATGAGATGGTTTCGTGTCAACTAATGGGATTGGGTTTTGTAGCCAACCGTCTAAACCAAATACATAAATTATTTGACACTGCATTTCATGAATAGTTAATTGACGAATTACGTATCAAGTAAACTTTGTTATGTATTCTCTGACAAAGTAACTTTTGTCATCATACAACGTATGATGTCACACACAGTTAAAATAAGAAGGTGTCAGAAATCCGTCGATACTGTATGTATTTCATTGATGGATGATGGTTTTAGAAAACTAAACTAAATTAAATTTAAAGGAGGTCGGAAATCCTTTAGTGATATATAACGTTTACCGATGTATTATATATGTATTCATTAGATAAATCAAACATAAAAATCTATAATAGTTATCGACAAAATTATAATGGTTATCTTGAGTCTCAATATTGTCTCTAATTTGTCAATAACTGGTGGACTACCGTCGAAAATCATTACCACGACAATTCACCGCTATCGATTGAAAAATTGTTTTAATTTTTCGGGTTTTTAAGTCTGTCGATGTTCGTCTAGTATGCCATGAGTAATATACCGATGAGCCTGGTCATTAGTAAAAGTTGTCGTTAATACTAAGGATGTTCGGGTGCGGTTTAGCACCAAACGACAAACCGTACCGTATATGTCTGAAACCGCAAAATACTGCACCATGAAAGGTGGTGCGATTTACACGATTTGTACCTAATACACTTCAATGCAATAATTTTAAAATTACAACTTCAAATAAATTCAACGATGACGTTTCATCCATATAATAGAAGTTCTAATACTTATGAAAAGTGTGGTTAAAAATAGTGTAATGCAAACGAAAGAGTTTGGTAAGTAATCCAAATGAAAAGTTAAACAATAAAATAAAATTATCCATGATATTTGACAAAAGAATAAAATAAAATAATTCAAATAAGGAATTTATAACGTAAAATCTAAAAGAAAATACTAAAATTTAATAAATGGTAAATAATGTATTAATTATTTTTATTTGATAAATAATTATATATATATATATATATATATATATATATATATATACACACACAAATATATATGTGGTAGGTTGTGGTTTAAATCATAGTTTGATTATTCAAGCCGTAAATTGCACTGAAAATGCAGAGCGTAATGCATACCTCGAAAGTTCTAACGGCATGTTGCCGTGCAGTGTGAGTAGTTTATGCGGTTTAGATAAAAACCCCTAGATGATACCCAACTTTCTTGTAGTGGGGTTAAGGTGGCTCAAAGAAAAGATGAATGTGAACATGAACGTGAACGTAGTAGGTAGACGAAAATTCTTTTTTTTACAGAAATAAAATAAAAACAACTCATCAAAATGTACAGAAGTGTTCTTAGGGTTCTTACCAAACTCATTTGTTCTCACATAATACAATTGATTAAAAAATAGACGACTTAGATTCGAATGTAACCACGCCTATAATCGTGGAGTTATTTATAGAAAAATGTATCCACCCCATTATTCACAAAACTACAACAAAATTAGGTTTTTAGAACGCCAACAATTTTAATTGTCCTAATAAACTGCTTATAAAACTTAATTTATAAGGTTAAAAAGTAAAACGTTTTATCTAAATATTTTTTGATAAATTTATACAACATTTTTAGACGTCTTATTAAAAAATTTAAGATAATTTTAATAAAAAACCAACATCAATAATGATGAATTTGAATATGCGAATGCGATGTTTTTAAAGGGGAAGGAAATAATTAGATAAGGACAAGATGGTAGGAGTCATATATGGTTGCATACAATAATAATATTCCTTGCTTTGCTAAAACGAAACAACATAAAGCAACAATAATATAAATTTATGAACTAATACTAGCTATCGTTATGATTATGATTATGATTATGATTTGAATTAATATAAATAAATCTGAAGTAGATGGTGAAAAGTCCTTATATATAGAAAAGATTGGCAACCTTCAATTCTTTTTGAAGTGACTGTTACATCTGAATTAAAATTATAAATCAGCTAAAAACAGATAATAAAATTAAATAGTTGTTTTTGATTTTGGAAGAAATTATATAAGACTTCATTGAGATTGATTAACAGTTTCAGCTATATAAATATGGGTTCCAAATGCAAGTGAAGTTGGACCTTAGAATTTTTACGATGTTGTTCAAAATCCAAGATTTAACATGCTACTAGATAGGGGTCTTCGAAAAAATCGTGACCGGTCGAACCAAGTCAAGCCAGACTGTTTTTGACGGTTTGAGCGGTCTGGTGATCTGGTCCGATATGAAAAATAGCCAAAGTGCTCGGTTTGGTCTGCAGTCTAAACGTTTTTATGAACGGTCTAGACTTAATTGACCGCCGAATAATATACATGTGTTAATTATATATTATTTTATTAACCTATATATTCAACCCGCTATGCTAGCCAACTAATCTCAGGCGACCACCTGCTTTGTGGGTAGCTCGGAGTCATCGCGTTTGAACCTTCGTGGCCACAAGGGGATTTTTATTCCTCCTTGGATTTGAATCTAAGACCTCTAGGTACTTTGACCTTTGGAGTCCAGTCTCAAACCAATCAGGCACCATCTTTGTGGTTTATGTTAATTATATTTAGTTTTCATGTTAGATGCTTAACATTATGGCACAATTAAAAAAGAGTTTGTCCAAGACATTTTTAGTTTTCATTTTTATATAAACCATGTCATCTAAGGCAAAATTCTCAATTCCGTCAAAAATCAAATCCATAATTCCAAATTGTCAATTGACTTACTCAAAACTTGTCCAAAATTACAACCATTGTTAGTTGATTTGTTTAACCTTCTTCAACTTGTTGAATGTTTTTTAGTTTATAGAGATAGATGTATCTTTTATAATTCGATACCCTATTTTTTTAATAATGTTATATCGATAAAAATTTAACTCTGAGTATAGAAGCCCGACTTGTTGAAACTGGTCAGACCAAACCGCCTTTTCGTGGTCCGCTTTAACCAGTTTGGCAACTTTCTACCAAAGCGCTCGGTTTGGAAAATTTTCTAAACCACTTTTGCAGTTTGGATTGTGGTCTAGAGAGTTAAACCATTTAAACCAAACCGTGAACGCCCCTACTAATAGATAGCCTTGACCCTAAGGAGTAGGGATTAATAACATCATCTTTAACGGATTTGCTATAAAATCTTTAAAATAGAAAAGCAAAAGTTAAAATATTTTAAGAAAAAATTGCATTCAATTTAATAAATTCTTAATTTTAAAGATTGTAACATTTATTTAATATCAAATAATTCAATTCGCAATTTAAATTAAAATTTTAAGTATTGGTTGGGTTTCTAAAAAGATGAAAAAAGAAAATCGTAGATATGAACAATGATCCTTCTCAATTTCTTCTTCTTAAAAATTAGTTTGGAAAATCTTTTGAAACCCTATTTCATGTAAAAGTTGTATTACCCTTTTTCATTTTCATGAGTTTGGTAAATGACATACTATTAATATTGAAGCTAGCATTTCAAGTATTGTTTTAGCTTTCCAAAAAGAATTCAATACAACATGTATATATATATATAGATAAGTAAAGGATCGTTTGAGAATGAAAGTTATGGTGAGAATCATAAGAATAGATCTGAACTCTTGATCATTTTAAATCTCATGTCCATCTATGAGTTGTGCTTTAAAAATGAATTGATCTGGTGCATCTCGGTGCATCTCATTAGTGTTGATATTCAATTAGAATTGATACAAGAATGGAGACCTCTTCTTACGTTTATCACCATAACTTCCCCTCTCAACGGAACCCAACTCTATATATATACATATACACACACACATATTTATATATAGCCATTGGTTCATTTGAGAAGTGGAAGTATCTAGCCCTTCATCTTGTCAAAATTTGCGACTTTGACTGTGAATCACCGGATAATTCCTCGCACAGTATGCGAAAGATAGAGAGGTAGTTTCGTAACTTTTACAAATAGGCGGCATATGAATTATTTAACTAATTTACATATGAACCCGTGTGATATACATATGAACGAGTTAACTAATGCACATGTGAACCCATGTGATTCACATATGAACTAATTAACTGATTCACATATGAACGAATTAATTGATTCACATATGAACGAATTAACTGATTCACATATAAATTCGTGTGATTTACGTATTAACTATGGGTTCACATATGCACTTATGGTTCACATATGCATTTATTTGTCGCCTATTTATAAAAGTTATGAAATCATCCATCTATTTTTCACTTGATCAATCAAAGCCACCATTTTTGACCAGTCAAAACCGTAATTCTTGACCAATCGTGCCGTATGAAGGCCGATGATCACTTCTTTACTTCTCAAATATTATCACTTCTCAAATGAGCCTCTCCCTATATATATATATATATATATATATACACACACACACACATACACACATGTGTATAGAGGAGAAGGATCATGTGAGAAGAAGGGTTAAGATGAAAACTGTAAGAAGGAATTTGGACCATTGATCACCTTAATCTCAAACCCACCCATGAATCACACTTGATATGGGGATTGATCTGGTGCAACTCGGTGCATCTTATCTTAATGTGCATCAAAATGTGGAGATCTTTTCTTACGCTTCTTACCTTAACGCTCGTTCTTATCAGAACCCAACCATATATATATGTATATATATATATATATATATA
>NC_037528.1:24188297-24190475 GCF_001531365.2 Cynara cardunculus var. scolymus | reverse complement strand
ATATATACACATACATACATACATACATACATACATACATACATACATACATACATACATACATACATACATACATACACACACACACACACATACATACATACATACATACATACATACATACATACATACATACATACATACATACATACATACATACATACATACATACATACACACACATATAAGGGCAAGTTCAAATGAGAACGCTGGCTATTTAAGAAAACAAGAAAAGGGTCGTTAATGTCCAAAATAAAAAATGATTCACGTACAAAATCATACATGATTCATATATATATATATATATATATATATCCACGTATAAAATCATACATAATTCACATGTATATATTCAGTTATAAAATCATACAGGTTCAAAAGTCATTCGCTTCTATTTTTTTTACGTTAATGTAAAATCACATGTGATTTTGTACATTAACGACATTTTTTATTATTTTCTTAGATAGTTTGCATTATGTTTTGAACTTCCTCTCTCTCTCTCTCTCTATATATATATATATATATATATATATGGTTGGGTTCCGGTAAGAATGAAAGTTATGGTGAGAAACGTAAGATATTTCCAATCTCGGATCAATCCTAATTGAATGTCAACTCTAATGAGATGCATCTGATCAATTCATTTCTAAAGTGTAATTAATAGGTGGACATGAGATTAAAGTTGATCAAGAGTTCAGATTTCTTCTTAAGTTTCTCACTATAGCTTCCCTCTCACATGAACCTTTGCCTATGTATATGTATGTATATATGAGTTTAATCATTTGATATGGGGATTGATCTAGTGCATCTTAGTGCATCCCATTCAAAGGTGGAGATCTCTTCTTATGATTCTCACCTTAACTCTCATTCTTACCAGAACCCAACCATATATATATATAGGGTCAGCTTCAAATGTTAACCAAAATTTTTATGTTAACTTTGTTAACCGATCTTGACCATTCAATCTTTCAATAAACGATTGTGATTAATCATTATAAAAACTTATTTTTTTTTTAATTTAAAATTTCATAAAGATAAGTGAACAAAGTTGAAAAGGGTATTTAGGTAATTTTTTATGTAACTCCCATATCATTAAATAGAAGTTACAAAATCAAAAAATTCTATAATTTTTGTTAATTTAATTTTGTTAATGTAAGAATCATATGAACATAACTATATATATATATATATATGAACCATTATGTCAAATACGAACAAAAATTAACATATATATGAACTTGGATTGCATAACATTTATGAATACAATATGAACATAATAAGAATAACTGCTATATGAAATGAAATAAATAAAAAACAGGTATGAACACAATATGAACAGTTTGTGAACAATCGTGTTTTCATTATAAACACATTCAGAAGCGATCATTTGTCAATTGAAGTTTTATACATGCATTGCATCTACACCATTTAAGGTTCATCCCTTGTTCATATATGTTTTTGGTCTTATGTGGTTGTTCACCCCTTGTTCATATCGTATAAAATATATGAACACATAACCCCGACGCTATAAACACCGGGTGCAAACACTTACACAAATATAAAGATTTGGTATCAAGCTTAAAAAATAACACGTGTGTTCATATGATAGAAGTAACATGAACACAATAGTTCATGATTCATAAAAGTCGGTAATATGATAATATGAAAATGGGTCGTGCATTACTTCCATTTGAACATGTGAATTAGGTACGTATTAATAATTAAAGAAAATAATTATCAACGCAATACGAACGACAAAAAACACAACACATCATAATGAACATAATTTCGATTAAAGCGAGTCTAATAAAATATTAATCCATTACCAAGACATTCGCTTTGGTTAATTTCTTCACTTTCCGAACTCGAACTCCAATCCATTTTAATATTTTCAATGTTGTTGATTTTTTTTCAATGCGTTTATCCATAACAACTTGAACGATACCGAAGATTTTACTACCATGTTTCCTTTACGAATCAAAAACTCATAAAACAATAAAAATGAAAGATCAAGATTAAAAAATAAATAAAAATATCAGAATTTTATGATTTTGTAACTCCCCTTTAACGGTATGGGAGTTACATAGCAAATGAAATTACTCAATTACCCTTGACATTAAATTGTGAACATGATAGAAACCTAATAGAAGAATGGATTGTGATTGGTTGACATGGTTT
>NC_037528.1:24183753-24184972 GCF_001531365.2 Cynara cardunculus var. scolymus | reverse complement strand
AATAAAATAAAATATTAAAAACACGATGTATCTCGCTGCATTGCGCGAGTATGCTTCTAGTATATATATATATGGTTGGGTTCCGATAAGAATGAAAGTTATGGTGAGAAACGTAAGATATTTCCAACCTTGGATTAATCCTAATTGAATGTCAACTCTAATGAGATGCACCCGATCAATTCATTTCTAAAGTGTAATTAATGAGTGGGCATGAGATTAAAGTTAATCAAGAGTTCAGATTTCTTTTTATGTTTCTCACTATAACTCCCCTCTCACACGATGCTTTGTCTATATATGTGTATGTCTATATGAGTTTAATCATTTGAGAATGCTAAAATAATGAAATCCATGAGATCCATGCTAAGCCACCAATTTAAGATAATTAATATTATTTGTTAATCAATGCGATAATTAAGTAGATAACTATTGTTATTTATTAAATAAAAATTAATGCATTTTCTAGGAAATTTCACACTAATCTCTTTTTCTCTCTCCTCTTATCTCTCCCATTTTCATATTAACAACGCAAGACACATTCTAAACAATCTTGATAAATTTTTGATTTGGGTGTACACATTGTCTTCACAAATGGTATATTTAGATTTAGTTTATGTTCACAAACTATATCAAATCTCGTAGATTTAGAGTATTCACAAACTATAATAATATTTTAAGATTGTGTTCACGACATGTTAACCTTAAGTTTGTATATTATGAAGAGATGAGAAAGAGAAAATAGGAGAGAGAAAATATGAAAGAGAATAGATTAGAGTAAAAATATGAAGGAGAGATTAGAGAGAGAGAGAGAGATATTTTTAATTTATATTATATTTTATTTTTCAACTAAATTTTTGTGATTTAAATTGGATTTCATGAATTAACAAGTTCTTAAATGAATAAGAAGCTTTAAAAATTTGAGAAAATAAGAAAAGATCTCAACCGTTAGATAAGATTTTTCATTGATCAAGATAATAAGACAAAAAATTATGTAAATATTAGAACAATTGTGGCTAATTTAAAGAATCTAAGAAAGTTGAGAGGCATTCTGAAACTTTTGTATAACTAAATCACTAATCTAAATTATTAAGTCACTAGTTCACTCTCTTTTTACAGAAAAATTACTCACTTTACTTTATAAATAATAATTAGATTACTCATTTTCATTTAAATTAAATTATCTAAAATATAATTTATATTTTATTTAATAAATTGTACCAAA
>NC_037528.1:24172159-24182563 GCF_001531365.2 Cynara cardunculus var. scolymus | reverse complement strand
CATATATGAATCTTAAATTGATTCAGAATCTTACTTATAAGTTGTAGATTGACTCACTAACAAGTTATTATTAAGATTTACATGTAAATCTATGTTATGATTCACGTGTTCACATATGAAGCTTAAACTGATTCAGAATTTCAGTTATAAATTTTAAATTGATTTACGTACAAGTTATGATTAAGATTCATGTCAACATATGAACCAATTAATGAAAAACATCGTTGTTTGTGTTTACATATGAGATTTAATTCGATTTATAGATTACAAAATCCCCAATAATTTCAAGGTGAAAAATCGAATTAAAAATCGATGATTATTAATATCCAAAAATGTTATAGAAAAAATTGGAAACAAATTAGGATATCTTATTTTTTTCCATAATTATCTTAGTGAAAAATATTTGGAAGTAGAAATTTTAAACTAATGGTTGAGATTGTGTAACATCCCGTCCCACATCGGTTGGTGAGGAGAACTAAGCACTCCTTATAAGGGTGTGGATACCTCATCCTAGCATGACCGGTTTTGGGGCTTGCGTTGTGCGGCTGCCAGAAACAAAACCGTGCGACTACTGCTTTGTGGTATAGCGGGCAGGTTAGTCAAAGCGGACAATATCATTGCTACGGGGTTCTGGGGGCGTTATAAATGGTATCAAAGCCAGACCCGGATCGATGTGGCCCAACGAGGACGTTGTGTCCTAACGGGGGGAGGGTGTAACATCCCGTCCCACATCGGTTGGTGAGGAGAACTAAGCACTCCTTATAAGGGTGTGGATACCTCATCCTAGCATGACCGGTTTTGGGGCTTGCGTTGTGCGGCTGCCAGAAACAAAACCGTGCGACTACTGCTTTGTGGTATAGCGGGCAGGTTAGTCAAAGCGGACAATATCATTGCTACGGGGTTCTGGGGGCGTTACAGATTGTTTCTCTCATTTGTATATTTTTCGGGCATCTCATTTGAACCGATGATATATATATATACACACACACACACATTAAGGATCGTGTAGAAAAAAAAAGTTAAAATGAGACGCATAGGATGTGGTCTGGACCCTAGATCACTTTTAGTCTCACTCACCCCAGAATTGATGTGGTGCATCTCATTACTGCTGATCTTCAATTATTATTGAACCTAGGGCGGATATTTCTTTTTATCCTTTTCAGCGTAACTTTTATTTTCACCGGAACTCAACCCTATATATATACACATAAATACAAATAGAGAGGGGGAGAGAGAGAGAAGTTCATTTGTGAACCTGATTTTTGTTGCAAACTACCGTAGAACCGAGAGTCCAACATGAGTCGTCATTCATCATGAATAGTTGTCATGAATTTTCTATAATATTCATGAGAAATGTTACACTATTTCATGATGAATGTCTATTGAATGCCTGGAATCCCTTAGTTACGCTGCGCCCCGACCCGAGTCCCCACGTCCGCTTTTCTCCGCCCGAAACCCAAGAAGTTGGCTTTGCCAACACAACATTAGGGCCGTCCCCTTCATTCTATACTGACCCCGGCCCGGGCTGGCTTTTTGGGAAGCCCGTCCCCACCGTGCTCACGGCCCGGCTGGCCTGCTAGCGGTAATGGGAATTATCCTGGACTCATGTAATGCTCCCGTTAGTCCCTAAATTTGTAACCAAAATCAGGTTCTCAACCAAACATGCTCCTGTATGTATGTACCGCGTATATATAATACAAACCAATGATGATGTTCCATAATTATCGGCAAATGATGATGATGACGTATATAAGTTTATTTTATTTTGTTTGTAGTATTTGTTTATTAAGATTTAATTATATACCATCACCAATCTTATCAACGATTTTTGGGCTTTTATCACAAATTTCCTTGTGGTGTAAAGTTCTGAGTCACGATGACATGAGTTACAAATCAGCATGAGGTAAGAGTATTGTTAACCATAACCTTACATCTACTTAAATCTCATCAAAACTGACATTTTTCCATTGCATGCTCATATATAGCTTGGAATTGCATGAATAGTTGTTCATATGTACTATGTATGTACACATATATGTCAAAATGGCCATATAATAAAGTGAATTTTACATTATTATAGATCTTATTCTTTTTAGCAAATTGATTGATAAGGTAGTTGTTAGCTGCAAAATCAGTTGTTGACTAATAAGATAATTGTTTGTCAATACACTTGTCTTGCTTGATAAAACTTGGTTTATAAGTTAGGTACAATGTAAAATGACTTGAAATAAAACATACGAGGGACATTTATGTAAAACATAAGAGACATGATTGGAGAAAAATGAAAAAGGACTCCAATAAGCTCTATTAAGCAGCTTTAAAAAAAACTAATTTAACGCTTAAGAGGTTCTTTTAATAGGCTTAAAATATAAGCTAACTTATCGTCATCGAGTTGCCTTTACAAGCTCGCATACGACCTTAATTCTCGAACTAAATCGAGTTGACTTTACAATCTAGGTTTAACCTAACCTAGAAATGTGAGTTTAAATTGTTTTGTGAAAAACTTTGTACATGTCAAAAATGTTTATTTTGGAGTCTTGAATTGTTTACCTTAAGATTTATCAAATGTTGTTGATTACTTAACAGAGTTGCATCTTTTACATATTTGGTTTTATAAAATCTTGAGACGTATATATTTAGGGCTTTTAGACATTTTGATAAATAAATCATAAGTGCATATTTTTTTGACGATCGATCTTATAGATGGAGATTATATGATGATAAAATGATTTTTTGTGTATTTGGTTCGGAAAATGCACATTGTTGTGTTACGGATATTTTGGAAATTATTCCAACCAATGATGGATTTTTGAGTTAATCATGCCTTTGGAGCATGTATGGTGACTTTTATTGTATAATCAATTGTTGGTATGGGAATGAGACCTGCCCCATTGGGGAACCCGGTGTACCCGTCCCGACGGGGACGGAGATTCCCTGCAAAACCGGGGATCGGGGATGGGGACGGTAACGTAGTCCCTGCCTCACCTCGTCCCGAAATATTAAATATATTATTTATAAAAATTAGATTCATTTTCTTTTAGATTTAGAAATAGTATTGTGACATTTCTTCTTATATACATTTTTTTCCTAATTGTCTTACTTTCTTTTAGATAAAAAAACGTTGAAAGCCGAAAGCGTTTGATCAAATAGTTATATATGATATTGTGATTTTGTTCACATATGAATATTTGACACTCTATAAAAGAAGATTTTGAAAGTATGTGAGATTTAAACATAGATCATTATCGATTGAGTGTAGTGTTTAACAATTTAATTTAAAATATCTTATATTAATGGGAAAAAATCTATGATTCCCCATTAGGGATGGCGATGGGGATGGATCATATCCCCCGGTGGGGATGGGGATGGAGATTGGGATCAGGGATGGGATTGGAGTCCTCGCCAATTCACATGCCTAGTCAATTGTATTATTGAGTTATTGGCTAGGTTCTGGCTCAGATGAGTCTTGGGGACATTTGTTCTGTTCAATGTTGGGTTTTAGGAATTTATATACAGTTATGGCATATTTAATTGTAAGTTACATGTTTTGAGTGTGTTGCTCATTCGATCGGGGTCATGTAATGTAGACTATAACGTAATAGATTCATAGGCATAGGATTCGGTGGTGGTGTTTTAAAATGGGATGATGGTTCCCATGTTGCGGCCAAAAATAGGCATTGGGTCATCGGGGATATCATGATCCAGACTCTTGGAGTCGAACATCTGCCACTGACCATAAGGTGTAATTTCTGAGTCGGTTTGATGGGAGGTTTATTCTCATATTGTAGCTAGAAATAAGCATTGGGTTATCGAGGGCATCATGATGCGGGCTTATAGAGTTGGACCACGACCATTGACCATATAGTGTAATTTCTAGTGAATAAGCATATCTAGGATCATCAGTGGTCTCAAGCAAGGTATAAAACATGGATGGTTGATCAACTTGTTGACCGTTGATCCGTAACGGAGCTCATTACTATGGATAATTTTGTGTTCGTCACATTGGATGGATATAGGTCTCCCTCGTCACCGAAAGGTGTTATTTTTGGATATTATACATGTTTTCGGTGTTGTTTTTGGGTATAGAGTATATCTATAATTTATAGTTCCGCTATCTTGTATTTTATCCATGTTTTAGGTTTCTTGGATATTAGTGTTTTATCTACATTTTCTATATTTAAAATTTAATATTACTCACGTTTTGGGCAAGATTGGGTTTTGATCTCATGATAAATGGGTGTTTTGACTAATGAATTTTCCTCATGAAAAAAGTGAGTTTTGGAATTGATGTTGCTTTCATACTAAATAATCTCATTTTCGAAATTGTCATTTACATAATATCTTTTTAGTTTACCATTTTATATTAAAGATGAAAATTGTTTGATCTCTCTAGACATTAACCATAACCCTTTTTATTTGCTGACATGTACATCAGGTTCTTGTTGGAGTTTGGTATCGATACTCTAATGAGATGAGTATTAGTTAGAGGCACGAGAATGAATTAACTATCAGGGGAGATCTTTCATATGTTGGAGATAACGACCATTGTTTGGGTTTTAGTAACACATGTCCCTAATAATAGACTTGTGTAAGGTTTGGAATATTATATTGATGTTAAACCTTAGATTGTCATTATAGTTAATCAAACGTTGATTTTAGAAAGGGATTTAATCCGTATTTGATGTTTTATCAAAATTTCAAATCAGTCATTCTTTCCAGATTTGAGGATATTACACATTACCCCTAGAGCAAAGATGTGAAACCATTTACCTGATGATCACTCATTCTCAGCATTGCTCGTATGAACGGAAGCAATATATGATAAATCAGACATGTTGTATTAAACCTTCATATAAAGTCTCAAGTTAAAATTATAATATTCAAGTTATTCCTAGATAACAAAAAAGGAAGATAGTCTTTTGAGAGGTGTTGGCTATAAAAGGAGTCAACAATGACCATCGATGTATACATGCATGGTTTACTTGAGCCTCATAGATAATTTAGTTTTTGCTATGTGGTTTGGGTCCCAAAGCCTATTTTCATGAGATGGGGTCTATAAGTGTAGAGTTGCCTTGGATAATTTGATAAGTTGCATCATATGTTACAAAAATGCAATGACACAAACTTTAGTTGTAAATTCGTGATCATTAATAAAAATACACGCAAATTTGAATAATAACTTGTAGAATGGTCCATGTTGTGTCTTCAAAGTCAATAAAAAAATCAGTCACTTAGTAGCTATCTACGTTAGTTAAACACTTTAGCAACCGAAAGTTTAGATAATAACGCAACCTTTCTTAGGGTTTCACCCGATGCTTTTCTTAAGCGACATTAGGTTACTTAAGGAAAGTTTGTGAGTGTGATAGTTGCACTTTTGACTATCTCTTATAGTTTTATTATCCCATATTAAGATCAAATTTATCTGTCTATCAATAGAAAATTTCTTTTGGCTAAACTAAACTAACAAACGTTTATACAAAGTTAAAACAAAAATATTTATCTAATCTAAAATATAAAACGAATTGAATGATCAAAAAAGAATGTAGCATGTGTATATGTTTCTTTATATTTAGATGTGTAATTACATGTCTCAAACCCAATTGAAGATCATTCCTGGATCAGTAGTATTTTTGTTGAACTTCAATGAATTTGAACTAAACAGAAACAATTGTGATTTAGAAAGAAAATTAACAATGTGGTGTGCATGAAAAAAATTTACACGGAATCTATAATTTCTTTATTCTTTTTGCTAATTTTATTTGTTCGAGTAATAAGTATTAACGTTATGTTCTCGAAACCTTTTTTACGAAGGAAAGGAAAGGAAACTGAAGAAAAGTAAAAACAACTCGTGTTTTGAAACTTTTTTAGGAGAGAAAGGAAAGGAAAAGTAGGGAAAATACATATGATTGGATGTTTAAACTTTTAACAATAATTAATATCATCGGTCATTAATAATAATTAAATGTATAAATATCAAAGTCTAGATACTCGAAAGTTGTGATGCCAACCATCGGCAACATCTGTTGATTTATGATTTACCTCACTTTCAGAGAAAGGTATGTTTCAATATATTAAAAAATTAGTTAAAACCGTTGTTTTTATGTAAACTCTTTGTTCTTCAATTGCATTTTAGGGGTAAAAAAGGTTAAAACCAGTGAAAGAAAAGGGACCAGATCATTACTAGTTGTAATACAATCTTAACTCGAAATTGATACATGATATTTTTATTTGTAGAACTAGACGTTACCTTTTATCGTTGTGTGAACTTATGTTAGATTATATGTGTGTGTGTGTATATATATAGATGTTGGTGTTTGTGTTTTTGTATTGTATCTCTTTTTATTCGGTTTTACCATTTTATAACGTTGACGTGTTGAGCATTCAAATGTTGGATTTATTTATTTTCAAAATAAATTCTTACTTTTCGATTTATTTGATACAAAAATGGTAAAAAAAGGTTCGAAATTATATACAATCTATTGCACAAAGTCATGAACCCATCTTATGGGTTGATTTGGAATCCAAGGGAACGAGACTGGTACTGAATTAACTCATATCATGATATTGGGTTTCATTCTCTCTCGTTTTTAAAGTTTGGTTCAGATTTGAACCACTACATACCCTCACCTCACCTATCTTTATAATCTCATTTAGTTTGATATATGCACTAATCGTTGGAAATGAGATTCTTAAACATCTTTTAATTTATTTGGTTTAATTCTAATGTATCTTATAGTTTTCAAGATATTCAAGTTTCTGGTTGGGTCGACCTGACTTAATTGGTTATTTTATTTTCACGAGAGATATAACAAAAGTCTTAATGTAAAATCACGTTAATTATCATTAAGTTATAATTTAAAGAAGCGATTGTTTACCAAATTTTCAAAATAAATTCTTCCTGACAATAATGTCAAGTCTTGTTAGTTGATAATAAGAAAATAATAATACAACCATAAGGGTGGTGCCTGATTGGTTTGAGCTTGACTCCAAATATCAAAAGTACCAAGATGTCTCAAGTTCAAATTCAAGAAAGAATAAAAATCTTATTGTAACCACGGAAGTTCAAATGCGGTGACTCCGGACTATCTGCAAAACAGGTGGTCGTCTTGGGATTAGTCGGCTCGTATAACGATTTGAATATCCAGGTTAATCAAATAATAATAATAATAATACATAACAAAATCTAAAAAGGAAAATAAGAAATTGAAGTTTTACGAAATATGATGATCTTATTTATTATTATTAAAAGTTAAATAAAAAGGAATTATTTTTAATTTGTAGAATAAATTATAAATTTAATTCATGTGGTTTGTAAATCTTGTTGGTTTAGCCCTTACAATTTAATAATTATAAAATCTTGCCTAAGGTATAAAATTTTACATTGCAATTAATTCCTGAGGCTAATGGTTGTTAAAATGCCTTCAATAAGTCACCTTACGTGTTGAGCATGTGAGGACATTTTTATTTTTTTGCATCCCTCCATGTTGAGCATGTAAATTCCCTAGAAGATCTAAGTTTGTTCGGGTGAATTATTTGTAGGATCTTCGGAGCATATTCGTGTATCATCAATCGTTTTTCTTTACAATTTCTTTTGGATTGTTTAGGAAAAAAATTACTCAGGATCCTCTTTTATCTGTGTGTTTTGTGCATTTTAGTTGTTGAATTACGACTTTGTATGTGCAATCACATATCTTGTTTCGGATCATTAGCAGTTGAATCCAGGTGATGGAATTTGATTTAAACCTTCGGTTCATCGACAAAGCTCAAGGATTTAAAACCTGCGGATTTTTGAAGGTGGGTGAGGATTTAGAAAGAAGCCGCAATGAGAGAATGCTACATTTATGGAGAAAAATTCACCAAGAAATCTTTTATAACATCCTCCATGTTTCTTTCACCAGTTTCATGTATAGATCCTTGAGTTTCATGTATGAATGGTTTCATAGTGGGAATGGCAAAGAACGAGGTAGCAAACTACAGGTTTTGTTTGATGAATGCATACATCACATGTATGTGGCTATGTGTTTTAGATGAAAATGGGGAACAGGTGGTCTGGTGGAAGACAGTCGACAGAGATGTATTAGGGCCAACAAGAAAGGGGGTTAATTAATTTAGGTTTTTTCCTTCTTAAATGCATTCCAAGATCTTAACCATGTAATCCAAATCTATAATAAGAAATAGTAAGATATAAAAAGACAAAAATATCCTTGCATGCTCAACACATTGGGTAACTTAACGAAAGCACTTTAACAACCGTTAGCCTTGAAACCCAATTTCAGAAGCGAAACAAAGATTTTGTTACTCTTAAGCTGTAGGGACCAAGTCCGCAAGTTTTTAGAAAGATGAGGGAGAAAAATTGTAGTTTACAAGCAGCCGACGCGTGTACACGAGAACGACGTCGGAGGGATAAATTATGGCACGAGTAGAAGGATGACACACGGCTCGTCTGTGATTGGTGGATTGCTTGACTATTAAAAACGCCACGTGGGACCTACATTGTTGCTCGTGGATTAAAATCCAACACGGCTTTTTAGAGAAAATAAAAATAAAAATAAAAAGTCCAAAAGCTATTGTTTGGGAAGAGTTGATTGATTGATCGAGGGTGTGGGTCCCAATCTTAGGCAGAAGAATCTTCAACCATCTTGCGAAAAGAGAGTGGGCCTCTCTGCTGTTGACGCGTGCACAAAGATATGTGGGGACCACTCAACTCCCAATTCTTTTTTTGCTTATAATTTTTATTTTATTTTTTAAAGTAATAATATTTATAAGAAACAAATTAATATGTTTTTTTAAATATATACCGCAAAACTCTTGCACACCTCTCGTTTTTTAAATAATTAATTTAGTTTTTTTATGCTAATTATTCAAATATGTAAATACCTGCTAAATAAAACATGTCAAATTAATTAAAAATCATCTATATTACTAATTATTTTTTAAATCATGTTTAATATACCAATCATATATATATATATATATATATATATATATGAAAAAAGCTACCAAGAATGATGTGGCACTATTTTAAAGCATGATTCTTAGCTAGAAATGTTTGGAGTGTTTTTGAAAATTTAATATATTAATTATGTTAAAGATATCTATGTCCGTGTATGAAAAAAAAAATTGTAATTTTCATTACAATAAGATCATTTTGATAATTTTACAACTGTTTTAATTAATTTTTAATCTTCAAACCCTTCAGTTTTCTTGAAGACTTTTTACTTTATGTATCTTTTAATTCATCTAAAACATGTAACCATTTTACTCTCTTCATCTTTTAATTTCTTCATTTTGATTTTGGTTTGTTTTTTCTTCTCCATCTCTTAATTTTTTTCATTTTGTTTTTTATTTGTTTTTATTGATATCGATTTCTCCATCCCTTGATCTATGTTTCTCAATTGTTTTCTTACCATTTATCCCCACCGACAAAGAGAAATATACATATCATGGATCAAAGATAAGTATCCATTGAGATTTTAAAATTTTGTGAGAATTTCGGTTTACTTCTTGTTTTTGTTGTGCATTCTCACATCTTTTTTCTTATAGTTTCTCAATTTGTAATTTTATAAGAAAACACAATAAAAATAAGGTGACATTTTTTAATATCTCATTTTCAATTTTGTTTTTTTATTGATGCAATTATCATCAAAATATTAAATTAAATAGACTATTTATCTTTGTTTGTTACACCCATTGTTTTTTTTTAATTTTTTATGTCACATGACTATTTTTTTATTTACATAATGATTATTGAATATATATATATATATATATATATATATATAATTAATATATTTATAAACTTGTTTACATAAATATTTATACTATCTTATAAAACATTTGGCTAAAACTCTTAAAATTCTTAAAAACTCTTAAACCCGTTCATCCCTAAACGATTTCATCCCTATCCAATTTCATTCCATATCTGAATTCGTGTAACTAACTGCAGATAAACACAATCAAATACAGGATAAACATCTTATTTTAAATATAATAAATCTAAAATATAAATTCCAACAGAATACTTAATTATTATCTTTATAAAATTTATAAAATTAAACTAAAAATAAATTATTTTATTATTAAACTTAAATTAAATTATATAAAAAAAATATATATTCTATATTATAAATCATTTAACAAAAACTCTTAAAAACCATTTTTTATGTGTAAAGTACTGTTCTTAAAACTCAATATTACAAGTAAATTGTGCGTAAGTACAATTTATTAAAGCTCCATATCTGAATTCGTGTAACTAACTACAGATAAACACAATCAAATAGAGGATAAATATCTCATTTTAAATATAAAATATCTAAAATATAATTAGGATAATCATTGAGTTCTAACAGAATACTTAATTATTATCTTTATAAAATGTTATATTATTAAACCAAAAATAAATTA
>NC_037528.1:24168212-24170249 GCF_001531365.2 Cynara cardunculus var. scolymus | reverse complement strand
TATCACTATGCATCTTATATATGATTAGGTATCACAATGTATCTTTTGTTTAACAGAGTCAATATTTTTAGGTATCACAGTAGTATCATAGTCATATGGTGAATCAAAATATTTTATGTGAATATATGTATGGCATAAATCGATAATTCAATATATTACAAGTTATGATAAAACAGTCTTCATTATAATCAATAGTCTCACATTTTTTTATATCATTTCAAGCTAATTACAAAGTTTGACGGTATAGAACTTCATTAATATATATATATATACATGTATATACATATATATATATATACATGTATATACATATATATATATACATGTATATACATATATATATACATGTATATATATGTATATAAAACTAAGGATATGATAAAACTTCTTATAATGTATAATATCGATTTATATTAGTTTATCTTCAAATTTTTTTAAAATTATAATCATCATGCAACGAACCGTTCCAAACATCCCAACATTATTTTTCTATAGAATTAAAAAAATATTTAGTGGACTCAAATGAAGTCATGGTGACCTGCATGGATGGAGCGCTATGAGGGTAGTGGGGCCATTGCGCTCCTTTAATAGCAAGTATTAATTTTGACATTTGTGACTTGTGAGTGGCACTTATCTCAACTGCTTTGCACGTCGGACCATATGTTTGGTTGCATACATCAATTACCTATAAAATCGCCTTTCAAATAGTTTAAAAAAACCTATTATCTAAGCCGATTATAATGTTATTTAAATGTAAAGCTTTAGATTTTAGGCTTTCATTACCCATTTCCCCATTTATATTTTTATATACTTTATTAGTAGATCATAGCCCACATAATTTCACTATCAAACAAAAGACTTTTACCTATAAACTTGTTCTTAAGAAATCCGTCGCAAAAAGGTGATTCGTCACAAAAAAGTCATAAAATTTGATGGGTAATTCAAATCAGTGACAGATTACTCAGGAATTTTCTGGGTGATCCGTTAGTATTTTTTCTAAAAAACATTGGATTTTACCAAACCATTGATATCGTTAGAGTGATCCATCAGTAATTACCGACGGAAATTTTCTTGGATTGATTTTTATGGGTAAAAGTCATTTAGGGGTTTCATATTATTGTTTGTTGGGTTCCTGAATTTTTATGCTATCAATTTCCGGACCCCGAGTTACAATATCAATGTTCTGCCCTTTTTAACCTGGATCTAAAAGTTTACCTGTTAAAACTGGTTACCAAACCTATCAATTTGTCACTACCCAATCGAAAAAGGAAAAAGAAAAGGATCAAACATTCTATACTAAAAACCTCATTGTTTGATCCACTGCAAATTTGTTGTCACACGTTAAAGATGGAAGTGATAAGGAATTAACCTTATTGTATGGGAAAAGATTTTCTTTTATCGTTAATAAAAGACGTTAATTGAAATTTGTAATAAGTACGGAAACAAATAGTTTGAGAATGGTCAAGGTTAAAATGATGATGTCATTATCATGGGAATTGAAATAAGATTTTCTTTTATTGTTTTAACCATTTAAACTCAAACAATATTTTTATTAACGACAAGATTGATGTCTGATTAGTTTGAGTCTAAACTTCATATGTTAAAAGTGTCTGGAGGTCCCAGCTTTAAATCCAATGAGAATTAAAAATCTCTTTATGGCCACAAAGATTCAAATGCGGTGACTCTGGACCAGTGGCGGATCCAGGATTTTTGTTCAGTGGGGTCACCTTTAAGGTAGACTAAAGACCCGCAAAATCATCCGATGTGTTTTTAACCTAATTACAACGTTTTCGAGGAAATTTTAAAGTTTTTTGGTTGATTTCGAGGAATTTTTTAGTGTTTTTGTCGATTTCGAATAATTTTTTTGGTTTTGTTGATTGATTTCAACAGATTTTTTTGGTTAGAGTAACGGTTTCGATTGGGGTTGGGGGCCGTGAAAAAATGTAATGAGGGGAAGTGAAAGGTAAATCATATAAAACCTAAATTTTAATTTATGAATTTTCTTTTTTTGAGTTTTTGACTGGGGTTCCTTCCCCC
>NC_037528.1:24144213-24168121 GCF_001531365.2 Cynara cardunculus var. scolymus | reverse complement strand
TCCCCTCCCCTCCCCTTTCCTTTTTGCCATTGCATTCGCCCCTGCTTCGGACTACCAGCAAAGCAAGTTGTCGTCATAAAACTAGTCGGCTAACATAACGGGTTGGGTATTTAGGTTAATAAAAAAATTAATATTTTTAGTTTATTTTATAAAACATGTTATATATGACACCTATTAAAAGCGATAAAAAAAATAAAACGTTTTATTGTTTCATATCATATTAGGTGTTCACAAAAATGTTATTGGATAAGACAAAAATGGTACAATGATTAATTTACTTTAGTGGATTGTTTATATTTTGACTAACTTACGTAATTTATTAAAGTTTATAATAAAATTATTATCTTTTATAAGAAAAAAAATATATTATTAAAAAAAATTCTTCAAGACGATTAAAATGATATAAAAATATGAAGTTTATGTAGTTGCCAATTTTTATTTTTTATGTCTTTGATATTATGTTTTTATTATATATTAATATTTATTATAAATTACATAACTCAATCAAAATAATAAAAAATACTTTGAGAACAGTAAATGAAAGTTCATAGAGCTTAAAATACGATAAATAAAATTTAAAGAATGATAAAATGTAAAGAGAGATACGTATTTGATGTTTTAAAAGGGAATTAAGTTTTATTTTGAGAACATATACTAAAAAATATAGGTTTGTTTCACTATGTTCCATAGGGTGTGGGTAGAACAAGCATGTTCCACTTTCTTCATGTACGTTCAACATAAAACAATGATCCTTATTCAATTATGTCGAGTATATCAAATTCATCATAATTACCGTCAAATAAAGAAATTTCTTATTTAGTACTAACTTGCACATTGCTCTTTCACTCACATAGCTTTTGTGTGATATCATGGTATTAACCAACATGGTGTTTTGGCTAATTGATTTTGGATCCATGAATATGATGCACCAAATCAGAATCGCAACAAACATTATGATGCCAACTCAAAGTTTAAAACTATAAATGGGATGGAGGTATATTTAGAATGTTTCATATTAGTTTTCTTTGTGTTACAAATTTGTATTGCTTTTCTTGTTATTGTTGCATGATACATGTTGAATTTTTTGGTCTTTTTGGAAGCTCAAATACATTTTCAAAGGCTTAATATTCTTGGCTCACCATCATAATCGTTTTTTGGTGTGTAATATGTTAGCAATCTCCGATCTGTGGCTCACATTTGTTTATGCAAACTTTATACTTAACATGATGTGTGTAGTTCTTTTATACTTGTTTAAGGATAGTTGAATGTTTAATGATTAAAATGTTAGACAAATAATATATATTAGAACCGTTACGTTTAACTAGTGATGGTGGTTTGACCTTAGCTTGAAGCCAAAAAAATTTAGTATATATTTCATTGATACTAGTTCAAAAAAAAATGAGTAAAACTAGCACTAATTTTTTAGTACCTAGTAGTGATGGCTAAACCGGCCCGGGAAAACTGGAGGACCGGAATCGGGACCGACCAAGGACCGGTCCAGCCCGGGACCGGATATGGGACTGTCGGTTATGACCGGTTATGCATTTTGTCGGATTTGTGGGACCAGGAGTGGGACCAGTTATGCATTTAGTCGGATTTGTGGGACCAGGAGCGGGACCGGTTATGGCCCGGCCCAATTAATTCAAAAAATATGACCTTTTTTAAAATATAGTCGTTTTTGACCGTTAACTAGCCACTTTTGGGTATTTTTTGGCCTCTAAACACTATAAATATGTAACAAGGTTGAGAGATTTACATACCAAGTTCTCAATTCGCAAAAAAAGATTCACAATTCTCGGTTTCTCGCTATATTTTGTGAACTCAACTCGTATTCATTTCTCATTTCCACTTCACAATTCGCATTTCTTTCTCTCTTTGTCTTACAAAATGGACGGTGAACAACATGACACATCAAACGAACAAGTTGCCCAAGTTCTCGCCGAACACGGACGAAAGTCCGAGATCTGGAATCATTACAACTTGGTGGTCTTCACGAAGGGGAAAAGAAATGCATAATGCAAACTGTGTCAAACTTTACGGCGGAAGGAAACTCTACCTTAAGCAGGCACAACGAAAAAACATGTCCGGGGTTGAGGTCGGAAGGTAAATTCAAGCCAACCGGTACTGACACTCAAGGTCAAATATAGTCATATGATGCTGAGTTGAATCGACAAATGACAACACAATGTGTCATTCAAATCGGGTTGCCTTTCAGACATTTCAAAAACCCTCACGTTACGAAGTTGATCCAAAAAACACTACAACCATGATACAAGCCGGTAAGTCGTAAAACCCTTACACGTGATGCAATTAAAATGTAGAAAATGTGTCGAGCTGAAATGCAACAAATGTTTTCTGTTTTGCCTAACATGTTTCTTTAACGTGCGATGTATGGAGCGCACCATACGGATTTTCGGTTTCATATATATGCATAACGACACATTGAGTTAAGCCTTCATCGTGGTATTTATTCAAACATGTAATCGCGTTTGAACCGTTTGGTGTGCTATATTCGGGTGCACGTCAATTTTCAACTATAAAAAAATGTCTTGCATTTTATAATTTAACGGATAAAATAATTAGCATATTTCATTTGATAACGCTAGTAATAACAATCTTTGTATGGAAAAATTAAAGTGCCATTTGACACCTATTTTAGACGGTAAATTATTTCATACACGTTGTGTACACATAATAAATTTAGTCATTCAAGACGGTTTAAATACTTGTAAACACGTAATAGATAAGTTTAGACTTATGTTGCGCGAATTTTCACAAAGGGTAAGAAAATGAATGTGGAATATTGAAAGTATTGTAAGGACGTTGGTTTTAAAGCTTTGGGACCGAGGTTCGATATGTCTGTTCATTGGAATTCGACTTATTTTATGAATGAAAATTTGATAAAACAAAATAATTATATCTTTTCATTTTATATACACCATTACCCGTAAAATTCTATTGGAAATCTTGATTGGGCCGTGATTGAAGGATTGTACGATATTTTAGGCGATTTTAAAAATACTAAAACAATTTTATTCGGTATTTATTATCAACAAGCCCTTTAGTTTTAAACCAAGTATATATTTTGGCAAGTAAGATTGCCCAATACGATGACCATCACGATTGAGGAAGGTTGATGTCTTCAATGAAAAAGAAATTGTTAAAATATTTTATAAGCATCCCTTGTGCTTTTCTTTGTGCTGCAGCAGTAAACCCGTATTTAAATATTATCGATGTTGAAGTTTTAATTACACAAATATCAGCTACGGATAATTCTTTTTCAATGGAATAAAAACTTTTGTTTAATCGTAATTTTCAAGATTTATTTGATCATTACAAACATTTTTTTTTATTAACCTAGATATCCAACCCGCTATGCGAACCGACTAATCCCAGGGCAACCACCTGCTTTGCAGATTGCCCGGAGTCACCACATTTGAACCTCCGTGGCCACAATGGGATTTTTGTTCCTCCTTGGATTTGAATCTGAGACCTCCTGGTACTTTTAACCTTTGGAGTCAAACTCAAATCAATCAGACACCACCCTTGTGGTTCATTACAAACATTTTTTACGGAGGAGGAAACCAACAACAAAGCTCTTCAAGTCGTGGGTTTGCGGGTTCTAGTTCTTCTTCTAGTGGTCATTGACAAAGTCGGAAAGAGTTGATGACTAATTTAATGAACGAGGTTTAAATGAATCAAGTAAAAAAAGTCGATTTGATAACGATTTGAGTGAACTAAATATGTATGTGCATACTAACTTTATGGCCGCATACCCCGCAAATGATGTCGAAGATTTTGAAAAAAAAATTATTTATTATATTTTTTGAAACAAAAACAACCTCAATTCTCAGTTTTGGCGTGCATCACATGTGATATACTAACAATGCAAACTAGTACCGTTAGCTTTGGAGTATGTTTTTTCTCTTAGTGGCATGATTATTTCCATACGTCGGACAAGAGTAAGCCCGGAGTCCGTGGAGTGTTGCATCTGTTTGAAGGATTAATTGTATAGTGTTGATAGAATTCAACACACGACATCGTTAGAGATGGAGATTGAAGCGTTGGAAGAAAATTTGAAAGAAAATGAAATCGCTATGGGACTAAGCACGCCGCCAACTACTGACACTGACGACACTTACTCAAATATGACGATGATGAGGAACTCGACATTGATGACATTGATGACCAACAAGCTATTAGAAGAATTCAAGACACCGGAACTCTTCAAATCAATCCGACATGGGATACTGATGAAGATTGATGAATAAATGTATTTTTAAATAATTTTATAATAAATTTTTGTAAGACGATGTAATTTTAATTATAATAAAACATATTTTTAATGTGTATTTGAGTGACCCATACGAAAAAATTAATAATGTATTAAGAATATATATCATTAAAAAATAAATTTTTTTTTTTTAAGGGTGGGACTGTTGGGACCGGGACTAACGACCCATAACCGGTTGTAAACTAGCCTGACCGGTCTTCATCTATTCGACCGGGACCGGTTATGGCCGGTTATGAGAAATCTTGGGACCAGTTGGGACTGGCTCGGCCCAGGACCGGTTTTTCGCCATCACTAGTACCTAGTAAGATTCAAAAAGAATTTAGGAGTTCTTTGGTTCAGGTCTTCAGGATGAGGAATGAAAATGAGAATTAAAATGACGGAGAATGAAAATAGAAATGAATTTTCATCCTCCCAGTTTAATCAAGAATGAAAATTTGGACTTTTGAGGAATTGAGCCCATTATATATATAAAACCAAACAATTTTTTTTCATTCTCATTGATTACTGTTTAATACCTCTAACAAAACACCCCCTTAATATTTTATTGAGAGCCCATACATGTAATAGTTAATTATATTGGAGAAAAAATATGTAAAAATTTAAGTGGCCGTTCATTTTCTAGTATTGCTTTTTGGTTCTCTAATTTTCTTTATCTAGTATCAAAGTCTAAACTACTTGTCTATAAAACTTTGATATATTCTCTAGCATTCAATTCATGTCGACTCTTTTGATTACTCCATTCGCATGAATTTTATTTTTGTATCAGAATATAGTACACATGTATTTCTTGTTATTAACTAAGAACACTCATATCTTATGAAAAATAATTACCATCTATATGAAATGGTCTAACTTGTATTTATATTTAAGATTTCAAAACTACCCTTGTTTTTTTAATACATTATTGATCCTTATTACCTAATACTGAATGCATGAATTTTAAGTACTCTTTTATATTTAAAACAAGAATAAGATCTCAAG
This sequence comes from Cynara cardunculus var. scolymus, assembly GCF_001531365.2. NCBI lineage: Eukaryota > Viridiplantae > Streptophyta > Magnoliopsida > Asterales > Asteraceae > Cynara > Cynara cardunculus. Next base: position 24,162,846 of record NC_037528.1, on the reverse strand, counting down.
ATATAATCAACATGGGATTTTGATTATAAGATTGATGGTTCCGAAAAAGCTTGTTTTAACTCTAAAAGTTTAAAACAGAGAAGAAAAGCATTAAAATGAAATGAAATGAAAACCCAACTCATTTATATTGATTTACATAGAGTGTTATTTTCAATAGTCAACATTGTGACTACAAATGATGTCAATTTATATATTAAAAGTATATGATAGGAGATTTTTGATGCCCAATGATGTCAATCGATGTATTAAAAGTATACGATAGGATGTTTTTGACCCCAATTGACGTCAATTTGTATACAATGTAAAAATGATATGCTAGATAATATTAATTCAAAAATAATTATTGATTGATTTTGAGTCAGGAATACTCTAAAAACGGTTTTATATGAGTTATTAGTATTATTTGAAGTCAATTTATTTGTGATGATAAAAGCAATATATTAAAGATTTTTTCATACATATCGAGGATTCATTTTTACATCTCACCCAAAACCTATAAAATGTCAAGAATGAGCCTGACTACCAATATATATTACCCACCTAACCTGATCCCAATTTAAAATATTACATATTACTTTTTTTCATAATATTTGTATCACTATCACTAGTGACCAAGTATTTTCCAATGATTTGCATAATTTGTCAATCATGCATGCAACTTACAATACGCACTCTTTCATCTTTAGTGGTTTTATGACTCTATTCTACATACCCCAAGTAGCATTCGTCTGTTTGAACATTTAGGTTACGTTTTATTCACAGAATGATTTCTGAAGGAATGAAATATGTCAAAAGAATTGGAATTTGGAAGGAATTAGAATGAAATGTTCAAGTTTAACCAAGTGTTTGGATGACAGAAATGAAATTTAATTTGTCTAATAAATTGAAATCTGTTTGTTTGGTTTGCAACAAAATTGGAATGGAATGATGAAAAAAGACAAAAATACCCTTTCTTTGATATTCTTTTTAAAAAATTTGGTTTGCAATAGAATTGGAATGGAATGATGAAAAAAGGACAAAAATACCTTTTTTTGATATTTTTTTTTAAAATAATTTTTTTTAGTTACAAATAACAATAAAATTAACATTTAATGAAGAAAAAAATGTTTACCATTTAGGTAATAAAAGAAAACTGAACCACTTTTTAGGCAGTCTCATCCATATGAGAATTAGGAATTCCTTTTTTAACTCGTCCTAGTCCTAGTCCTAGTCCTAGTCTTAGTCCTAGTCCTAGTCTTAGTCCTAGTCCTATTATTGTACTAGCTTCATTAATCAGCGAATATACAATTCAAGCACCATTATCATATTCTTTAACAAATTATGAATAACATATAAAACTCATTTCCTTAATCTTGGATTTCCCTAATCCTCCCTTAAGAAGAGTGAAATTCTGGAAACATGTGATATTTTAGTAGGTAAATTAACATATTTTCATATTTTGTTTAACCCGAGGTTAAGTAATCCTTCTGCACCTGTAATTTTGAAGTCATATCTAGTATTCAAAGTTTGCATGGGAAGAGATAGGAGGGTCCTCTAGCCCGGGCCTTGTACACACTGCTCATCACACTATGAGAATATGAAATAGACCAAGTTTCAATCTACATCCAAAATTCAATCCCAAAGAAGAAATTTTCATTTTTTGAAACATTTTCGGTCGTTTTAGTAGACGAAGGCGGGATTGTTAGAGCCAATGTTGAAATAACTCCAATGAGGAAGAAAACGGAGGCGTTAAGAGACCCTCTTAGCCCAAATTTTCGTATTGAACCCACAAATGCCTGTATACAACGCAGTGGACGCCCTTGTTGATGATCCTTCCCTACTAAAGAATTCGGGCCCATAACCATGGGTTATATGGTAGCTGCAGAAAATTCTTTGGCCTAATTTTCACGGTTTAGGGAAGTATACGAATGGATAACGCCTAATTTTCATATGAAACCAAAAATTCATTACTCACGCAAACATGAATAAAGCTTGATATTCAAATACTGGAAACATGAATAGAACTCAAATATCCAAAGCAACAAAATATGAATAATAAATGACATCTGAAACATCAGACTATGGGTACATTCGGTACACAAAATAACACCGAAAACATGAATAAAATATCATATTCAAACACACATTTCGATTATGGGGGATACATGATTCCGTTGAATAAGGGTGTAAATGATGCGAGTCGAGCTCGAGTATCACTATACTCGACTCGAACTCGAAACTCAATTTTCAAGCTCGAACTCGATTCGAAAACTCGCGAGTAGTAAAAATTAAAGCTCAACTCGAACTCGATAACTATTTCTCAAGCTCGAACTCGAACTCGAATCAAGCTCAAACTCGAGCTCGAACTGCAACTCAAATCAAGCTCGAACTCGAATCAAGCTCAAACCAAGCTCACCTATTGGAATTTATGAAATTTTAGGGTCTTTTTCTACAACATTCATCATTAATTCACAGATTATTAATCATGAATATTTATATATGTTCACGTGTACACATCAATTAATAGTATTAATATCAGTATGATGTTCATCAAATATATTATTTTTCACCATAATATACATCAAGCATATACTACTATTCGTCATGAATATATTATAATTTCGATTCAACATATTCTAGTTTTTTTTTTTTTTTTTTTCTGTATTGGGTTTGCGATTGTTCTTGATGGGTACCCGATTCGTCTCGATCTGTTCTCAATTTGTCTCAATAAGAACTGAAATTGGTAAGTTATGGTTTTACACATATAAACACACTATAAATCAACTAATAGGTTCTCGATCAGTTTAATTAGAAAAGGAAGGCTATAGGCTACGGTTTTATACACACAAACACACACCAAGTTAGTGGATGGGTTTTTTATTAGTGTCAATTAGTCCTCATCGTTCTGATGGGTTCTCGATTAGTCTTGATTGGTCTCTATCAGTCTCAATGGGTTACCTATTCGTCTCGATGAGGTCTCAATCCGTTTCGATGGATTCCGATTCGTCTTGATAAAAGCTAAAAATGGTATCTTATAGTTTTACACACACAAATACATAATAAATAAATCATTTGGTTCTTGATGGGAAATAAATTTTGACACATGGATTCATATGTCAATCACACGGATTCATATATGAATCAATTAATTAGTTCATATGTGAATCACAAGAGTTTATATATAAATCAATTAATTAGTTCATGTATGAATCACACGAGTTCATATGTGAATAAGTTAAATAGTTCATATGTGTATTACACGGGTTCACATATAAATATATAGTTCATATGTTAATCACACATGTTCACATATGAATCATTTGCCGTCTATCTGTAAAAGTTACAAAACTACCCGCTCTATTTTTTGCATATTCGCAAATTTTGACCAATCAAAGCTGCAATTTTTGACCAATCAAATCCGATCTTGACTGTATGAAGGGATAAGATAGCTTCTTTACTTAATATTTACCACTTCTTAAAATAACTTATGTCGATGTATATATATATATATATATATATATAGGAGCGATCAAATGAAAAACACTTCAATTTGTAAAAACCGTAAAAACTATTCTCATTCGTCGATTTCGTTGTTTAATCTTATGAAAATTTTTCATGAAATTGTTTAATCTTGTGAAACTATTTCATATAATACTTTTTTTTGATGAAGTTGTTTAATATATGGTTATAAAATTGTTTCATATACTACTTAATGAAACTGTTTCATGTATTTCTCTAAAATTAATGAAACTGTTTCATGTATTTCTCTAAAATTAAAATAATGAAGATGATAATATCCATGATTAACATCATCCACAATAAAAATGATTAATCAACCTCTCATAATTACAAAAAAAATGAACAAAATGAAAAATTATGATTAGTTGAATGAAGTTTGTACGGTTTGTACAAATTAGGTGGTTTTTATTTGAACGCTCCCTATATATATATATATATATGCACAAATGATCGTGTAAGAAAGAGAGTTAAGGTGAGAAGTGTAACACTACTTAATGAAAGACTTTTGTCTACAGACTATTCCTTGGGAAATCTGTCTCTAAAGGGTGATTCATCACAAAACCGTCACAAAAGTTGGTAGGTAAATTGTTGTTGGGTAATTCAAAATCAGTAACAGATTACCTAGGATTCTCTGGGTAATTCATTAGTATTTTCTCGAAAAATATTGGATTCTACCAAACCATTGGTATTTTTAGGTGATCTGTCGGTATTCACCGGCAGAAACTTCCCTGACTGATTTTTGTCGGTAAAAATAATTTGTTTTGTAGTGTAATAAAGGATATAAATCCTTGATCACTTTTAATCTCTTGTCCACCCATGAATTGTGTTTCTCACGTGAATTCATCCGATGCATCTCGGTGCATCTCATCCTAATATGCATGCAAGGATGGAGATCCCTTCTTACCAAAACGTTAATCATAATTAATAAACTCTAACCATCATCTATAAATATTTAAATTATAATAAATAAACCTTAATCGTTTTTATAAAATATATATTGATTCATTGACTTGTATGGTTTCTAAACTTTTACATGGTTTGCATTTGATTTATCATTTCTATGGTGTTTATGGTGTGTAACACATTTTGGAGGTGCACCCTTTCTTAGAACCGTCCAGGCTTCATAATTGTTTTTTGTTTTTTATATACAAGTTTCTTTATATGAAAAAGGCCAAAAAGTCTAAAAGAAGAAATAAATATGCTTTTTAAGAAATTGACTGAATACACGTTAAATTAAAAGTCCATGGTATTTCCATATGCATGCATATTGATAGGTAGTGCATGTTCAAAATCAATGAAACTGACATTATCTTAAAACAAGTTTCACATGGTTTGCTCGTATAGGAAAAATAAAACCGAAAAAACGACCAACATCAATAACTATAATAATTGGGCATAGGGTTATGATATAAGATGATCATGTAACGTTATATTGCTATTCGCGATTAAAGAAGCTAAATTGCTATTTGTTACCACGAACGTCAATAAGTAATAACTGGTCTCGGGATACACAGCAAAAAACGAACCTCCCGTGATTTGAGAAAAGGGCCAGATCAATATTGATCTTAACACCATTATAGGTAGCGAGAGACTTCCGACGAGGCGAAGTTCTTCACTTTCAGAAGCATTTTCAGCTTCTACAGCCGTTTCCAAACGCCAAACTCTCATTTGGTTGCCATTGTCCCTTTTGTTCTTGAGAAAGCCTGTAAGCACTACGCACCAAGTAAATACCTGTCACCTCCTTCGACCATCGCTACCCATCTTCTCTACTCATAACTAAATGCTATGAATTATATCCTAACATATCATTCAAAATATCCTCATCCCATAAGTTACCCCCATCTACCAACAGGTTTTCGACTCTCTTTCCTTCCAACCCCTCCCTATTTGACGTGATGTACTGTAACACCCTCTTCTCACTATTACAAGAATCGCAAGATTATGTTCGTTTAGATATTTAAGATAAATGTTAAACATGATGATATATTATAACAATATTGATACCCGATTGATAACTGAAGATGTTTTATCTTGTATGTAGATATTTACATCACATACAAAGATTAAGATCTATCATTGGAAAGATGATATTTCATAAATTTAGAAAATATCTTTGTCGGAAGTAAATTAAAAAAAAATCGTATTAATAATCATGGGGATGAAAATATTTAATATAATTCAATATATTTTGAATTATAAACTAAAAAATATAAGTAAACAAATATAAAGACGTGACACCAAGGGTTTTTCGTGAGACCTGTAAGACCAATTTATGTTTATTGATCAATTTTATAAGTTAATGATCTAATGGTCTAAAGTTGCACAGTGACAATTTTGTGATTATTGAGAAATCTCGTGGTGTTTATGAATGTTCAGATTGTAGATCTAATCCAAGGGTTGATAATTGGTCTTACGGCTCTCACGAAAAACCCTTGGTCTCACATGATCCCAAGTGTATATATATATATATATATATACATATATATATATATATATATTATTACGATGTTTTAATATTATTTGTATTTAAAAAAAGTTTTGTCATTTTATGTCAATTAATTACTTGTACTGATTTTTATGTAATATAGCTGATCTATGTTTTCGAGCCCTGTCATTTATATCACTAGAAAACTTTTTAAGATTTGAAAACCGATAAAATTTTATTTATAGGACAGATTCGAAATTAAATATATCATTTTATTAACTTTAGTTTTTAAATAGATTTATAAGTTACACAATATATATATATATATATACACACATACACATATACATACATACATACATACATACATACATATATATATATATATATATATATATATGGACTTAGCAATTTATATAGATCATAATGGCACTTTCAGATTCGAAAAAGAATAAAGTTTTTATTTTAGAGTCATTTGAGCACAACGATAGAAATATGCCATTTATGGAATATAGGAATATCGAATAAATACCGAATTTCATATATAAGTATGTTGAAAAAACAGATACCGTAAATGTCAAAAAGATCAAAATACGATTACAAAAATTTATAAAAATCAGAAAAATGTATACCAATAACGTGCCTATAGATATATATCATCGAATAGGTTCCAAATATATACTCATATGAGGTTTGGCGTACATATACAAAGTTATACTCGATAAGTACAATAGTATTTTTAATAAATAAAATCTCTATATTATATTATAAAGTATTTAACGAAAACTTTTAAAAACCATTTTTTATGCATCAATTATTGTTTATTGATTCATATTACTTAAAATTCAAGATTACAAGTAAATTATCCCTAAGTACAACTTATTAAAATTTCATTTTAAATTTGTTTAACTAACTGCAGATAAACATAATCAAATACATGATAAACATTTAGTTTTAAATATAAAAAATCTAAAATATAATTAGGGTAATCATTGAGTTCTAACATAACACTTAATTATTATTTTAATAAAAATTATATTATTAAAATGAAAATAAACTACTTTGTTATTAAAAGTAAATTAAATTATAATAAAAAAATAAATTAAAAAAATTACACAAAAAACATGTACTTTTATATAGTTAATTTGATACCAATATCGATATATTTTTTCAAATTTTTATGAGATATTCAAATTTATATTTTATTCAAACATAAAAACATTATCGCTTTATCATAACCACATAAAACCGTGTTATAATATTAACATAGACAAAAAATAAAACGAAACATTAAAATCAAGATGTATTATGATGTATTGTGTGTGTACCCTTCTAGTTATATATAAATATATATGTAAATTGTAGGGGTGAAGGCAAAGTTTTTAGATTTGTATGATTTTCACCGTCAACCACTGCCGCCTAGACTTGCCGCACATCCAACTTTCACTGGGTGCTTTCTGTATTTTAAGCATAAGGTTTCATTTCATAAAGCATATAAAAATACTAGAGATAAATTAGATACTTATATCCAATTTAGAATGGTACGTAAGTCAAACTTTACGGTTACGTAATTAAGGTGAGTACGTTATGAGATTTATTGGGATAGATATATGTTATATACATGTTTTTATGCATGATGAATGTTTAAAATGATGTTTTGGCAAGTTTGTCTCGCATGAGATAAGGTTATGTTTAATGCATTTTATGAGAAAGACATTATTTTACATGTGGTGTACAAAAAAGTTTTATGCATGTGAAAATATGACCATGTTAAATAAGAATGGGGGAAAGTCTTGCAAACGGACCTCAGGGGGAGATCCTTCCTGGAACCCCATGAATCTAGGATCCTTTTGAGAATGTTTGGCATACTTACACATATGAGAATGTTAATATCCTTCCCCCACCCCATTCTCCATCTCCTTCTGAATGAACCAAAGCTTGAGCCTCATGAATGCTCAAATGAAGCTCAACTTACCAATTCTAGCCGATAGAAAATTTCTCGTGGGAAAATAGCAAGCCTTGTAGACCCTTCCTATCAAAGAATTTTCTTGTTCCAGCCGTATCCATCCTTCTTTACATAAGAGAGCGAGGTTGAAATCCCTCAAGTCCCGGAAACCCATCCTGCCCATATGTTTGTGTTTAGATAGTTGCTCCTAACTCATCCAGCTTACACCTTGGCCTTGGGTTGGTTTTGATTGCCACCACCATCGCGCCATCCTCCTCTCAATCTGACGACACATCTTTATTGGTAGGAGAAACACACTCATAGAACAAGTGGGTAAAGCTTGAACAACATTCTTCAATAAGATTTCCTTACTATCCTTTCCTTCAAAAATCCTAGAATCACATTCTTGTTTCTCTCCATAATATTTGGCAATCCCAAATGCTTACTATTTGCATCTACTTCAACCGTGTTATGTTCCCAACATATAGATGTTTTTCTTCTTGTGTATTTGAGCTTAAGCGAGTTTATAATTTAGCAAAATTAACTTTCTGCCTAGAAGCTCGTTCAAAAAACTTTAACATTTCTTTGATCATGCCAGCCTCTTGACGGTTCGCCTTACAGTAGAGGCAACTATCATAGCAAAGAGCATATGAGAAATGACAAGAGTTCCCTTTGCGACACGACACCTATAAATGAACTGCTTTTGCTCATATTGATGTATAAGCATCGAGAGGCCTTTATCACCTATGATGAACAAGTTTGAAGACAACGAGTATCTTTCCCTAACACTCCTTAACAGATAGATGGGCCCAATTTCTTTCCCCCGTGAACAACTTTACAGCTTACTGACCCAATACAAGCTCGAATCATCCGAATCCATATTTCTTGAAAAACCATACGTTTTAGAACAACATACGCATAATCCCATTCAAGCCTATCATAGGCCTTGCTCATATCGAGTTTGAGGCCCATATAGCTCTCCTTTCCATATCTTTTCTCTTCAAATAGTGAAGGACTTCAAATGAGACCATTATGTTGTCCATTGTAAGCCTACTCGAGATAAAAGTGATTTGTGTAGAGGAGATAACCTGATGGAGGATTTTTTTTTTTATTCTATTAGCCACCACTATAGAGATGATGATATAGGGTAAAGCTCACCCATTGTTTCTAGTTTCTTCTTCTTTGGGATTAAGACAATGTGGGTTTAATTTATATTAACAGGCAGCTCCTTCGTCAAGAAGAAAAATTTGAACCATCTTAACCACATCGTTGCCGACTATGTACAAGTATCTTTGGTAGAACCCCAATTCAATCTTGTCTGGCCCTGGGGATTTATCTAGATGAATTTCAAACATTTATACTTCACTTCTTCTATCATGACCATCTCCAAATGCCTCATTTTGCACCACTATGACCGTTGGTTAAATATCCGTTAAGACTTGTGAGAAATCAACATGGCCTGAGGTAATATATATTTGAAAAATACCTTTGCATCACCTCATCTAGACCTATACCCCACTATTTTGATCTTCCTTCCTCGTCCTGTAGTACATGAATTAGATTACTCCTTCTTTGTTTACTTGCATATGCATGAAAAAACGAGTATGTAGATAGGATTGAAGCCAATATTGTTTGGCTCTCTATTTCCAATACACATCTTGACTTTGTTAGACCTCAAACAAACCCTTTGAGCTTTATTATACTCAGGAATTGCCTCCACATTCCTTATGCCATTGTAACTATGGATCACAACACTGTATGCACCATTTTATTCTTAACCTCACCCAAGATCTTGAGCTCTATTGCCTTAAAACTTCACCACACTTTGCCTCGTTATATTGATTAAGCCATTCCTCTTCCAACATTCTTTAAATGTTTGATAGCACATAAGCTCACGGACCTAGGCATTTTCGAATCAAAATCTACGCCTTCTAATTGTACTCTATCCCAACCTTAAATTCTGTAAAAGTTGGGCAGTGATCTGAAGACGAAACCTCAAGATTAAAAAAGATTTGCCATTTTGAACATATCTCGCCACCTTTGATTTATCGTAACTATATCAAGTTTTGATTCCACCCACTATTTCATACCCTTGGATCGCTTCCACGTGAATGGCTAATCGTCAAGCTCTATGTCTTGTATCCTACAATCTATAACGGTATATAAAATCCATGTATGAGAGTATTTGGGTGCCTAAGTCCCCCTCTCTTTTCATCATGGCTCAAGATATTACTAAAATCTCCAATTATACTCTTAGGTCACCTATTGATTTGGTAATGACCCACTGTTCTGTCCCAATATCCTATCAACACTTAGTAGTTATTGTTTTCTTTGTATATTAGTTTCTTGGTACATACTTAAAGCCCTTGGCAAAATCTAAGACTAGCCGATGTGAAGACAGAAGGTCGATGTAGTATTGTGGATCAACTGTCTAAATTACACACTGAAACTCCAGAGTAGCTGATTTGAATATTGAAGATGTTTTAAAGCTACTAGTCTATTGAAAGGAAGAACTTCATGCACCGATCGAAGTGCAAAAATCAAATGTTCATGAAAAAGGTAAGTCAATTGGCAAACCTATCAAGAACAAGAAGCCCAAATCCAAACTGAAAATGAAACATAAGCCTTTGGCTACTTCATCTCAATCGATTACTGATTCTCGTTCGACTACCTTAGTGCCATCAGTTACTAAGTTCGTTCCCCGATGAGTATTTTTTAGAAAGACTCACATGGTTTCTACCTCTTCTGAGAAACCAATCCCTATGTCTGAAAAATGGATTTTTGGTCCAAAACCCTCTTTGTCATCTATCTCATCTTCAAAAGCTTTTTCCTCAGTAAAAAGATCTAAGAAGCATGTTAAGACATTTAAGCATATTTTTTTATCGATTAAACATGTGTTCATTTATCGTAAATGTTATAACTATGGTAACACTTTTCATTTGGCTAAGAACTGTGCGAAGGAAATAATCACCAAGTCAGTAGGAAAAGTGAAAGAAAAAAAGTCTCCTAAATCCACTAGACCCTTTGTAAAATGGGTACCAAAAAACTGATTTATCTGTGATTGCAGGGCTTAGGACACCGACATGTATGGTATTTGGACAATGGACATTCAAGACACGTGACTGAAAACAAGTCCCTGTTGATCAACTATGTGTCTGAACATGGTCCTTCTGTAACCTTTGAATAATGTCTATGTGTTCGATATATAACCATCGAGCACTATTGACGCCAACATCGGCTTCTACTTTGAGGGCACTACTGATCAAAATTGGCTATGGCATAACAAGTTGTCTCATCTTAACTTCAAGACCATCAACAATATTTCTAGCAAAGATCTGGTCATCAGACTCCCTAAGATCTTCTGAAAAAGGCAAGCAAACCAAAGCAAGTTTCAAGTCCAAGATGTGCTCTTCTATTTCTGCTCTTTCGCACATGCTTCACATGGATCTCTATGGTCATGTGAGCATTCAAAGTTTTGGTGGAAAATGCTACATTATTGTTATTGTAGATAAGTACTCAAGTTATACTTGAGTCTTTTTCTTCAACATAAGAGTGATGCAATCAAAGAAATTATCAACTTTGTGAAACGAACGAAAGTCTTGAATGATTAACTTGTCAGATCATTCGATGTGACAACGACACTGAATTCAAAAATAGTGTTTTTGAAAGCTTCTTTGATGACAAAGGTATTTCTCAAAATTTCTCAGCATTTCGAACTCCACAGCAAAATGGAGTTGTTGAAAGAAGAAATCATATGTGAAGCTACACGTTCAATGCTAAGTGAAGCAAGTCTTCCGATCTACTTGTAGGCTGAAACTATCCATACTGCTTGATTTACTCAAAATAGGTCCATAATTGTGAAAAGACACAATAATATTGCTTATGAAGTGTTCCATGCTAGAAAGACAAATATCAACTTTCTTAATGTCTTTAGAAGTGCATGCTATATTCTCTATGATCCAGATAAGTTGGGAAAGTCTGATCATAAATCTGATGAAGGCATCTTTGTCGGATACTCTCTTTTCTCTAAAGCCTATCGTGTGTACAATATGCATCGTCGGTGCATATATGAATCTGTCAATGTCAGATTTAATGAATTTGGATTGGTGCCTACAACATCATCATTTCAATGTGATGATCTTGAGCATAACTAGTGGTTAGAATCTCACTCCTTTGAGAATTCAACTCCAATCGTAAACCTTCATAATCTAATGAAGATGATGTTTCACCTGTTGAGGAAGACGAGGATAAAAATATATCATTCAATATAAATATATCATTGGTCAATCCTATACAAGAACTATCAGATTTGGTGCCTCTCTCCTGTGTTGAACCCTTAACTGATGTCGATGCTCCTATTTCTTAACTAGGGACATCGGTGACCCAACCTCAGTGGTCATATATTCTAATCCTCCGACTAATACTGAAGGTGACTCTACCTCTCTTCCTCTTCCTCCTACCACTAAGTGGACTAGAGATCATCCAGTAGAGCAAATTATTGGTGATCGGCAAGCAGGTGTCCAAACACGTCATGGTGTTGGTAATATCTGTTTGTTTATCAATTTTATATCTCTCATCGAGACCAAAAGAATTGAAGAAGCACTTGATGATTCTAGATAGATTAGTGTTATGCAAGAAGAATTGTTGTAGTTCGAGCATAACAAAGTTTAAAGACTGGTTCCTAACTAACCAACATAACATTATTGGCACATAGTGGGTCTTCAAGAACAAAATGGATGAGAACAGAACGGTGACTCAAAACAAGGCCCGACTCGTTTCCCAAGGATACATGCAAGAGGAAGGCATTGATTGTGATAAGTCATTTGCTTTGATAGCAACCTATTTGAATCTTTTCTTCCTATGTTGCATACAAGAACTTCAAAGTTTTTCAAATGGATGTAAAAAGTGATTTTCTGAATGGCAAACTTACTGAAGAAGTCTATGTGAAGCAACCTCCAAGATTTGAGGATCTTAAACATCCAGGGTATGTCTATGAGTTAGACAAGGCCTTGTATGGTCTTAAACAAGCTCCTCGTGCATGGCATGACACTCTCTCTACTTTTCTTTTGGAAAATTGCTTCTCTTGTGGTAATATTGAGAATACCTTATTTTTTAGAAAACATAAAGGTAATGTCATTCTTGTAAAAATCTATGTGGAAGATATCATCTCCGAAGCCACTAAAGAGTCTATTACGTAGAATGTTTTCAAAACTCATGCAAAGTAAATATGAAATGAGTATGATGGGTGAACTCACATTTTTCTTGGGTTTGCAAGTCAAGCAATCCAAAAAAGAAATATTTATAAATCAAAGTAAATATGTTAAATATTTCTTAAAGAAATTTGACTTCTCTAAGTGCTCATCCATGAAAACACCAATGACACCTCCCCTAAAGTTAGTCAGTTGGACTAGAAAGAAGTAACACTCCATGTCTACCTCAAAAGCTGAAGCTGAATATGTTGGTGCAGGTAGCTGCTGTGCACAAGTCTTATGGATGAAAAATCAGTTAACTGATTATGGTAAGTTGTTCTTAGAAATCCCTATTTTCTGTGACAATTCAAGTGCCATTGCTATCGCCAACAGTCCAGTACTTTACTGTCATACAAAGCATATTGATACTCAGAATCATTTTATCAAAGATCATAAGATGAAAGGTGATGTTAAACTTTATTTTATTCCCACAGACTATCAACTCGTGGACTAGTTTACAAAGCCTCTCGATGAAGCTATGTTTAACTTTTTGATCAGAGAGTTGAGAATGTTAAAAGTTGACAATTGAAACTTTGAGTATTCACTAGCTGATCTTCATGACTTGTGTGTTTCCTATAAATTTTTTGTTGTCTCGAGAACATTTTTAAAATAGTTTTCAAAATAATCCTTTATGTGCTCTATTTGTGTGCAGTTAAAGGAAACTATGTGATTTACTTTGAAAATTCAATTTCTACAATGATAGATTTTTGAAATCGGTGTTCTATTCTCTCTTTAAAAGAAATCGTGTGAATTATTGTAAAAAGTTGTTTTTCGAAAAATCTTGGATTCTTGACAATAATGGTTTTTAAATTTCTTGGTTTTTGAGCGTTTTGTGAAAAATAATTTGATATGGGTTAGTATGTGTATGGTTGAAACAAATCTGTGTGATTTTGGTCTCAAAACATTAGTTCAATTTTTTTGTTGAAATAGATGATTTTTGATATAAAAAAATAGTGGCAACTGTTTTTGGAAACCTTGATCGGTCACTCTCCGTCTCAAAACTTTCACCATACCCACGAAACTATGTGATTTGTTTTACAAAATCTTTGTTTTTGAAAATGATGAATTTTTAGTGATTTTTTAGATCACCATCTCTCGCTCAAGGAAACTATGTGGGTATCACTGTTTTGTGTTGAAAATAATAAATTTTTGAAAATAATGGATTTTGAGAAAAGTGGGATGTGTCATCTAAATCATCTAAATTGGCTACCTATCCCTAACCAAATTCTCTAGCCGATTTCCTAGTTAATCCTCGCAACCCAAACCTCTCGGCCAACCCCTTAGGCCGATCGCACCCACAAGCCGATCATACCTAATGGGAACCACAAATCGATTTCCTTCTTCCCTTACTTGCATTAGGCGACTTGTAAACCTTTAACCGCTCCCTCTCTCTCACCGAACACACTCACATCCGTCTCTTTCTTACCTATCTTTCTCTTACCGAATTCAACCCATCTCCTTCCTATACCACAAACAGCTCCCAACCTTATATCCGATCACACACAAACCAAACCCTCTCTCATAAATCTCTCCCTCTCATCGACTCTATCTTCTCTCGCCGAACTCTATCTTCTCTCGCCGAACTCTATCTTACTCTCCCTCACCGATCCACCTCTCCACAGCCGCACACCTCTCCTCCTCATCGATCTCTCTTTCTCTCCACTTGCCGAACACCTCTCCACCTTCTCCCTCCCTAACTTCGGCCCCTTATCCTCTCTTTTTGGTTTCCCTCACACACTGACTCCCTCCCCTCCCTGAATTTTTCCTATCGCCGACTCCCTCTTGCCGACCACCACTCGCCATCTCACACAACCCGATCTACCCTCTCCGATTCTCTATCTCTCTCTCTTTACGCCTATCAATCGGCGGACCCCCATCCCTCTCACTAAGACCACCCCCAAGTCGAACCCCATAACACTATCCCCCATTCGGCCTTCCTTTAGTCGAATCCCCTTTGCATCCTCTCTAAATGGCGTCCTCTATGTAACCCGACCTAATCCCTTGTCGATCACTCTCTCTCTTTCCTCTCTCTCTATACTATCTTCGGCCTCCCTCCCGTCTACTCTAACCCAAATATAATCGACAAACTCTATACCCGAACACACTACAAATCGGTGACCTAAAACCCTCCCTCATCGATTTCAACCATTCTCTCTCACCAATATAATCAGTGACCTTACTTCTTCTAACTTCTAATCTCATTCGGCCACTCCTCCACTCACTGCACACTCAAACCCATACCCTAACTCACCTCTAAATCGATTATTCACCCTAAACCCTAACCACTTTCCTATCCATCCCAACTCAACATCGGTTACCCTATCTAAGCTGATTAACATCCCCCCTATATCTTTTGTAACTTTGTGATATATCTTTTGACAAGACATTTTGGGTTGGCATCATTTTGGGTTGACTTTTGAGCTACCTAGGTGATATCTTTTTTGGCAAATAGAGTATAGACTTGCCATCTTCATCATTTCACCCTATATATCCACCTTTCTCTTTTAACATTTTCCATAAATCTTCAATTTCTTTCCTCCCAACCAACTGTGTATTTTCAAGTTCAACAATGGCTTCCAAAGCTTCCACTCCATCTAAAGCTTCAAAGAATGCGAAATATGTCCCTTTTATTTCTGACAGTGTCACATTTTCACCATGCAACTATGTGGCATTGTTGGTCCAGAACGAGAAGTATCCAGATTTCTACATCATCACAAAATGTTTACGTAAGTGCCCTCTCAATAAAGGTTTAACTTACTCTCCTAAGATGAGCAAGTTTCTTTTTGGCCATTTTTAGGCCACCTGTGTGTATGATGACACTACTAAAGAAGTTCATGCTTCTGTTCTCTCTACCAATGACGTGTCATTTACTATTGATGATTTGAGAAGAGTGTTAGCTCTTCCCACATACTCCTCTTATGATGAGATTGTTCATGTTGTGGATCTTATACTGTAACTGCTGTTATGGATTATGTGCAAGACCCTACTGTCAAGAGTCAAAGCACTCTCTATTGAAAAAATATGGATGGTGTTTGGAACTTCGTTTTCTTGAAAGTTATTCAGTGCTTGAGCTCCAAGACTGGAGGCATGGATCAATCTCTTATTTCAGTTACACAGCTTCTTCATGCATTGAATTTCAAAAAAAGTTTGACTTTGCTGGTTATTTTTTTGGGGAGCTAGTGAAGAAGATAGGTTCTTGCAAAATTCCTATTGTTCCTTTTATCAGATTTATCTCCATAATGATAGTTGATAAGCTTGGGTCACATAGGCCAGCTGATATTGAAAATTACTATGATCTTAAAGTTTCTCAAATCGGCTTTTAGACTTTAAAAAATGCATCTTTGCCTACCAATATTCCCCTCCCCTCAGGTATGATTTCTTTCGCCACCTCTCCCAATCCGGTTTGGGGAGAATTCTTACTGTACAGAGCAACTAGGGTTTATCCTTATGTTGCACTATTCACCAAGAACTCGTCTAGGTCATTGACCTCCTCTCCTCTTACATCAATTATTGCCTCTAAAGAGGCCACTTCCTTAGCCAAGAAACAACTAGCTAATAGCTTTCTCCCTGCACCCTCCGCATCTGCTTCTGAGGCGACAACTCCGAAAGAGCCTTGGGTGTCTTACCCTGCCTCCCACCCTTGTAAGATAAAGTGGAAGCACTCTAAGTTATCCACTCTTGGATCTTTCTCTAAGAAGACCAAAAAACCTAAAAGGGACAAACACATATCTTCAACCAAGGACTCTCAACAGTCCAAGGTTGTTGAAGTTGGTCCTACTGAGCCCACAACATCTGATATACACCCCCAGCTCCTCAGTGTCCTATAGATAGGACATTCTTGTACATTCGGGAATCCCACATCACTCTACCTCGAGTTTTCTACACGAACTTAGTGATGAATTGAATACCTCCCCTTTCTAAGGTCCTTCTTTTTCTCTACATACTCATGGTCTATAACTTCAGATTGATGATCTCGATGATCTTACCCGGATGGATGACCTTTCAACTACGGTTGATGATGACATCCCCTTTCTTCATTATCCGCTTATGGATGTGGGTGGTGAGCCTTACCAGCCTACTACCTCTACTGAGATGGTAATTAGTGAGTTGTCTTTCACAGGCGTCGATGATATATACATTAAGCATCACGCCAGTGTTTTTGATATAGATATTAAGCCTCATGCCAATATTGTTGATACAGACGTTCAGCCTCAAGCTGACGTCAGTGATATTCCCATCGGTTAATTTCATGGCGTCAATGGTACAGTGTTGAGATTCCTTCATATTATAGGCCATCAAGCCCAATTAAATCTTGCTCGTCTACTCCTGATTGCAGGCCTCCTCCTGATTCTTCTGCAGGACCTACACTTTAGTCGGGCTTTCAGTGTGTTGCTCCATCTCCTCCTAAAATCTTATATGCTCTACCCCGCAAACTGTTAGACATGTTTCGGGACCTCACATATCAGTGTCAACTGCTTGCCTCAGAGCAAGCCACTCTACATACTGATATTTCTGGCAAGTTGGACACTATTTCCACTAGAGTTACTGCCATGGATGACAGACAGGATGAAGACCTGCATAGTTATGGCCATACTTTTATGACACTTGGGGACCATATTGATGCTCTTAGTGCCTGACTAACTGCTCTATTGGACTCTCGGTCTGCTATTTTGTAAGATATGGCAGATCTTCGTGCATGCTCTGACTCTTAAGCTTATGTGAATCAGGCTATTCTTTGTTCTCTTGATGATCTACATTCTAAAGTTGATGCTCAGAATCAGATCTCTAAGATGGTTTTGGAAAGGAATCCTCCTAAAGTTTCCATTTACTTGGGTACAATCAGTTCACTGGGTCTATTAGAACATTATTGACTGCTAGGTGATCTTCATAGCATTGTTTCTCGCTTGCTACATGCCACAGGTGCTCTTCTTACCCCCACTTCCCGTGCTACTACTTTTGTGCCTTCCACCATTTCCAATGAAGGGGATAAGACGGTTGACCATGCCAGTGACAACGGGAACGAATCAGTTTGTACTTCTTCTTCCTCTTCTGATGATGACTTTTCAGACAATGATGCTTGCTCGTCGGTTTATTCAACCTTAGATTCCAACACAAAAATAGAACTCGGCGCAAGTATACACCTCAAACTACTGTCGTCTCGTAACAAGTAATAATGGTAAAAAGTACCAGATTTATCGTTCCCACAGAGATAGCTTGTAAAGTTATTTCAAAAAGTCCAGTTTATAAAAACTAATTTCAGAAGGCGAAATGAAGGATTTGATTTATCTAAAACGAGGAGGTTTGATTATCAACTAAGAAAAATATCAGTCGTAAAAAGAAGCACAGGGTGCAACAGTTGATTAAGACTTTAAACAAATGATTCAGTGAAAAGGTGACATAGCATTCCTGTCATAATTATCTAAAATCAAGAAAATGATTTTATATTACTATGACAGTATCAACTATCAGATCAGACGGCCTCCCAAGAGCACACACCGGTCAACGTGCTATCGATA
>NC_037528.1:24136472-24143628 GCF_001531365.2 Cynara cardunculus var. scolymus | reverse complement strand
ATATTAATCTAATAATAATAATAATAATAATAATAATAATAATAATAATAAAAAAGAGGAAAGTACATAATGGGAAGACAAATACTTTGATGGAAGTACATATTGGGAAGACAAAAATACTTTGATGGAAGTACATATTGGGAAGACAAAAATACTTTGATGGATGGATGGATGGATGATGGGAAAGCCTTGGGAAACGTGAAAGAAAACTTGCAAGTCAAGTAACGTAACTTGCAAAACAAGTTTCGTTAAGAAGATCGGAAGATCACTTGCAAAGTCGTAAAAACTGTTTATATAAACTACGTAAATTAGCCGTAAGCCACGAAGGACGAGATCCGACGTAAAGCAACAACGATCGACTAATTCGTAACTTGAAATAAAAATAAGAAAACGTAACGTAACAGAAATGAGATGAAGATTTAAAGATGAATACTTAAATTAAACTTAAGAAAGAAATTACAACTACAAAGATCGGTTCTTGAAATATCAAATAACAAGAAACGAAAACTTAGAACCGAAGGTGATGTTCTTGAGAGTAGCCAACACAAGATTATCACAAAGTCTAGAAAAGCACATAAGATGGTTAAGTGACTAAATGGTTTTTGTTGGTGAAAAAAGTGTGAATTGGTGAATTAAAACAAAGCTTAAGGCATGTATTTATAGTCCAAGGAAGGTCCCTAAGTGGGTGCCAACTAATAAGACAAAAAGCCTCTTCAAACTGGGCTTTGACCAAGCCCAAGGCTGTTGACCACGCCTCCCTACTGGATCAGCCCAAAAATCCACGGCCCAAGCAGTTTTCCAGCTCTCGGACAGGTCCTATAGGACCTTGCCACTCCTGGTCCTGTAGGACTGCTGCAGGACTAGGCCCAAAAATGCTCAAAAACCTGCAAAAACCGGGAATTAACATTAGATATACTATATTACTACTATTATATGAAAAAGGCATAAAAAGACTCAATTAGGACACTAATGGGCAAATAAAACAAAGGAAAATGGTTAAGAAAATGATGTAATAAGGTTAATAAATTAACACTTATCAATGCTCCTTTCGAGGACGAGCTGGCTGATGAAGACATAGTTGCAACCACCTTATCTGTTGAGGAGGAGCAGCCCAGATCTCATCATATTATGCCTTCCCAACCTATTGTTCCAGCTGATTTATCCGTTGAGGGGGAGCATTAGCAGGTTATTTCTTCTCAGGTTGCTGTGACTTCTACTTCTAGGGATATGGATGTTCGAGAAAGAAAGGCACCCATGATACCGAATGAAGAAGCTGTTGAAGCTAAAGCAGCCAAGCTTGCTACGAATCAGACAGAAGTCTCAATGAATGAAAAACTTGTGCTTAAAACTCTAATTCCCGTTGAAACTAATCTTCATCTCTTGGGAACTTCAGCTGAGGATGCGGCTAATTCAATTGCTTTTCAAAAGCAATTTGATGATACCAACAGGTCTCAGTCTTTGGTCCACCAGTCATAAATTAAAGAAACCTGAGAAAAAGAGGATCAAATGGTTCAATCATTCAATCCTTCGTCGATACATTTCCACTCGGATTAATAATGCCCGAAACAAAGGTCCTCAAAAATTAACCCACAATCCTGATCAAATTTATATGATAATTGGTCGAGCAAACGGAGTAGTGAGAACTGAAAAACTATTCTTGATAAATGCTTATGGCTTATCAGAATGGATGGAGATAATCAAGTTTCTCAAGAAAAGCATAAGCATGTACTGTGAGTTTGTCTTGAATTATTTTTATCATCTCTTGAAAAAGATATTAATGATCAAAAAGCATCACAAGTTATCTTCCTCTCAACAACTCTCTGTTCCTAAGTCACATTTGACTAAAGTTGATTCATCCAAATCTGCTTCTGCCTCTCAATCTGTTAAGAAGCAAGATTCTCTTCTTCGGAAACTTACAAAGGAAGGTAAGGTCCTCAATGTCTCATCTCCAGATCTTACTTTTCTTACTTATGACTATCATCCAAAAGGAACTATCTTGTCCACATTCGAGCATGGAATCTTCTTTTGGGATGCGAGTAGTTGCCTTTGATTTTTCCATGCCTCTGAGATACCGATAGCTAATTCTTAGCTACTTCGTGCACCGAGATTTGGTACTGTGGATCAACTGTCTAAATTACATACCAAGACTGCAAAATAGATTTGAAGATTGAAAATGTTTTGGAGCTACTATTAGCCAATTGAAAGAAGATCTTCATGCACCGAGATTTGTATGCAGTTGTTTGAAGCTACTAATCCATCCAAAGAAGATCTCCCTACAGACTGACCATATCTCTACAAAACTTGTACCTAATAAAGACATTTAATCAGTAGGTTTGTCTTTACATGAACAGTATTGTGTGCATGTAGAGTACAATGAAAATGATATATCAAATATGGTCAAGTCAACCTCTGCCTCCTTATCCTAAGATGACAAGTGTCCCCATGCATTTAATGCATGAGAGTAGTATAAAAGGCAGAGTGCATCTCCCATGCAAACTACGCTTTCCTGAAAGAATTTCTAAGTATATTCTCAAGGCAATCGACTCTCTTTCACTACTTTCCTACTCTCCCGTGTGTGAGGAAAACTTAGTATTCTTTATTTCCTTACAAGTACTCTCTATATTGTTCTTGTAAGTTCTTCTCTATGTAAGATTGTTTAAGTTACGTTATTCCTTCCTTCTTCTTCAACAATATGTATTATATATGTGTGTGTTAATTCTTGGTATACATCAATAAGATTTAAAAAATTAAAAAAAAGTCTGTGTAATTGTATTCAACCCCCCCCCCCTTCTACAATTACTTTTTATTTGTTGTCATCCCATCCAAGACCAATATATACACCAAGGAAGCATTGATTCACTGACTTGGCGTCTCCAAAGGTCCCAAGTGACCCCTCTTGGCTTCCGTTTGGATCCCTATAAGTAACCGTTAAATATCACACATCCAATCCTCACAAAGATTTTAATATAAGTATACCAACATCTTGTTTTTTTTTTTAATATAAGCATACATGAACAAAGTCTAAACTTCATAGTTCATAATTGTGATTTGGTTGGTTAACTATGCTTCAATTTATTTCTATAAACTTTATTGACACCAATATAGAATTTGTACTCCGATGAGAAGAAAAAAGAAGGGGTTAAAAGACCCTCCTGGCTCAACCCTAAGTTTTATTCTCTATCTACACTCAAAATATCAAAATCAAGTGTTAACTAGTAATATTCTATTAAATGTTACACGTATTACCAAGACTTTGTTTCTACTAAGCAATACTCGATTGGTGTTGATAATAACTTCAAGATGCTATTTGGTTTGCAAATTCACATGATTTGATTTGAATGGAATGAGAATGATCAATTTTTTTGACCAAATTTCAATTCCTTTGCTTTCTTAACATATTAAAATGGATGAAATTCTTTAAATTTCACAATTTAATGAATTCATTATTCTTGAACATAAACTATAACGATGTCCTCTTACAAGTTATGTGGTGAGTCATGACATGACACAAGCCATATGTGAAAACTCAAAACATTAAACATATTTTTTAAACATTTCTATGATGTTGATTTGAACTAAAGAAGGTTAATTTAGCAACATCCTGATTTCATTAATTTCTTGTCTATTTCATTTATTTCTACTACTTTTATATTAAGGTGGCTACAAGCAAATAAATTCATAACCAAATAACAACATGATGCTGGCGTTTTATTGCAAGTACTTTCAATTTTTGACAAATGTTGCTTTTAGGAAAGTTGAATTGACATAATTTCATGACCTATTTTTCACATGCTTTTGTGTCATTTTCAACATAAAAATTAAAAAAAAATCCTCATATTGTCAAATAAATGGTATTGAATATTGGATTTGTTAAAGTTTATTGAAGCTTTCAACAATAATCTAGAAACTTGACTTATGAATTTAAATTTCATTGTATGTTTTTTTATTAACCTGGATATCCAATCCATTATGCGAGCCGATTAATCATAAGGTGATCACCTGCTTTACAAATAGCCCAGAGTCACCGCATTTGAACCTCAGTGGCACAAGATGATTTTTATTCCTCCTTCGATTTGAACCTGAGACCTCCTGCTACTTTTGACGTTTGGAGTCAAACTCAAACCAATCAGGCACCACCCTTGTGGTTAATTTCATTGTATATGCTATTATGTATAGGGGGTAAAAAGTAATTGAAACTCAATAATCCATCCGAATTGAAAGAGATTTGGGTTAAACGGTTCGGATAACTAAATAATAATCCTTATTTGATTCGATTTTCGTTTAATTTTTCCGTTTTTTATCAAGCCAAATAACACATTCTACTAACATTTTATATATTTCATGTTTATAAAAATAAACCAAATACATATTATATACTATTATTATTTCACAAATTTTATTGCTATATTTTCTGTTTGATGCTAGATAATGTTTTTTTTATTAGATTACGTTTTTTACTTGATATAGAACGTCGCATGAATAAATATAAGATCTTTTGGTAGATGATGTTTTTACTTATTATTAGGTTGAAGAGGATGTTCGATGGTAACCGAAAGAAGCTCAATGTACCAACTGAAAACTCGATGGTTGCTAGAGAATAAAAAAAATCCATAAGCAAAATGATTGTGGAAAGATTTAAGAAAATGTGTAAATCAATCACAAAACTTTAAATTTTGTCGTATATTTTCATTCAAATCTTAGATCAAGATGTATTTTTTAAGTTGTATATGATTACAAGAATTATACGATAACAAACTACTGAAGGAGGTTCAACCACAGGTTTTTATTTATTACATTTTTTTGCCAAAAAGCGCCTCCTTCGACTTCAATTTTTGCTGTTCTCATCAATTTTGACTAACCTTTAACTAATCATAGCTTTTAATACCAATTATATTCGGTTTTTTTAACTTGAAATTGTTTAAAAAAAATCATTGTAATTGGAATTTCGTGTCAAATAATTCAACATTCAATGTGTGTTCCGACAATCTCATATTTTAATTATTCAATAATTTCGACATGACATTTCAAAGTTTTGTGATTAATTGTCCATCGAGCATCGTCTTCAACCTAAATATCGAGCTCCTATCAAACATAATATATCTCAAAACCTCAAAAACTTTGCAAAAAATGCAAACAAATAATATCATGAAAAACCAAGAAAGCACAAAAAGACAATCACATAGAACCCATATGGTAATTAAGTAATTGCATTTTGATGTTATCTTGTGTTCTTTGTCGTTTTGGTTTCGGTTTTGTTTTTATTTAGCTCTTCGAGTAGGAGAGCGAAAGATTAAGATAGAGGAAGAAGGAAAGACTAAGAATCTTACTTTCCAATAGCTAAGTATAGAAAGTAGGGGTGCTCAAAACCCTAAACAACCCGACCAACCCAACCCAATCCAAAGTAAAAGAACTCAACTCAAAGCATTCAGATGTCTAATCGAATTGTAAATTCCTCCAACAAAAGGTATTGGGTTCACTACAAAACAAATGATTTTTACCTACAAAAATCACCTAGGGAAATTTCTGTTGGTTATAACCGACGGATCACCCAAGAGAGTATCAATGGTTTGGTAGAATACGATGTTTTTGAGAAAATAACAATGGATTACCCATAGAATCATTGGGTAACCTCTCATTGATTTGAATTATCCACCAATGGTTTACCCACCAAATTTTGTGACGGTTTTATGACGAATAACCCTTTAGCATCAAATTTCTTAGGAAAAGTTTGTAAGCAAAAGTCTTTCATTTAGTAGTGGTTGGAATTGGGTTATAGTCAGTTGACTCAACCCATTCTGATGAACCCGATATCCTTTTATTTTTTGGATTCAATATGATTGTTGTCTCTATTAATATGTATATCATACAATTACACCATCATATCCCCTCTTCATATACATATATCTTCAATCGCTTCTCCATCTCCATAATTCCTTCGTATATATGTTTAGTAGATGTGAAAATATATATGCAAATTGAAAATAGCAGTTGAATGTAATATGCTAAAGAATTAAAGAGTACGATAATTTGTACCAAATGATTGATAATGAAAAAAGAATTATTAGTAGAGAAAACAACATATTCAACGTTAGTAGAATATTTTGATGTATCAAAGTATCAACCCGACCAACTCGTACGATTTAAGTTGAATTGAAAATTTTAAACTACAGACATTGGATTGAATTGTTTAAATGTCTTCAACCTGATCAACCCAACTCATAAGCACACTTTGAAAGAAGATCAAAAGGAGTATTTCTTTAACGAAAGAGAGAATATATATTCAAGAGTTGAACATTTTAGTATATATTTTATATAGGAGGCCGAATAACATTGTGGCATCACAATTTTAAGTGAATGATGCAAGTTCAAGGGCCATAGCGTTATTAATTGAAACCTGTGGACTTTATTTCAATTTTATAAATCAAAATCGAAGGATGTGTGAGGTGTACGTTTCTCGATTCCTATCGAGTTCCAACAAGACGACAAGGTAACATTTCAGGTTTTGGAAGCAAAAACGAATCAAGGAGTTGTAGTACTTTTATGAGTTCAATCATCATGTTTTTATGTCAAAACTTCATTTTAGTGTCGGTATGTACCACAAAACACTATAGAAGTGTTTATAAGATAATGGATCGAGATTGAGGCCGGAAGGATGTTAATTCGATCAAAAACGCATTATAGTCATTGTGATGAACAAATATCGAACATTTGATTTTGATGAATAATATGGTGTTAAATTAATGCCAAGGTGATATTGAAATGAGAACCTCAAAAAGTAGGGAAGTGTGAGAGCCATTGAATCATGTATTATTTCACATTGTGAATCAATATATGTGAACCATACAAAGTTATTTCACATTGTGAATCAAAAAGTCAACACAAAAAAGTTTCACATTTGGGGAAAATATATGTCGAACAATACCATAAATCCCTCCCTTAGATATGTGAAACAATACATTGAAATGATTGAAGTTTGCAATTTTCTTTTGCTTCTCACTTGTTTGTATATATACATTTGTATATATATATATATATACATACATTTGTATATATATATATATATATACATTTGTATATATATATATATATATATAGGGGCCTAATCAAATGAGAACTAATTAGTTTGTGGTAACTGTGAGAACCAATATTAACCACA
>NC_037528.1:24110696-24134366 GCF_001531365.2 Cynara cardunculus var. scolymus | reverse complement strand
TTTTTTTTCTTTATGATATTTAAAATAAGTGTGATTTAGTTTTTCATTTAATATATATATTTTTATTGAGTAGTTTATTTAAGAATTTTTCTTACAAGTTTTTTCAAAAATCATATGTGATATCCGCAATTAATTGACCTTTTTTTCCAAAAAGAAGCACTAATTTTTTTTAATGTATCGTGTGTGATATTGATCATAGTGGTAAAAATGTAAGTTACCTGCAACATTACATGTGAAATGTGTAAACTATGAATTACGTTTTGAAGTACATGTGATCTTATATATTTTAAATATGTTTTGCTACACGTCACATGTGACTGTGTTTTCATTATTTTTTTAATCTTTAATTTAAATCATTGTTTTTCAAGTTTTAAATCACATATGATTAGAAAAACATAAGTTAATTTGTGAATTACCTTTGATTTTGGCGAAATTGTATTTTTTTTTTTTTTTTTTGAATATTGCTTCATAAAAAATGAGTAAATAAAAAATAAATAGGCTTATTTTTAATGCATTAAATTTATAGTTAAATAAAAAATTAAATCATATTAAAATCATTAATATGATGAAATCAGAATCTTAAATAATGCCTTAAATAATTTTTATATAACTAAATTACATTTATGTCTTTATTTATTTATTTTTTGAATCAACTATTCAATGAAATATATGGTCCATATTCATCCTCTTTTTTTTCCCTTAAATATGTATCATTCTCGTATGAACCTCCTCCTCCTCTCTCTCTTTCTCTCTCTCTCTCTATACACACACACACACGAAGGATCGTGTGAGAAGTAAAGTGAATTAGAGAAGCATAAGAAGGGACGTGGACCATTGATCACCTTTAATCTCAGACACATTCATGAATGGCGTTTGATACGAGGATTGATTTGATGCATCTCATTCTAATGTACATCTAGGGGTAGTGATGGCCAAACCAACCCGGCCCGACACTGGACCGCCGGAGGACCAGAACCGGGAACGGCAAAGGACCAGCCCGACCCGGGACCAGTAAGGACCGGTTATGAGACCGAAAACCGGGACCGGTTGGCATTTTTGGCAGATTTGTGGAACCGGCACTAGTTATAGGACCAACCCGGACCAAACCGGCACCGACTATTCAAGTCGGGTTGCCTTTCGGATATTTCGACAACCCTCACGTTACGAAGTTGATCCAAAAGACACTACAACCACGATACAAGTCGGTAAGTCGTCAAACCCTTAGACGTGATGCAATTGAAATGTGGAAAATGTGTCAAGCTGAAATGCAACAAAGGTTTTCTATTTTGCCTAACAATTTTTCTTTAACATGTGACGTATGGAGTGCACCATACGGATTGTTGGTTTCATATATATGCATAACAACACATTTGATTGATCCTTCATCGTGGCATTAATTCAAACGTGTAATCACGTTTAAACCGTTTGGTGCACCACATTTGGGTGCACATCAATTTTCAGTTATTAAAAAATGTCTTGCCTTTTATTATTTAACTACTAAAATAATTAGTATTTTATTTGATAACGCTAATAATAACAATCTATGTGTAGAAAAATTTAAGTGTCATTTGACACCTATTTTAGACGATAAATTATTCCATACATTTTGTTGTGCATAATAAATTTAGTCGTTCAAGACGGTTTAAATACTTGTAAACCCATAATAGATAAGTTCAGACTTGTGTTGCGACGAACTTTCACAAAGGATAAGAAAATGAATGCGGAATAAAGAAAGTTTTGCGAGAACGTTGGTTTCAGAGCTTTGGAACTGAGGTTCAATATTGCCCGTTCGTTGGAATTCGACTTATCTTATGATTGAAAATTTGATAAAACAAAGAAATTATACTTTTTCATTTTATAGACACCATTATCCGCAAAATTCTATTAGAAATCTTGATTGGTCGTGATTGAAGGATTGTACGATATTGTAGGCGATTTTAAAAATGCGACAACACTTTTATCTGGTATTTATTATCCAACAAGCCCTAGTTTTAAACCAATTATATATTTTGGCAAGTAAGATTGCCCAATACGAAGACTATACGATTTGGGAAGGTTGATGTCTTCAATAAAAAAGAAATTGTTAAAATATTTTATGAGCATCTCATTTGCTTTTCTTTGTGTTGCGGCGTTAAACCCGTATTTAAATGTTATCGGTGTTGTTGAAGTTTTAATTACACAAATATGTGTGGCTTTTGGTTTAGATATAACTACGAATAATTCTTAATCAATAGAACAAAAACGTTTGTTTAATCGTAATTTTCAAGATTTATTTGATCATTACAAACATTTTCATGGAAGAGGAAATCAACAAAAAAGCTCTTCAAATCGTGGGTTTACGGGTTCTAGTTCTTCTTTTAGTGGTCATCGACAAAGTCGGAAAGAGTTGATGAATAATTTAATAAATGAGGTTTTAAATGAATCAAGTAAAAAAGTCGATTTATAACAATTTGGGTGAACTAAATATTTATGTGCATACTAACTTTATGGCTGCATGCCCCAAAATAATGTTGAAGATTTTGAAAACTTGATCTATTAGATTTTTGGAAACAAAAACAACTTCAATTCTGGGTTTTAGCGTGCATCGCACGTGATATACTAACAATCCAAGTTAGTACCGTAGCTTCGGAGTCTGCCTTTTCTCTTAGTGGCATGATCATTTCTATACGTCGAACACGACTAAGCCCCGAGTCCGTGAAGTTTTGCATCTATTTGAAGAATTATTGGATAACGTTGATAGAATTCAACACACGCCATTGTTAGAGATGTAGATTCAAACGGTGGAAGAAAAATTGGAAGAAAATGAAATCGCCATGGGACTAAGCACGCCGCCAACTACCGATACCAACGACACTTACTCACAATATGACAATGATGAGGAACTCAACATTGATGACCTTGATGACCAAGAGGCTGTTAGAAAAATTCAAGACACGGGAACTCTTCAAATCAATCCGACATGGGATACCAATGAACATTGGGGAGTAAATGTATTTTCAAATAATCTTATAATAAATTTTTGTAAGACAATGTAATTTTAATTATAATAAAACGTATTTTTAAAGTGTATTTGAGTGATCCTACAACATATTTTTGTAATATACAGGACCAGGACCGGGACCGGGACCGGGACCGGGACCGGTGACGATAGGACCGGTTATGGCTGGTTTTGAAGTACTGTGGGACCGATTGGGCCCGGTCCAGGACCGATTTTTGGCCATCACTATTAGTTAAAAAGGTGTAAAATCGACCAAGAAGGTCTTGTTATGTAAAAGTGTTGGACCAATTGAATTTTGGTTGCCGTATGAAATGGGAAGTGAATTAGGAAGTCGCACACTAAGGTGGTTGTGACTTTGTTGAATTTAGATGACTATGTGTTGGACCAACATTCAGGTGATGAATGCTGATTTTAACAGCTTAGTATGTATATCACATACGTGTATGTACATTTAGAAAACCCTAGATGATGAAGGTATGCATATAACTTACAAAAACAAGATACATGCATGTCTATATTTGTTCCAAATAATATCATGAAATGTTTTAGGTGTTTTATGATGAGTAATATATATGTCACATATATTTTTGATATGAATGCCATTTTATGCACGGAAATAAACTTTTTAGTATGTATGCCATTTTCTGAGAACACAAGTTGGAACCTTCACCGCTATATTTGCAGATACCCTCGTTAAACTTTGCATACCTTCACCACCATACTGCAGAATCATAAGTGAAATATTGAAACTTCACATACTTTCAAAAGACTCTATAGATCATGCCCACATACGGGAAAACAAAAGACGAACATATCAAAACCCTCGTTAAACTTTGCATACCTGCACCACCATACTGCAGAATCATAAATAAAATATTGAAACTTCACATACTTTCACAAGACTATATAGATCATGCCCGCATACGGGAAAACAAAAGACGAACATATCAAAAGAAATCGACTTCTCAGAAAAATGAAAGACTTCTTACCGAAACCCAATTATATATAATAATCAATGCATAATCTTTTTAGTAGAAGTATATATGGTGTCCAAAATATTTGTAACATATTATTCTCATCGTCAATTTTATGGGCAACAACCAACCTAAAAAAATGTTTGTAATTTTTACAAGTACAGGAATAAAAATAAAAATTAGATATAAAATACTTTAATTTTTATATAAAATATCGAATTGTTAAAGTGTTTTAAAATACCAAAGATCCATGAAAATATATATATATATATATATATATATATATATACATATATATATACCATAAAGGCCTAGCACTCATAGCTACGGCCCTAACTCGATATCCATGCGCTTCATATTCGCCCGAAGTCGTATTCGATGAAAGTCGTATGTACGACTTATTTTCATATCCGTAATAGTGCGAAAACGAGATTCGGTCAAGAAGAAGAAACTTCCTATCTAAAAATAAGAAAATGGATTGTTCATATCTCTCATCAAAAGGCGCTATTCAAGAATTGCTCAGATACCAGTGAGTGAGGTAGCGAAATTCCTTGTCGGATAAGTTCCCCATGTAACAAGCTACACCAAGTAAGAAGTGTAGGCGTTTTCTTTTATGGTTCATATTCCAGAATTAAATGAAGTACTCCGGATACAACCACCCAGGTAAATCGCTAAATTCAATTTGATTACCATTGAGGCCGAACCTAAACTTGTGCTCGAGAGATAGCTGTCCATACACTATATATATATATAGGGTTGGGTTAGGTTCACGTGAGACCAAGAGTTTTTCGTGAGACCCGTAAGACCAATTTATGTTCATTGATCAATTTTATAAGCTAATGATCTAATGGTCTAAAGTTGCACGGTGACAATTTTGTGATTATTGAGAAGTCTCGTGGCAATTTTGTGATTATGAAAGTTCAGATTGTAGATCTAATCCAAGGGTTTAGAATTGGTCTTATGGGTCTCACGAAAAACACTTAGTTTCACATGATTCCAAGTCTATATATATATATATATATATATATATATATATATATAGAAAGAGAGAGAAAAAGTTTGTTTCAAATACAACCTATCATATTTGTACAACCAATGCAACTCAATAAATTGAAATATTTATGAAAATGATGAAAGTTCATTTATTATGATTTAAATATTTATGGAAGATGAATAAGGTTCATTAATTATGATCAATACTTTATATTAGAAAATAATCAAAACTTCTATAAAATTACATATTCATCAAATTAAATGGACGGTTGAGATTGAGTTGTATTGGCCGTACAAATGTAAGAGGTTGTATAAACTTACCTCTCTCTCTCTATACATATATATATATATATATATAGAGAGAGAGAGAGAGAGATGAGCGATCAAATGAAAACCGCCCTCATTTGTGTAAACCATGTAAACTAATCTCATCCATCCATTTTCTTGATCAAGAGTCAAGATTAGTTTACGTTATATAAGAAAATTAAAAAAAATTATTTTATAATCCCTAAAAGGGCAAAATGGTAACTTTGGTAGTGGTAATATTAATGGCAACTATATCATGTATATCGTAATATTAATGAAACAAAATCATTTGTAATAAACGTAATGACCGAAATGGTTTCACAGTTTCATCATAATAAAAAAAATTAGTACTACATTTCATGACCGAAATGGTTTCACAGTTTCATCAATACTGTAATCAACGTAATGCCTGATGAGACATTTGTCATTTTCATGTTATTGGTAGTGGATCCGTTTCATTGTAATAATGAAATTGTTTCACTGTTCGCTAATTACACGACATTTTCTTAGCAATTATGAAATGGTTTCACTTTTGTTATACACCCGTTTCATCAGCCAATTTCTTCCAATACGAACACGTTTCATAGAGTCAAACCATTACATGCTTTGATAACCATTAAGTGAATACGTTTTATAGAGTCAATGTATACCTTCAAATATAACCAATCTACATATGTTTCATAAAACAAGCTCCTCAATGAACGTTTTCATGAACAAATCTAACATGAATCTGTTTCACAGCTGATTATATTTTTACCGGTTCATGAATCTTTGTTTGGATCTGTTACTGATTTCGTTGATTAATGAATATAATAATTTCCGATTTTCATATTGTTACCACTAATAAACCGAGAAACCAAATGACAATATTTAAATTTTTAAAATTCTAAATTAAAAAAACATTAAAATATTATTATTTCTAAAATTTTCTTTATTATGTTACCTTAATTAAGATTTTTTAATAACTTCCTTATTTAATCGAAAACAATATAAATGACAATTCTACCCTTAATGATTAAATTTAATTAAAAAAAATAAACTTTTCTATTGGTCGAAATTAGTTTACACGGTTTCTAAGAATCAGACGGTTTTCATTTAATCCCGCCCCTCTCTCTCTCTCTCTCTCTCTATATATATATATATATATGGTTTTAGTGAGGTGAATATGAATTTGTAGTTGATTAAATTACTTTTGCTAAAATAAAAGCCGACATACTTTAATATGTCCAGTTAAATATTTATTAAGTTGCTGCTTTTGACCCAAACATATGTCGATCTTTAGTTAGTTCAGTCATGAAAGCATTACGTTTTGCTTCCCTTCTTAAAACACATTCATGAATCTACAAAACAACTATTTATAGGCTTAATAATTCATTTTAATTATTAATCAAGTCCTTCGGTAATTAGACAAAAAACATTCACAATTATATATATCATCATATATATTTATATATATACACACACATCATATGTGTATCACCAGTTTATTATATATGATGGTTGTCTGTTTCAGGTGTTTTTGCATTAGATCTGTAAAAACTTCTACCTTAAGATTTCTTTCACATGATTTTATTCGGTTTAAATATGGTATTTAGTGTATTGGTTAATATATATTTGTTTCACAATGTGTTTGTTTCATATATATTATATTCACAAATCACAAACACGTAAAAGATGGTCATATTGTGAAACAAATATATGTTAACCAATATTCTTAATCCTAGTATTTGATGGAAAAGAATCATATCAAATAACACATAAGTTCTCAAGTTTATCACAATTTCATGGGTTCGCAAAAAAATGTCTCATATTTACATATATATATATATATATATATATATATATATATGAATTATAAAATGAGAATTACGAAAATGTTGAGAACTGTAAGAACCAGTAATCATGTGTTTTACATTGTGAAACGATGAATGCAAAAAATGTAATGTTGTTTCACAATGTGATAATTTTTAATGTATACTTTTTTGTCGTTCCACCTTGTGAAATAGCGTTGTACATTCAAATGCTTTGTTTTACAATAAAAACAATACATGATTAGTGATTCTTAACATTTGATTATGTTCGTGTGTAAGCATATATATATATATAGGGTTGGGTTGGACTCCGGTGAAAAAGAAATTTATAGTGAGAAACGTAAGAAGAGATCTATACTATTGGATGAATCGTAATTGAATGTCAACACTAATAAGGTGCACCGAGATGCCCTAGAGATATTCCTTTCTAAAATGTAATTCATGGGTGGACATGAAATTAAAAGTACTCAAGGACTCAGATCTTTCTTATGCTTCTGATTTTTAACTCTTTTTCTGACACAACCTTTCACCTATGAACAATTATACTACTTTGAATCCTAGCCTAAAGTAAAACTTATTGAAAGGCTGAGATTGTTTCTCCTGATCCCTAGTCTACGTTCGATATATGGAGGGGTGCTTTGGGTTTGATCTGAGATGGGTTCGTTTTCGTTTCTAATATATATCATCTAAAAATTACTAAATAATATTGTACAGTGGCATTATTAATTCAAAATACTTTTACGTATCGCTTAGTAAATCCGATTTCTAACAAAAATTGATATTCGAAATGTTATTTCAAGAAGTCAAATTTATATTTTTGTCAAACTAAAAATCCCACAGGTAAAAGACATCAGTAAATAATTCTATTCTACTATTTGATAACTAATTTTTAAAAGTCGAAATCAATTTGATTATTCAAAACTGGTTATATGATCATCAGACAATCAGATAATGACAATAAAAAATAGATCACGTAAACATACCCATTTAAAACCCTAATGATCTTGTAATTACTTTCACACCATACACATTTTACTTTTTGTTCAAAGATTAAACAATGAATTGTTTATTTAATTATAAAAAATTAATAAAAGTTGAAACTAAAAATAATTGAAAGTGAGTTTCTTTTGAGATATAAAGTCATGTTTTGGGAGTCGCTTTCTCACGAGACTGAATAAGCAGAAAGTCATGGAAGAAGGGTTGATAAGTAGGACTCCATGATGACAATGGCTGAATCATTGAATTTAAAGAATGATTGATTGATTTTTTTTGACCAATTTTTTTTACTTGTGTTTCTCTTTTGATAATTATCTGGGTTGGGATGGAAAAAACCAGGTCAGATATTTAACTCTGATGTCAAAAATAATAACTGGTTAACTATTCAAATTTATTAAATTACACATCACATAAACTAGCGGGGTCATTTTGCTGAGTTCCTTCGACATGGTTATCTCAAGCGCCCTGGTATACTCTACTCGTCCACCTGTGTCGGTTTAGGGTATGGTCAGTTCACCGGGGGATCGTATAATATCATATGCTTAAATTAAATAAGATTTTATTATTTCATTATAAACACATATTAAAAGACATAAAAAAAATGCTTACTTCAAAATCTCGCATTTATTAAAAAGTATGTCATACTTGAAAAAACGTTTGGTTACCTCAATCGGTTACACAACCGTTCTCATAAACAGTTACACAATATGTTCTCACGAAATTGCAGCAGATTTTGCTCAGCAGGATGCCCTCCTTGTTTTGTATAAATGGTTACACAACCGGTAGGGGCATATATAGGTTGAGTTAGGCGGTTTGAAACATTTAGACAACCCAACCGAACCCAATTATGACTCTTTGGAAAAATTTCAACTCAACCTATGAGTTGGGTTTGTGGGTTGCCATTATTTTTGTAAATAAGGGCGTGTCTTCGATTTTTAGTGACTCGGGAGTATTGTCAATCTTTCGATTTAATCATATATATGTAACAAGAACACCAATAAGACTATCGGTGCGCCCATTGACATTGTGCTGCGGGAGCACCTTGCTGTCATGAAAACGCCATATTTTACAGTAGTAGCTACTTAGTTTGATAATGGCTTAATATATAGATAGAAAGCCCTTTTTAAGTTTTTTGATACACAAGTAGATACAACAAATGAACTAATTATGCTTGCAAAAAGTATTTTGTATGCTTACCAACTATTTATATATATCGTTTAGTTTTATATATTTGTATTCATAACTTAATCCAATTATTTTAATGCTAATAAATTTAAAAATATAGCAACATGTAAATGGGGATGACAATTGGTGCTCCAAAAATGACCAAAAACGATAACGAGTCTTAGATTAGGTAATTATAAATAACAATTTAACAAAAATGTATATTAGCCATCGGTTGGTTGGTTAGGTTGACTTGACTTGACTTAGCCTAATCCAATTTCAACCTTATTAATTGATGGTTTTGAGTTTGGTGGGTTGAAGGTTTTTTGTACAGCCCTAACAAGTGGTACTTGTAACCGGTTACACAAGGCTTGGTGCAAAACCAATTTGGATAACTGGTTGGCCTGACTGTTACATATCCGGCTCGATCAGCATCTAAATCTAGAGGGTGTCTAATTTCGTTTAACCTTGATCGGTCGATAAGGACTAATTACGTTTGTCCATCTCTAATCCTGCTTACCAGTTGATCCCTACCTACTTGGAGATCAAAGGTTTTAAGTCACGAGGTGAAGAGTACTTTTTGTGAAGTTTTTTCAAGTATATAATATTCATATACGACAAATAGTCGTATGCATTCTTTCTCTTTGATGAAATTTAAACCTTTGACATGTTAAAGACTCAGCTCAACCTATAACCTCGAGCACTACTGGATCAATGACGCTTTGATTTGTTTCTGAGTTTTACCAAATATAAATATTATACGTACTTCTATAACATTATGCTTTTAAAAATAAAAACTTATGCACGCATTGTGAATATATAAATATGAAAAATAAAATGTTCACAAAGTATAATGCCTTTTTTTCACTCTCTACTCGTAATGAAAATGCAAGTACAAGAGTTTGACACGTCAATACTCATTCTCTTCATTATTTAAAAGAGTAAATTATACATTTGGTCCTTATATTATGTGAATTTTGTTGAAAGTGGTCCTTAAATTTCATTTATTACGTAGAACACCTGGTGACATGCACTTTTTCATGGATTTGGTTCGTGGATCGAACGGCCGTCTACTAGCTCTGGTAAAACTCCAGTGAAACCAATTCACAAAGAGATGCTTGACACATCACACTCTCTCCTCCTCGTACGTCTTCCCTCAAAAACAATTGTGGTGGTGGAGGGTGGGTTGACAATGTGTATGTGTATGCAAAGCAGTGGTTCCAGTGTGTATGTGTGTTACTACGATAAACTGTTGGTTTGATCCCTGTAGGTGGATATTGGTTATAGGTGGGGGTGCAACAAGGGTAAAAGGTGATAAGTGAAGATGAAGATGAAGATGGCGATGAGTTGTGGACGTGGTCAACAAGCCGGTTTGGGGTGGTGGAGTGAGGGTGGGATGAAGGATGTGTGGGCATCTGTGTGTATATATATTAGCCCTCCAAGTTTCAATGTTTACATTTTGGCCTCATATTTAAAAAAGAATAATTTAAAAAATGTTAAAATAAAGAAAAATATGAAAAGGCCAATTTTGCCCTAATTTTTAACGGACCTGACTAAACCAATGAAAAACGCATACCCCAAGAAGTTTTCCATAAAAAATGAAATCCAAAAACCAATTTCGTCACTGGGACCAAATCCGTAGTTTACTCTTATTTTGATTTTATAAAAATTTAATATACAAAGATTACAAAAGTTATACAAAAAAATAACACAACTTTTTCTTCAAAAAACCGATCTAACTACTTGTGTAGCATAGTTTGCTCGATTTTTAATTGAATTTTTTTTTTACTTTTATTATGACAATCTATCTCATATAAATAGAAAATAAAACCAGTAAATTGTTTATAAATCATTAATTGCAGGCGACATGATTATAAGTTAATTAATGTATATAGACGTTATCAAACTAGTCTATCACTTTGGGCTTTTGAATATTTCAAACGACATCAGAGTTCCACCTTGTAGCATCGAGATGGTAGGGCAAAAGATGAGTCACTAGGGTTTGTTTTTAAGTAACATCTTAGACGAATCTACGTCACCAATAAACAAGAAAGCTAGATAAATCTGATTAATGAGTATTTCAAGAATTGAAGTGAAGAAGTTTATACAGGTTGTCCCATATATATTAAGAGTGAATAAATTTAAGGTTGAACTGATATAAAAGAGATTAGTTTGTGACAAGTATTAAAAATAAAATAATACTGAATTATTATATATAGATATTAAAGCATATAATTGAGTTAATTTTGGCATATTGATTGGGGAGGGGCATTTGCATGTAAAGTTACATGGAAGAATGTAGAGTTAAATGATTCAGAAATATGAAATATGAAGGTACAAAGCCTATTTGCATTTATGAATTCCATCTTCATGTAAACCATTTTAAAAAATATACTTGGAAATTCACAATTACATGAAGATATTATAAAAAGCAATAAATTTTGCTACAAGATGACGATGTTAAGGTAAAGTAATAGCACCCAAACGACCCATTGGTGAGGGAAAAAAACACACATATATATATATATAATACAAACTGTAAAAACTTCATTCAACCAA
This sequence comes from Cynara cardunculus var. scolymus, assembly GCF_001531365.2. NCBI lineage: Eukaryota > Viridiplantae > Streptophyta > Magnoliopsida > Asterales > Asteraceae > Cynara > Cynara cardunculus. Next base: position 24,122,565 of record NC_037528.1, on the reverse strand, counting down.
TTATAACTTTTATTTTTATTTTTATTATGAGGGTTGATTGTCATCTTTAACTTGGAGAACGTTAATTATGGACATTATCATTATCATTTTTATTTTATTAATTTTAGTAAACAAATTTAATCAAAATGAGAAATACATTAAAAAAAAATTTAAGTTTTACATAGAAACAAAAATATATAAAACAATTTCATCAAGAAATGAATTATTTGAAATAATTTCATCATATTAAACAATTTCATGAAAGTTTTTCACTAAATTAAACAATGAATCGAGATTTTCACGATTTGTACAAATGATTTAGTTTTCTTTTTATCCTTCCCCTATATATGTATATATAATTGGGTGTAAACAATAACGGTGAGCATATAAGAAAGTACGAGAACAACCAAACCAAATGTAATTTTACACTAGAATCATGTGTAAAATCACATGTGATTCACACTTTGGTTGTTATCATGTTTTCTTATTTGGTTACTATTCTCGTTTCAACCAACTCTCTCTCTCTCTCTCTCTCTTTCTCTATAATATATATATATATATATATATATATATATATATATAATAAATGTACAAACTTAGAAATCAGTATTCATATGTTGTTTCACATATGAAAGAATACATGTGAAAATGTCGTGTTTATGTAGTATTGTTGCATCTATGAAATGTTTAAGACTATTTTGTCTGTGGAAAAAAAACAATCCTAAACGTTTCACATACGAAACAACAATGTATAAACACCGTATTTTACATATGTTGTTTCATAAAAACAAATTATAAAACAAAACATAAAAACCAGTTTGTACAAAATATTTTGATTTGTAAAGGAAGAGAACTATATATATACACACATATATATATATATATAATATATGTATATATCTATCTATGTGTGTGTGTGAACATGAATTATTGCGGGCAAGTGAAAAGAATAGGATTATATATGAGAGATAAAAATAGAGAGATGTTAATATTGAAAACAAAAATTGATATGATTAAAGCAGGGGTGTTGTGGTAGTTGGCCCAGTGTTCCTTCCGAATTTAATTGCTTTATCATCAAACTCTAGCATCCAACCACATGAAATTTGACAAATTAAAATATAAATTCAAATATATATATATATATATATGTGTGTGTGTGTATGTATAAGTATAATTATAAATAAATGAAAGATAAAAGGGACCCCCCCATTTCAACTCAACCCTTGTTGTCATTCATCATCATCATCTTCTTCTTCCTCCCCACTCTTCATATTGCTATTATTAAAGGCCACATATTCATAAATTCAAATATCCTCTTAAAAAATTCTATTATTTTATTTATTTATTTATATATTTATTGGGATTGGCTGCTGAAATGAAATAGATTATTATTAATAATAATACAAATAATTTAAGCAAAATAATTAGAAAGCAAGTAGAAGGAGACGTTTCCTCGTTTTTCAGATGTTTCTATCTTCTGACACATAACTTTGATATAAGAAGGAAGTGAGGGGGGATTTGTTGTTTGTTTAATCACACATCTACATCTTTCTCTCTCTAAAAAAGTTATCTTTGTTGTGTGTGTGTGTGTGTGTGAGAGAGAGAGAGAGAGAGAGAGAGAGAGCAAGCAGCTTATCATCATCATCATCAAAGCTGCTCAAATGATTTGAAAAGGAAGGTCAAATCAAGCACACACCAACAACACAAACATACCTTCCCTTCTTTGATCTATTCGCAGGTACTACTCCTCCATATCATACCCTTCCTAACCCTTCTTCACTAATCGGTATCTTACACACACATGTAAACACAAACACACACACACATCATATAGTATTTACATATATCATATATATATATAGAGAGAGAGAGAGAGAGAGAAAGCTCTATCACTGCAAACAGAGCAAAGAATCAACAGGTTAATTAATTTTCTTAACCTTTCTATATTGAATGAAATTCAAGATTTCTTGAAGTTGTCAGCATGGAGGAAATGAGTGAATTGTATAATGGTAATAAATAAATGACATGGGGGTATCTTTTATCCATCTCTTTTTTTATTTATGTAATAACCCCATCTGTCTCTCTCTTTCACACATCCTCTGTTCAGATGGGTTTAGAGAGAGAAAGTTTGATAACTGCATGAACTCCCTCTCTCTCTCTCTCTCTCTCCTCTCAGTCTATCTAGAAAACAGAACATCTATACCATGGAGGTTCGTATATGATGTTGTTGACGTCACTGTAGAATAAAATCAAAGCTAGTACTAACAGATTTCAACCTGTTCTTTGGTCCGGTTTCAGATGGTGATGATGACGATGATGGTGCAGCTGCAGCACCTGCACACTCGCATCGGAGTTCCATTCCAAATCTCCCCTTCTTCAGGTACCTCCTATTGATCTCTCTCTCTCTCTCTCTCTCTATATATATATATATATATGCATATGTGTGTGTGTACACATCAAATTATGATCTAGAATGGACCAGTGATCGGGCCAGAATTCGGCGGGGGAAGTTTCTTTGAGTCACTGAAGCTAAATTTCGATAAATCTATCAAACCTCAGTAATTAGTTTTGTGGGTATGATGTATAGATGATCGTTTCTTTGTGTTCATTTAATTAATCCCAGGTTTTCTTTGATGAAGATTATAGGCAGTTGTGAACATGTACCAGAAAGTGTAGAGGCCGTGAATTGAAATAGGTTTTTGAAGAAATCATAGATATAAAGAAGATACAAGTAAGAAAGATCGATGGCAACTTACTACAATGGAAATTCAGAAATTCAAGGTGGGGATGGGTTACAGACACTGGTTCTGATGAATCCTGGTTATGTTAATTACTCCGACAGCCAACAACCACCGCAACAGCAGTCGTCGCAGCCTGGGAATTTCATGTTCCTAAACAATCATCAGCACACATCTTTGTCGCACGCGTCACCACCAACCCCTTCCCAGACTCAACAATTTGTTGGCATCCCCCTCTCGGCACAACCACCGGTCTCTATTCATCCACAACACGATATGTCTGCTCTCCACACCTTCATCCCAAGAGTTCAGTACAACATGTACAACCCGGTGGAGATGGCGGCACCACCACATGAGGTCACCAGATTCCAGCAAGGTCTGTCCTTGAGCCTCTCCTCTCAACAATCGGGGTTTGGATCTCAGGCTGCCGGAGTACCCACCATTTCTCACACCACCGGCGATGATGGGAGAGCCCCTGGTGGTGGTGGTGGTGGTGGTGGTGGATCTACACCGTCAGCATCAGGGGTTTCAAATGGTGTCAGCAGTATGCAGAGTGTGCTGTTGAATTCCAAGTACTTGAAGGCCACCCAAGATCTTCTTGAAGAAGTGGTGAACGTGGGCAAAGGTGTTTTCAAGAATTCCGATCAGTCTAGCAAGAATCTCAAGACTGTCGGCAACGGTGGTGGTGGTGGTGGTGGATCACCACCAGCAACTAGAGAAGGGTTGAGCGGTGAAGAAACCAGCGCCAAACATGGTGATGGTTCTGAACTTACTACTGCAGAGAGGCAGGAAGTGCAAATGAAGAAAGCAAAGCTTGTAAACATGCTTGATGAGGTAATTGATCAAAGATTTTCAATTGCTCCATCATCACATTCTTTTGGTTGCTTTCTTCAGTCAAAATTCATCGCTGTTACTAAAGATTCGAACTTCCTGTGTTTAAATTTGTGGGTTTTTGAAGGTGGAGCAGAGGTACCGACAATATCATAACCAGATGCAAATTGTAATCTCTTGGTTCGAACAAGCCGCTGGAATTGGGTCTGCAAAAACCTACACAGCACTAGCACTTCAGACGATCTCGAAGCAATTCAGGTGCCTAAAAGACGCGATTATGGGACAGATTAAGACTGCAAGCAGGAGCTTAGGTGAAGAAGACAATTTCAGTGGTGGAAAGACTGATGGTGGGTCAAGGCTGAAATTTGTAGATAATCAGATCCGGCAACAGAGGGCTTTACAGCAACTGGGAATGATCCAACATAATGCTTGGAGACCACAAAGAGGATTGCCTGAGCGTTCTGTTTCTGTTCTTCGTGCTTGGCTTTTTGAACATTTCCTCCACCCGTAAGAATCAAAACTGAAAAGGAATTTTCTCAGACTTAATTTGTGTTCTTCCATTGATTTCTAATGGAATTTTTGCAAATTCTCTTCAGATATCCTAAGGATTCAGACAAACATATGCTTGCAAAACAAACAGGTCTTACTAGGAGTCAGGTATATTTCAAATTATTTCGTGATATCTGCTTCAATATTGCGGTTTGATTGATTCATGATGATATTTTATATCCAGGTTTCGAATTGGTTCATAAATGCTCGAGTGAGGCTGTGGAAGCCGATGGTGGAGGAGATGTATTTGGAGGAAATCAAGGAACAAGAACAGAACAGATCAGATGAAAACAAAATGAGCAAAAGCGAACAAAGCGAAGAGAATTCATCATCCAAGCAGGAGAAAAGTCTGTCACCGGAGAACTCAAAAAGAGGATTCAAATCCAACAATCTGGAGAATTCTTTTATTCACGCAGACCAAAACAATCACCCTCCACCGCAAATGTCTGTTTCCACAGGCGTCTCAACATCTCCTGCCGCCACCGGAATCAACTTCCAAAACCCTTCTGGTTTCACCCTCATTGGCTCCTCACAGATGGAAGGAATCACACAATTCAGCCCCAAGAAACCAAGAAACAGTGATAGGCAGCAGACTTCAGATGTAGGTTTTACGCTAATGAGCAACCCAACTGATTTCATGGGCAGTCTAGGTGGTTATCCAATTGGGGAAATAGGGAGGTTTAGCGCTGAGCAATTCCAAGCACCATATTCAGGAAATGGAGTCTCTTTGACTTTAGGTCTCCCACATTGTGATAATCTATCAATGTCCGGATCCCACCAGAATTTCCTCCCTAATCAAAACATTCAACTCGGTAGAGGAGTGGAACTAGATGAATCCAACGAGTTTGAAGCTATGAATCAACAATCTTCTTCACACTCTGCAGCCATGTATGAGACCATGAACATTCAGAACCAGAAAAGGTTTGCAGCACAACCTTTGCCGGACTTTGTTGCTTAAGAAAAACAAGAAAGAAGAAGATTCACCTTAGAACAGGTCTATACTTTGAAGAACAAGACCATTGGAGTTCTTTATAGATATAGATTAGGTTTTCTAGATTATATGGATGTATATTAATTTTGTACCAGCAGATGGATAGAATGGATTGGTATATCGTATGTATCATGTATGTATGTAAAACTAGCTATATCTTTGGATGGGGGGTATACAAAAGAAATATTTATAATTAGTCATCATCTTCCTTCAGTTATTAAATGAGTGTTCTAACTTAGATCACCGTTGTGATTTCATAATAGATGTTAAAGGAACAGGACAATAGCAATAATGAAACCAAATTTCAAAATAATTGAAGCAGTAATGATGAGGGAGACCCTGCAAAGTTTACCTCAATTTTGGTCTACCAGATGGTCATTTAATATTTAGGACCACTGACGATTCGGACAACATTCTTTTGGGTTCCCACTCCATCTGGCTCATTGTTCTTCAGTACAAAAGGTGTTTGGTGCATTCATTTTCTTTTATATGGCTCTCCACCTGCACACACACAGAGCAAGATGTATTTAACATTGAAGAGTATACGATGATTCACGCAACGCAGAATAAATTAATGGAGTTTCATCTATGAAGTATTTAGGCAATCAGAAGATTGCATGATGGTAATTCACTGAAAGAAAAAAAAATTTAGTACAAAGCATATTCTGTATTAAAAAGGGTGACTAGGAATTACACTTGAATGTTCATAAATGGATTTATGACTGTTAGGTGCTGCATATTCTGTATGGTGTATACAGGTCATTTTTGCAGAAGGATCCAACAAGCAGGACCATCCAATTATTATAAATCCTGACAAAAGGGCGTGGCCTAATATTCATATCCTGAACAGACTTTATTAGAAATATCAGCGAAAAGATATATATTGCTGAATCCAACAGAAATGACAAAAGAAGCCATGGGTGTAGTCAGGTTATATCCACAAAGTAACATATAATTGTGCAATCCAGTCTGCTGCAATGATACATATTTGAAGCCAAAAGATTTTTGTAAAAAGAAGAAAACTTGTGAAAGTTCATCTTCAAATGGCGAATGATTCTTCCTATTAGATTCAACCAAGAGAAAGAAAGGGATCATTATGTCAATGTAGGACATTTGAATATGTTTAGGCCACTAGTTCTTGAAGTCAATTCGATTCTCAGCAATCATGTTGAAAGCGAAATACCATTATACCAATATGTAAAACTGATTCTGGTCACCCTGTTTTCTTCACATTAGCTCCTAAGTGGTGTTTGGAATTGGAACACAATTTTTTTTATTCATCTATTGCCATGAAGAAGATGAGGTGTAGTCATAGGTGAAATGGACAAAGGAAATGAGAGCTATATTATTTGAATTCATATCATCAAGTATGTGTGTTTCCTAAACATTTACTCGAAATCTTAGCCTGATGGCAATGCAAGAATTATTGAAACAAATGCTGACTTCAAAGACTGATAGATTTCACCATCCATTTTAATTACGGACAGTCATTGCATCAGTTATCGGAGACTGATGTAAGGCTCCATAAATCTCACCACAGGAAAGTGAAACTTCAGCCATCTGAAGCGACTTTATAGTACGTTACACTGCCATACTTTATCGCCTCTAAGACCACAGTAATTTTTTGAAATGGGTAAAACCTCTAAGACCATAACAATTATTTAAATTGGCTAAAACCTCCAAGTGTATAGCAGTTACCTCAATCTTTAGCTTTGTGCCCCTGGCGTGTAGCTCAGTTGGCAAAAAGGCAGCGTGACTTTGCCTAAATACAGGGTCCCGGGTTCGATCCCAAGTCCCCTTCTAGCCTCAGCCGCTGAGTGAGCCAAAAATGTCCCCCCCCCTCCTCCCCCTCCCACACGTTGGTGTCCTTTGAGGTGGGTTCCGTGTGGAACCGGCTGGAGTTGCTGGTAAGTCATTTCCATTCAATCTTTGAAAATCAAGGTGCTACCGACGATGTAGTCTTAATTCTTATTTCTTTGTCTTATGTCCAGCATTCGCTCATGTATAAGTTAGGTATCTAGGGAAGATAATGACAACCTCTCTTTAGCATAGTTGACAGGTGAAAAGCAGGCATGGTTTCCACTTTGGAAATGTGATTTTGTAAACAAGATACTAACAAACACCACAAGTCAATATCCTAAAACTTAGTTCTGATTCCCCGTCATCTCCTATGGACAAACTACAAACCATTTCTCACAGATATTTCATATTTGGGTTGGGAGGAGGAAGACTTTTAACCCAAAATTTTGATCTTCAGTTTGCACAAAAACCAAAGGGCATATGCTAACCATAAAAGTGATAGTTGCAGCAAAATTATCAGCATAGGCACATGGTCCAGCATTCAACCAACTTGGATAAATCATCACCAATTTGGTCCAGCATCTCCATATTGAACTTAAAACACACAAATTAAGTGAAGCAAAACAAGGAATGGACCCTCCAACTTTGACATAATTTCATGAACACATCAACTATAATGTCTCCAATAACTACAACCCATGTTAAATTTAGGAGTCTCTTTCAGAGCATTTGACAAACACCCTGTGTGCATTAAAGTCCACACCCAGAAATCATCGTCTGCATCAAGCGTATTGAATTTCTATCCCAATCCAACCACAAAGTTCATTACTTTCTTCGATCATCGACATAAGCAAACACTTCCTCTTTAAAATCCATATCCATTAAAGGGTAATTTTTTATTTGCAAAGATTGTTCATATGAACAGTACTAGTAATTGGAAGACAACCCGATTCCTATAACAATACAAACGAATAAAAAGTTGCTTCTGCAACAGTCCTAGACTTCAAATACTTCCAAATTTTGTATGTGGCTAGTTTAACAGCTTAAATATGAATCTTGTACGAAAATTTAACTCAATAGGCCATCCCAAAACCTAGATTTTGGGGTAAATTGCCGTAACGTAGCAAATTTTGAAAAGGGAAAGAGAAAATAACATCATTGACCTAAGAAACAAGGGTTTTGAATCAATTTTGAATGCAAACATATGGACTGCGTGGTTGGCGGCTTGGCTATAACCGACAAAACCAAGTCCAAGAAACGGATGAATTGATCATCAGCGCTTACGTATCGTACGTGGTCGTTATCACCCGTCTCCATTCTTATGTGATAATTTTTTCCTTAAAAGGAACTCTATACTATTTCTTTTGCAAAATAAATACAATATAATGTATCTATACTATATTATAAAGTATTTAATAAAAACTCTTAAAAATAATACATAAAGTAATGTTTATTGATGCATATTACTTAAAATTCAACATTACAAATAGAAAGTGCATAAATACATTTTATTAAAGCTCTATATTTGAATTCGTATAATTAACTGTAGATAAACATAATTAAATATATAATAAATATCATTTTAAATATAAAAAATTTAAAATATAATGAAAGATAATTATTGATTTCTAACAGAATACTTGATTATTATCTTAAAATTTTATTTTATTAAACCAAAAATAAATTAGTTCGTTTCTAAACTTTAATTAATTATAATAATAAAAATTGAATTAAAGAAAATACCCAAAAACGAGAACTTTTAAATAGTTAATTTAATACTAATTTCGCTTATTTTTAAAAAATTTATACAATCTTCAAATTTATATTTCGTTCAAAAATAAAAACATTTTTTTTTTCTCAAAACCACATAAAATCGCATTATAATATCGATATAGTCAAAATATAAAAACGAAACATTAAAATTAAAATGTATCTTGCTGCATTGCATGAGCAACCTCCTAGTTCTTTCTAAACAACAAAATAAATATAACGTTGTTTTACGGATTTGCTCCTTATGGTCCTTCAAGTTTACACCTTGGTAAATTATCATTGAATTGACCTATAAACTTCCATGATAAGCCTCCATATATATTTCTTCTTTTGGAATTTGTAACACCCCAAATCCATATTTGTATATAATCACATATTTTATTTAATATGAAATATAAATTTACACATTAGTCTCATTATATATAAAATGCTACACTTAAAGGTAGCTACAAACTTTTTCTATTCACATCAAGTAGAAGACTTGTAAACATAACAAGTTCTCAAATGCATATAATATAACAGCTTCCATAAATCCACATATGTAAGCAATCATAATATCTTCAAATTTTTCCCTTTCTCTTATCCTCCAAATGTGTCTGACTTGTAATGCATATTTTAAAACACAAAATGTGGGTTAGATCATGAGGTCTAGCGAGAAATCTCTTTTGATTACTATTACATGGTGAAAATCACCAAAACACTTTTAGAAAACCTATATTTGTATTAATAACAAATAAACATTATTTTATTGAAACAAACCTCTTTGTCGCATCATATAGATGAGACAACGCCATTTTATCACATCAAACTCATTGAAGTATCAAACTTGTCTCATCAACACATAAAATACCAACTTGTCGCATCAACACATAAAATACCAACTTGTCGCATCTCATTGATATGATTACATTTTTATCGCATCATATAGATGCGATAATATACTTCCTCGCATCACAGGGATGTGATTACCTCATTTTGTCGCATCACACTGATGCGATAATCCCACATTGTCGCATCACACTTATGCGATAACTCCATTCCTCGCATCACAAGGATGCGATAACATTTATACTCGCATTATAAGAATTCGATAAAACCAACTCATCGCATCATACAGATTCGATAAACCACACTCATCGCATCATGAAGATGCGATAATAGTTTCCATAAGTTCAAAGTTCCATTTTTAACATATAGAATGTTTTGTCATCCTTATATCAATATACGTCTCTCCTGATTATATCACCCTTATCACAATATACGTCTTTCCTGATTATATCATTCTTATTCCAACCAATTGATAAATACATATCAAAACAAAAAAAAATATTCTAAAAATAGCATATAACATCTTCAAAACCTATGTATGAAACCATACGGTTTCTTTACCAAAAACATATCAAATGATGTTTGTGAAAGTAAAACTCACCTTATAATCACAAAAAAATGATGATAAACAACATCAAATTTCAACTAACAATCACAAAAACCAGCTTCTTCTTCCTTTTCTTCAATTTACTTTGAACTAGAGAACACACACAGATAAGACTTTCTCTTAACAAAACCCCAAAACAAGATGTATTTAAAAAAAACTCACATACATAATTTTTTTTAAAAAGGGGGTGGGGTGTTTAAGATATTTTAAGCGCATTTCAGAACAATCCCCCAACTTCAATTGCTCAACTAAAACAACCCTCAAACTTTTAATCAATACAACCTCGTTATCACAAAATTAGGAGCCGTTTATCAAACATTTACCCTGTAAGTGCTTAACGGTAAAATTTAACACTATTATGTATTTACCGGGTAAGATTTTAGTCCACCAAAACGACATATTATACAACAATTTACTCGGTAAGCGCTTACCGTGGTAAGAATTGTCGTCCTCACTTACTAGGTAAGACTCTTGATCCTTGTCTCACTCTTACCGAGTAAAATTCTTGGTCCTTACTATATTCATCCGGTGAGGTAATGTTACTTGGTAAACGCTTACCCGGGTAAGCGTTTGGTAAACGACCCCTGAGTCCTTTATTCTAACATCCATCCACCTTGTCTGTTAACTATAATTGTAAAAATAGTCATTTTACCCTTTTCTATCTTCTAATATTTTTTTTTTTTGCAAAAGAGAACCCCTAAATCATTTTTCTCTCCACTCGACCTCAACTCTAAATGTGTCGAAACCTCCCTCCCCCCCCCCCCCCCATGTTTTCTTAACTTAAACTCGCACACTTAGCCATAATAGCTCTAATTCAGCCCACTATAAGGGGGCTTTTGGTTTGTCGGAATCTGATGTAATTGAAATGGTCAATTCCGTTGACCAAATTCCATTTTGACGTTTGGTTACCTATGGAATGGAATTGAATTCCAAACATTCCCTTAAATGTGGATTTGATCATTCCTTCATAAAAGTGATGGAATTTAAATCCATTCCAACCAGTATTTTGAAAATAACAAAAATACCTTCATTGAAAGTTAAAACCCTAGCCACTAATTTAAACTCTTTCACGATCGATTTCTTCCTCTCAATCGACAGATTATTTTGGTTATTCTCCTTCATCGATTGAAGTCTGGACTCCTTCACGATCGATTGTTCCTTTGTGAATCCTTCACCGATCGATTTCTCAAACCTGTACTCCTTCCATTCGATTTTTGCTTCCGTTCGATTACAGTTTCCATTCGATTACTGCTTTCATTCGAATACTGCTTCCATTCGATTTATGCTTCCATTCTATTACTGTTTCCCTTCGATTACTGCTTCCCTTCGATTACTGCTTCCCACTACAAAAATGCTGGGTATCAGCAAGGGAAAATTCCCTCGCTGATCCGTCGCTGATACTCCGTCGGTCAAACAGTCGTAGGTAATGCTATCAGCGACGGATCAGCGACGGATCAGCGACGGATCAGCGACGGAAATCAGCGACGGATTTGCGACGGACACTTTCAGCGACGGATCAGCGACGGATGTATTTAGCGACGGATCAGCGACGGATTCCGAGGGAACTTTTCAGCGACGGATTTGCGAGGGAATAGAACCGAATAAAGCCCATTAAGGCCCAATAAAACCGAATAAAGTCCATTAAGGCCCAATAAAACCGAATAAATCTCATTTAGGCCCAATAAAGCCTAATAAAACCGACTCGACGAGTATATATATAAACATCAATCCAATCGTGGTTACAACCACTACACATCTATATATATCGTGTATACA
>NC_037528.1:24085573-24110096 GCF_001531365.2 Cynara cardunculus var. scolymus | reverse complement strand
GTCAATTATATATACACATATATACACGATGTGTACTAGTTGCTAACCATGATTGAGTGGATGAATATATGTTTAAACGTATGTGTATATGTGAATGTATATCATTTTGATCTCTCACAACGGGTATATATACTTATAACATATGCATATATCGCGGTTAGCAACCACAACATATATATATATATACACACACACACACACAAACAACACATGACATGCATACATACGATATCAACACATAAAAATGAGAAAATAGGAAAAATAGAAAAATCCCTCGCTGATCCCTCGCAAATCAGCGAGGGATCAGCGAGGGAAATGACAAAAATTCACATTCCTTCGCTGATCCCTCGCTGATTTGCGAGGGATCAGCGAGGGATTCTGATTTTTGTGATTTCCCTCGCTGATCCCTTGCTGATTTGCGAGAGATCAGCGAGAGATTTTGAAGAAGAAAGTTCCCTCACAAATTAGCGAGGGATCAACGAGGGAATGAGTTTTTTCGGAACTTCCCTCGCAGATCAGCGAGGGAATGAGTTTTTTGGAATTTCCCTCGCTGATCCCTCGCTGATCAGCGAGGGAATATTTCCCTCGCAGATCAGCAAGGGATCAGCGAGGGAATGTGTTTTTTGTCACTTCCCTCGCTGATCCCTCGCTGATCTGCGAGGGAAAATTTTCCTCGTTGATAGTCGTCGCTGATACCTGATTTTCTAGTAGTTTCCATTTGATTACTCAAACCTTACTGCTTCCTTCATCAAAAGGTAACCCATAGCATCACTGCGTTGATTTTTTAGGAGCACTGCTTCGACCCATAGCATCACTGCTTCCTTCATCAAAAGGTAACCCATAACATCACTGCTTCGACCCATAGCATCACTTTTTCCTTCGACTGGAAGCTGAGGCTGAAAAACACAGACGGATGAGGGAAAGAAAGATAAAATGTAAGAAAAAGGAGATGTTTTACTGTTTTAATTTGTTCTTAATGTAATTAAAAAAATTAAAAATTAAAAAAAAAATCAAAGAAAGGGTATTTTTGTCATTTTTGATCATTCCATTCCAATTCTATTGCAAACCAAACAGACAGATTCTAATTCATTAAACATATTACATTTCATTTCTGCCAACCAAACACTTGGTCAAACCTGATAATATTTCATTCCAATTCCTCCCAGATTCCAATTCCTTTGACAGATTCCATTCCTTCAGAAATCATTCTGCGAACCAAACGCCCCTTAAACCTTTTATAGACTATGGAATTGCACCATTTGTCGATTTGGAGGGTAGCCATCAGTACAGTGGAGTTTTGAAGTGGGTGTCTATTGATTTGGAGGGCATCATCTGTTGAAGATTTGGTAATGGAGTCTTTTGGTTTCTCGATCTTGTTCTCCTTGCTTAAATCAAGCGATGATGTTTTGAAGCAACCATTACGTTGGACTTTTGAAGTCCCCTGTCCTTTGTGTGTCTTGAAAGCAATGACTCCCCCACCCCAACCTAGCTTCCAGGCTAACTCAATACTTCTGCTTCTACTCTGCATCTCATCATCTCGAAGGAGTTTTGTTGTGACTGTATCTCATATCATCCATCTTCAGTTTGTGCATTTTTAGTTCACGTTTTGATTTATATATTCAATTCTAGGGTTTGATTTAGACTTTCAATTTTAGTTTCGATTTAGGGTTTTTTTTGTTTAAGGTTTGATTTACAACTTGTATCACAAAAATTCGTAATAAATTGTTTATGGCTTTTGATTATAAAATTGTTTGGTTCTTGATGTACTTTTTGAATGTATTTGATTTAAGCTTTTAATTAGGTTTTTGGTGTTCATGTTCATGTTCTTGGTGGTTGGAGGTTGAATAAAACATAATGCAAACAAGTATTTATATTTCTAAGGAATGTGAGGGGATAGCAGACGAAGAGAGAGTCCTTTTTAGAATTACAAAAACATGCCATGTGGCATTGTTTTAGAGAGGAGAAAAAAGGAAATTAAAAAATAATACAAGTAATTACTTATTTAAAATAATTTATGTTTTTTTATAAAAGTCTTTATCAATTTATTAAAAGTTAAAATGATTTAACTTCTTCAAAAACTTTTTATTACCGGTTTGACACCACATAGGGAAAATTCGTAATTTACTTTTTATAAACTTTAATTAATTCATCTTTTGGTATATTAATCATTAAGAAAATTGATTAAGAAAATATGTTCAAATAACCAACTATTAATCCATGTTTACAGTTTTTGAGTTTCAAGTTAAGTTTTCTTAAATACATAAGTGTATTTGTTGAGTGTTTGTAATTAAAAAAATTCGTACTATTTTTGGTTTTTTTGGATGTTTTCTGAAAAGTAACGATATTTTTTGTTTGATCATGTTAAAGTTATTTAATTAGTTTATTGGTAATAAAAGACGATTTAAATTTTATCTTTTGAAATATATTTTAGTCATTTAAAAAGATGAATTTTTCTTCCTCGTATTTTAGATCTCTTTATAATAAAATCGGGTTTATAGTATGTTAAAAATGAATAAGTATCTTAATAACTATTTTATAACCCTAAAGTGCTTCTATATAAACACACTCGAATGAGTTTTTTGGACCTTTCAATAAGTTATATAAGACATTTAAAGTAAAGTGTCATATTAATTTTTCACTAAGACACTTTTGATAAATATCTATTAACATATTTTCTATAAAACTAATATACTTTTTCAATATATGAAAATTGCAATTATTCAAACATGTACTAAAAAAACAAATTATCTATTTTATGAGTAAATTACAAATTCCATCCTTGTGGTTTCATGATGATCATAAAGAAGGTCCCTAGACCCTGAAATTCATGACTAGAATCCTCGTGGTTTTATGTTCGTTGTGGATTAAATCTCTTGCCTTCACATCTATTAGAAAACTCTGTTAAGTCAAGGGCATTTTAGTCTTCCGCTTTCTATTAAAAATAATACTATTTACTACTTTTTTATTTTATATCAAAAATTATATTTAAATATCGATAACATGATATTATTTTTTATAAAATAATATTATTTATATAACATATAATATATGTATATGCAATACATAGCCGGAGACACAACCCCCCTTCCCTCGTTTTTCCTATAACCACACCCTCCCTTCCCTTTGCAGTTTCCCGACAAACACTCCCTCTTCCTTTCTCGGTGAACGCCACTCACGTCCCCCTTCTTGTTTTTCCTACAAGACCATCCCTGCAACTCCTTCAACACCATCTCTTCCCTCCTAACCCTTTGTCTTTCTCATCTCATCCTCCCCATCTTTAGATGTCGACGGTAACCAAATCTCGAACCAGACCTCCCCATTTTTCTGATAACCCCTCCCTCCTCGTTTGAGTGGTTGTTGCATATTTGAACCAAACCTAAGCCCATTTTTTTTAACATACATTATGTTTTGAGAACTATTGTAAACCATTACACATGTTTCTAACCTAAAAAACCATTAATGAAAACAAAAACGAAATGAAGAACAAGAACAAGTTTGGGACGTTCCTTATAGTTTTTAATTTTGCTTTTGATAGTGATATTAACTTTGATGGTGTTAGTCCAGAATGAGATGAGAGAAACATAACAAATAATTGTGGAAGGGAGATTGAGTGCAATTACATAGATTTCACTTAATTTTAATTCTTGTTGATAATATCATCAAGAATTACACTCTGAAAACAAAGATTGATGCGGAAATAGGAAGCTAGAACATATTAAACTATCCTAAGCAATCTTTCACTCAGGTTACAAAATAATTAACTAGCACTGAGAAGTTAGTATGTGAGAATGGATGAGTAGCCAGTTTCTTTAGATCACATGGCGAGCTATTATAAACGTCCTTGAATGGGAAAAGAACCCTGACTTAAATACCACTATGTGCATTAAATGCATGATAACACATGTCACTTGGGGATAAGATGCTCAACGTTCACTTTAGAACTTTGGAAAGTCCTTGTCATCGTACAAGGTAAAACGACTTGTCGCTGGGACATAATCCAGACATTTATGAAATGTCACATCAAGAGCATATTAGAACAAACATATCTTTTTAGGTGTTCCAAAGAATGTCTTTGTCAAATATAAAGTTCGTGAGATTTGGTCAAAAAAAATTCCTGTAGACGTATCTTTAGATTGATCGGCCGATAGTCTAGCTGACTATCTGATCAACAAATTCGGCTACTAAGAGGGAAGGATTGATGAGCAAGATGGATAGTAGATATTAACGGTTGATCTACTTCTTGAGATATCTACTAGTCTTAGGTGTTGTCGATCTAATAATTTCATACCAAATCTTTTACAACTGAAGAGCAAAAACTATCTAAGTGTAAGATGATACATATGAGAGGAGTAATCAAACGGTCAACAACAAATCCATAAGTAACCCAACAGATGGTTTGGATTTTTTTATGAGTTCTAATGATTTAGATTAGATTTGGTATGTATGGGTGTGTTTTGGTGTATGTATGTGAGATTTTTAATGCTCGAAAAAGATGACCGAAAAGGAGTTGGGAGAGGACGATCAGAAAGCAGTCGTTAGTAAAGTTCACCAATAATAGAAAGGGTTGGTGTGAGGTAGGGACACATAGTATAAATTAAGTGGATGGTTATAAATGTTTTTTAAATAATGGGTAAAAAGATCGAAATGTTCTTAACTGAACGAAGTCTTTTTAACAAAAATTAGGACAAGTGACTCAATCCATTACAAAAATGAAATCATAGAGACCCTAGTCATAAATTTTAGGGTTAGAGATTTTTCGTAACAAAGATGAAACTACAAGGACAAATTTGTAATTTACTCTTATTTTATTTATGTGTTTTGTAATATAATCCAAATATTTTATTGAATAAGAAGCAACATGTGAGAATGATGTAAAATAGGAAAGTTAAATTAGTCTGTTTTATGTCCCTGTTAACTCCCATCCACATCATTGCCTCCATGGTTGACCGATACAAAAGCATACATGTCACTATTGCTATTTAATTATTACTCTTCAAATTAATACCTCATATTATACATGTATGCATGCATGCATACATACATACATATACTAGATATATATATATATATATACCTATACATACATATAAAAGACATTTTTTGAGATCTAATGTAATTTGTGGAATCGTGAGATACAATATAAATCACAAATCATACTAAATTAAAAAGAGTGAATTACATTGGTGGTCCTTGTAGTTTGCTTAAATTTTGGATTCGGTCTCTAAAACAAACCATCTACATTGGTGGTCCCTAATTTTTTATTTTCATAACACCAATGGTCCTTCACTTAATAACGTTAGTTAGCAACCGTTATGAAAGACTAACCGGTATTTGAACAAACTATAAGAACCAAAACTGTAATCTACTCTAAAATATAACGTGAGTCACGTTTTTTTAAATTTTTTTTATTAAAAAATAACTTATATATCCAATTACAAATCAAATTTTTTTAAAAGTACATATTAAATAAGAATCTTTATATTTATTTAAAAACTATTAAATTCATAACAAATTGAGAATTAAAAAATCTCAAGTTCAAAAAAAAGGGAAATCAAGATAAATCCACATATTTTTTAGATCAGGATTGTAATATGCGAGCAAAATATTTATAATTAAGTTCGGTTAGCATAAGATTATTAATATATCGTCAAACTACAAAGAATTAAAATAACAACAAAATAAAAAATATAAATTAAGATTAAAAAACATCGATTATTTAAATAAAACTATCACTACAACAAAATTAGATTTATATAACACAAAAAAAAAATTAATCGTCCTAAAAACTCATCCTTTTATAAGACGCTTGTTTTTATAGGAAACTTTTTTAGATAGAACACTTTGATATATAACCGTAAATTAACCGAACTTAATTTCAATATTTTGCTCGCATATTTTAATTATACACTCAAAAGATATGCAAATTTATCTTGATTTCCTTTGTTTTTCTAAATTTGAAATTTTTTAACAACATTTTTTTATAAATTTAATAGTTTTTAAAAAATATAAAGATTTTTTGTTAATATGTATTTTGTTTTAAGATATTTCATTTGTGATTGGATATATAAAAAATTTAATCAAATAAAAAAACTTGAATCACATAATTTTAGAGCAAGTTATATTTTTAGTCCTTATAGTTTATTTAAATTACCGATTAGTCCTTTATTACAGTTGCTAACTAGTGTTGTTAAGTGGAGAGACCATAAATGTTATGAAAATAGAAAGTTAGAGACCACCAACATAGATAGTTTGTTCTAGTGATCAAATTCAAAATTTCAGCAAATTATAGGGACCAACAGTATAATTCACTCAATTAAAAAAATTAGTAATTATAATTTTAAATAAAATTTAAATAAAGGTTATTGTTGGCATCTTGCAAATTTCCTTTCTCTTCTCTCCTCTCCTCTCATTAACAACATAATCTAAAAAATAAAACAAAATCTCACACATTATGAACACCAAGTCACATAACAATAATCACCAAGTAACATATTGTGATCATCTTATGAACAAAAAAAAATACAAATACAAAAAACCAAAAAAACTACAGATCCTTGAAGACCTTGTGTAAGGACTTGAATATATAAAATAATCAAAACTTAAACACCTATCAAGCATCTCCGGTGAACCTAGAACAAAACCTTATAATATCGATATGAACCACTGTCAAATATGATGTTTCAATTAAACACTGTGACAATCTGTTTTTTTACAAATGGTGATCACCTTGTAAACAAAATGTGACACAACAACACCAAGGACAAAAAACCCCAAAAAGCTAAAGATTTCTAAAAACATTGTGTAAGGACTTGGATCATATTGTGAGCAATATTAATCAATGTTTTATGGAGAATTTATGAATTTTCTATTTATGACATAAATAAATTAAGTAAATGTATTTATAAGTTGTATTTTTTTTATTACTAAATTGCTTTTTTATATATCTATTTAATAAATAACATAATTATCTTAAGTAAGTGGCCCGGAATGGATCTCATAGAGCTCACAGTTTTTAGGATTATCATTTGATTGAGCCTCTATATAGGGAGGTCTTTTTTTAAAAACCAATGAAATTGTGATAACCTTAAAAACTAGTGTACATCAAGTGTTATTTCATATGAGTTTTTTTCCCTTCATCTAAGAGTAGAATTTAGAATATTAATTAACATAAATTTGTTTAACAACGTGTTTGTTTCATATGTATTTGTTTCATAATGCGAACATTTTTAATGTGTTTGTGAAATAAAAGTTACACGTAAATTTGTGAACCTACATACATATAAAACATACAAATTGTGAAACAAATGTATGTTAATCAATATATTAAATGTATCCTTAAATGATAAAAAATCATGTAAAATAATATCTTAAAATAAAAGTTCTCATGTTTATTACGATACATGTAATTTATAAATAATTAAACCCATATATATAGGACGGTAACACACACACACACACACACACATATATATATATATATATATATATGTATATATATATATATATATTGACGGTAGTCAAATGAGAACTACAAAAAGATTGAGAACCTTAAGAACTAATTTCAACTATGTAATCACTCCAATCTAGCAACCTTAATTAATGTTCAATTTGTAATTAAGGAAGGACATGATGGTAATTTTTTTTTGATTATTTTCCTTAATGGGGACAAAATGATAGTGCGCCACATGTCTTGTACAATAATGAGTTGTTTACAACGAATGATGTATCATTTATCATGTTCAGTTCATTATTCATGATGAATGTGGATAATCGGAGACACGTGTCGCCATTTCCTTTGTCCCCTAGTTCACAACCGAAAACTAGTATGTAACTGAACTTTCCCCTCTCTCTAATATATATAAGCCACTCCAAACTAAATAAGATTAGTCTATCCCATCAGGTTAGGGTTTGAGTAAGGTGGGATATACTTAAACTTGATATATATCTTAAGAGCGTCTTCTATAACTATACTATAGTTTTCTCTAAAATGAAGTCTCAAGTTAAAATCTTTAAAAAAGATTACATTCAACTAAGGGGCCGTTTACCCAAATACTTACCCGGTAAGCGCTTACCGGTAGGAGTCAACATTATAATCTATTTTATCAGATAAGATTGTGGTATATTAAAACAGTATTGTATGCAACAATTTACCCAGTAAACAAACCCGGGTAAGAGTCCTCACCATCACTTACCGGATAAAGACTTTCTATCCCTATCATTGCTCTTATCGGGTAAGATTTTCAGCCCTTGTCATGTGCATCAGGTGAGGAAAGTTACTCGATCCATACTTACCGGGTAAGTACTTAGTAAACGGCCCCTAACTTAAATAGATTTTCTAATTTAACAATTGTATCATCCACTATATTATTAAAATTTTCATTACATTTAATAAAATATTATTTTTCTCTTATAATTAAACACTTAATTTTAGTATTGTCTCTTATTGATGATAAAAAAAAACAAGGGGTCGTTTACCTAAATGCTTACCCGGTAAGCGCTTATAGTAGAAGTTAACACTCTAATTTATTTATCGGATAAGATTGTAGTACATCAAAACGTATCATATGTAATAATTTATCCGGTAAAGGCTAACTCGGGTAAGAGTCGTCACCTCATTTACCGGGTAAGACTCTCCGTCCTTATGATCGCTCTTATCGGGTAAGATTCTTGACCCTTGCCATGTTTATCCGGTGAAGAAAATTGTCCGGTAAATACTTACCGGATAAGCTTTTAGTAAACGGCCCCTAAATATCATTTCATTTCTCTCTTAAATATAAAGTTTCGGAAAATTCTTCAAATTTGGAGATTTTTACCCTCTTTTTTTTTATTTTAAGATACGTTATAGTTATTAAAACAGAAATATATTCTAAATTTCTGAAATCTTTATTTTTATATAACTGTTGAAGATGTTCTAAAAAATAGAATGAATGGTTTTAAAAACTATCGACTTAGAAATTAATTGATCAATGCTTTGACTTGTATTCGTGTATTAATCGATTAATGTGGTGGAGAATGCACAGGTTGTTTTACTTTCGAACCGAGAGAGTTTCAATGTTGACTCCAACATGCTTTTAACATGTTGGGGAGAATGCATACCCAAGTATTTGGATACGCCTTTTTCTTTTTCTTTTTCTTTTTCTTTTTCTTTTTCTTTTTCTTTTTCTATTAATTAATGACCATAAAATTTAAGAATGCGTTCCTCCATACATTTTAGTCTTAAATTAGGAATATTTCGTGACAAAAAGTTGTACTCACGTAAGACAACTCATGCATAAGAACCAATCAAAAAACAGAAAAATAAAACATAATAAAACGTTTTTGCATGTCCGTTCAATATTATTTAAATGATAAATAATCAGGAATTAATCAATGTACATTTCTATATGATATTACTTTTCTTTGAAAGGCAGCCGAATTTTATAAAGAAAAAAGGATTGATATCAGGTCATGTAAGGAGCAGAGGCGAAACAAAACAAAGGAAAAGAAAAATTATAACAAAGACACTAGAAGAAGCTGAACCGAACATGACATAAAAAAGAGAAGCCAAGAGGGAACTACGAGATGGGAGTGAGACGATGTCGCCCCCGGGATGCAGTGCTCCTATTTGAGAGACTCCATATGATATTGTCTCTATATCCATTCAAAGACTCGAACTCTTATTTCCCCAAATAAGGCCTCCAATAAAGCAGTCTATCTCAAAAAATTACGTTATTTCGATGACCCCAAACTATATAGAGTACCCCAAATGGATGCTTGCCAGATCCTTTGAAGCCAATGAGAGAGCGAGCATGTGGATGGTTCACAATCGAGCACCGTATTACCCAGGTTGTTTTCAGGATCCCACCATTTCCGAAATAGATCCCGATTTTCTAGCGCAAACTTGCATCTCACGAGACAATGGTCTAGCCTTTCCTCCTATTTGTTACAAATTGGACATAAAACGAGTGCAAATCTATGTCACCATCACTCAAAGCAAGCCGAACTGGAAATCGATCAAACAGAACCTGCCAAACAAAGATATCGATTTTTAGAGGGAGAAGGTTATTTCGACGAGTTTCTGGATAAGAGCCACCATCTCTAAGAATTTTGTCTCCGATAAGCACCTTTAATTTACTGACCGCGAAATGCCTATCGATGTTTTTGTTGGATATAAGCTAACCATCATATATAAGCTGTTGGTGAAATGACAGTTTCTTCTAGTGGCAGTTATGGCTGTGTTTTATCCAAACGTTGTGTTGGTTTGCTTTCTTTATATATAGTCCTGTGTTGTATATTGTTTCATTGTATTCTCGACATCATCAATAATATATGTTTGTTTTATGTGTAATTTGTGAATACCTCTGAGTTTTACAACAAATTGGTATCAGAGCCATTAAAAGTATGGCTTCGAGTTCTATCAATGGTATACAATCACAGACTCAACTTCCAAAGTTGAATGGAAGAAATTACTTTAATTGGAGTATCCAGATGAAAGTATTGTTTGAATCACAGGACTTGTGAGAAGTTATTGAAGAATGAGTCGTTGAACCAGATAATCTAAATTTGAAACAAAAAATAAAATTTCTCAATGAATCCAAAATAGCCATAGTAAAGTGTGATTCGTTCTATTAAACCCCATAATAGTTAAGGGGGGTTGCTAGGGGTTTTGGCAGGGCTTTTGTAATTCTAGGATTCGAACCTACGACCAATCGGTTTTTATTATGTAGATAGTTTCTTGTCAAGAGGAATATTCTCAAGTTACGGGCCTTACTACACAAGAGGCAAAAACTGTAAAAGAGAATAAAAGAAAGGATAAGAAGGCGTTGTTCTTCATCTACCAAGCAGTAGATGAATATATTTTTGAGAAGATCTTCTCTTCAGAATCTTCCAAGTAGGCATGGGAGATGTATAAATCTTACAGAGGAGAAAAAAAAGGTAAAGATGGTAAGGCTTCAAAATCTAAGATGTGAGTTTGACAACTTGAGAATGAAAGAAAATGAAACTATAGAAGAATGGTGAGATGTGCTATGACAATGGATTTACCCTTGCCTTTGCAACTTGAACTCGAAGGAGTTCCATCAAGATGACTTTCAGTTAAAGAAGACTGAGAGGAAGAAGTGTTAGGAATAGAAGAGACAAAGGTATCAAACTTGAGCATGGACCTGTTAGTGACACATTCTTCCCGATCATAGGAAAATCCTAGACCAGTCTTTATCTTAGTCGGAATCTGAGTGTTGATGATCTCAGAGGCTTTGACAGAGGCTTTGCACCATCCTTCAATGGTAGCCTTCTCAGCCTTGAGTTTAGCGATTGCTCGCTCACGCTCAATGATAGCATGTTCGTATTCAACAATGATGGCTTGGTTTACAATGACCTGATCCTTAAGTTTTTCTTCAACCTTGGTCAGCTCCTTGATCTTAGAATGAAAAATCTTCAACTGTTCTTGAAGATCAAGATTAAGCATTTTTGCTTTAGATTTGCCATTAAGGGCATTATAAAGATCCACTGTCAGCGTGTCTAGTGCAGAAAGGCTAGAAGAAGAAGAAGAAGAAGAAGAAGAAGAAGAAGAAGAGGGTTCATTCAGGATACATACCTGAGCAGGAGAAGAAGATGAGAGATCATGTGAAGTAGATGTCTCTGAAGCTTCTTCTTTGACATCCTTGGCCATTAAGCAGAGATAGGCCACATCTTCCTCATCTTTTGCTGATTCATCAGATGAATCAGCCAAATCATGCTCTTCAGCGACAAGACCCTTGGCCTTTCACTGGTGGTTCTTCAGCTTCAGGTATTTATCATCCCTAGACCTGAAGGAGGATGGGGTTTTTGAAGATGAGCATCGTAGTCTTCTTGGATCTACATTCACCTGCAAAGTGACATGTGCGGTGACAGTTGTAGCAGATCGCTAAAGCCTTGTCTATTTTATCAGACTTTAGCTTTTCTTTTAAGGTCAGCGAATGAGATCTACGGAAGTTGCTTTTGTTGGCGAATATCCTAAAAGATTTAGTCAATAACACCAGAGATTCATCAAAATCTGCAAGATCAGATTCTGATACATCCTCAGAGTTAGTAGAATCTAACTCTGTAATAACAACAGAAGGAAGAGAAGAAGAAAAAGAAGAAGAAGAAGAAGAAGAAGAAGGGGTTTCAGCTGAAGCTTCTTCAGAGATCAAAGCTAACGGAGAGCTCTTCATTTCTCTAGAATCTTTGATCAGATTCCTTTTCAGCTGACAAGATTGTTCATGATTAAGCAAGATCCCGTAAATAATAGAAAGTGAGAGAGAGGGGACATGTCATTGGATATCTTGAGACACATGGAATAAGTGTCCCAAGATTCAGGAAGACATTCTAGAAACTTAGTTAAAGTTTCAGAATTAGAATATTCCCTGCCTACAATCCTAAGATCAATAAAAAGACAATTAAAATGTTGATGTACTTCAGACAGTGTCTCAGTCTTTCCATAAAGAAAGCTTTCATACTGCCTTACTAAGTTGATCTTTCTTGATTCTTGAACCTGAGAGGTTCCTTCATATTGAATACATAAAGTGTCCCACATGGATTTGGAGGTTTTGAGTTTCATCACAGAGTGATAAACTTGATCAGGAAGGGACATAGCTATTATAGACCTAGCGCGAGTGTCTATAGCTATTTTCTTCTTTTCTTCATTACTCCACTGGTAAGGAAGCTTTGGAGTCTGCCATTCAGGAATCGCGGCAGTCGTAGTTATTTCAGGAACAGCCGGAGAAATAGCAAATTGTACATCTGGTCCATTTTCTGTGTAGTGTGTAATTTTAGGATCCACACCTTCCAAAAAGAGGGACATCTAATTCTTCTAGAGACTAAAGTTGTCTCGGATGAATCAGGGAGGTTTGGCAAGAGAGTCATTGTCTTGAAAGTATGTATGTGTTTTGTAAAGCCATTTTAAAAGCAATAAGATGTGTATTATTTTTATCTAATTTTTAAAAATTATCTAAAGAAATTTAAAAATTAGATAATTTAAAAAAATATTATCTAAAGAAAGAGATAATATAATGCAGAAAATAATTAGAGAAGATAAAACACTGTTCTGATACCACTTGTTGGTCCCGTTAGGATCTACAAGATGTGTACAACAGTTTGTAGAAGAGGGGATGATTACAAACACATAAAACTTTTCAAATTTAAAATATATATTGATAAAGAATGATCAATACAAATTTTACAAGATTGTTTGCGGAAAGATAAGGTAGATAAAACCTATCTAAACAATCTAAAGTTACACACTAGTTCTTAGCAAATAAAGAAAAGATTTGCTGTTAAAGACTTCGAAGAAAGTAAGTTCTATCTGGGAAAGAACTGTTTAGAATACAACAAAGAGATTCTAACTTGCTCTTGAAGATGAGCGTATTTGTTCTTAGATATGTGTGTTCTTTTACTTAAGCGTAAGTAAGTTCAGAGTAAGGAGTAAGAATATCTCTACATGGAGATTGAACACATCTATTTATACCCATTGCATTAAATGCACATTTAATGCAACGTGGTAGGGTTATAATACGTGTCAAGCCTTGATAGGAAAGTTTGTCCTTTGCTACAGTAAATAGTACAAGAGCCTATTCATGAGCATACATCATTTCACAAAGTTGGTGGGTAATAGAGTCAACTAATCAACTCCGTACTATACTAACTTTTAGAAAGGGTATGGGTTTGTCCTTTGTGTGTGTAAGGACAAGACAAAAACAATCGTGCTCAACAAGCTTCTTTTGATCGCTGAATGCTGGAATAACCTGAAGGTCTCTTCAGCATTCGCTGAGGCTTGGGCAGTCTTCACACATATATAGACAAGGTTGTAATCACTGAATACCGCTTCAGATCACGTACTCGGCGGTCTCTAATCTTCAATTTCAATCTTCGACTTTCGCTGAAGGTTCTTTGATGTGAGTTTTGTCTTCTTGAAGTATCGGTGTCGCTGATTAAATTTACATTACAAGTTATTCAGCGATCACTGAACAGACTCAGTGATGATCGCTGGAACTGAAAACAGAAACATAAATACTTCGAGTAAGGTAAAAGGGATTATCATCAAATCAATGAGAGAGAGGATCAACAAAAGTATCGTCTTGGCCCAAGGCTCAATCTCAAGGATCTCGTGCTATCAGGTTCTAAATCCTTTGGTGCATACACATTCATGTGATAATAGTTCGCTTCCAAAAAAACTCTTGCCTGCCATTGCCCTACACTTTCCAAAATCGCCATCTCAATTCCAAGTAGACATGGACAACAACACGTCAAGTGTGCCATAGTTGCACTTCTAACATATGAAGGCTTACTAGAACAACCAGTGACTAAAACAATATTTTTTGAGTACTTATCATTTGTAGAACACGTGTTGTGCATACCTAAATTTGTACCCAAATGAAAAAAAATAGGTAGATCCAAAATTCTCTAGTAAACAGATCCTAAACCGTAAGTCCCCATACCATTTTTTGAGATTTTATAACCATAACTATAACACCCATGAAAATCGATGTTCTTAACTTCTACTGGTAAAGTTGTAAGTGATAAACTCTATGAATAAGAGTGGTTTATGTCAATTTGAAATCTTGAGTGGCTAAGGGACCAAAATAGCAAATTGTATGAAAAAGTGTCTCATAAACTGCGGCTTGGAAAAGTCGTCAGAATGCATCTGAGGCTTTAAAACCCAATTTTTCAGCAAAGGTTCTCATATTTCACCCACTTCTCCTTTTATCTTCATTTTATCCGATTGGAGATCATTGATTGTTGCATTTAAGAGTCCTTAGAAGCCCTTAAAGTTAGGGATTCAATCTTGGATCAAGTCTCAAGTCCCTTTCCTCATCTAGAGTTTCTTGATTTTCTAGGTTTTGTCTAGAAATCCACCAAGGGAAGTTCATATTATATTTTATAGGCTCTATACATGTCAAAGCTACCTTTATGCCTATCCTCAACAATTTCTTGGATTTCCCCAACGTTTTCAAATTTGGTTGATTTATAGGTTACCCTTTTTAGGGATTTTGGGGAAAAGATGGAATATCTCTTTTTGTGGTTTGTAAGACTAATGGAGACCAAAAACTCACTTTGGAAATAACTAAGTACATATTTACAATATGATGTTGGGTCTAAGTAGAATTGAACGAGGAGCCGTATGAGGTGAAAATCTCATGTACGGTTCTGTAGAACCTTTTATCACGTGATTTTTATTCTTGGAGAAAAATATCTATTATTATGGATTATTGGGTTAAATAGTTGGCAAATCTTATGGATTTATGAACAATGTTAGTTTGACTTCACATGTCGTTTGAAGTGTGGTATTATTTATCTTTTATTGCAAGCAATATGGTTAATTTATGAGATCAAATGATGATTAATTGTTCAAGTATGTACATTACACATGTTGGGGTCTTGTTGCATTGAATCCATATATATTGACTATTCATTATCAAGGGAGGATTTTTGATGTTGTCTCCTTGATGTCATTGGTTTGGGACAAAAGAAGAGTTTTGATGTTCTCGTCTTGGAACCTTTGATTTTAGACAAGTGAGGAGTTTTCATATTCTCATCTTGTAACTTCAGGGACCATCTAAGTAAAGAGTTTTGAGGTTCTTATTTTAGCCCCAAATGTAGTATACACTATGGGCTTGTATGCCCAAGGGTGGTCTCATCAAAATCTTGATGTTGCTTACTTTGTGTTCCTCCACTTGATGGAATCGGGTCTCCCCTGTTATCATAAGATAAACTGATTGTTACACTAATCTTCTAAAAGAAATGATCTTCAATGGGCCATGATGCTTTATTTAGGAGTTAACTCTTATCCCAAGGAAGGGAATCGTTATAAATATTTCATCCTTTTATATTCAGTTTGTACTTTAATATAAACTGTTTGAATTCACTAGGCGTTAAATCTAATACCCTTTCTTATTTACATGTATAGTAAGTCATAAGAGTGACGGGCTCGAGGGCCAGTGAATAGAGATTGGAGTGCCATTTAGAGGCATAAGCGGGTTGACATTATTGGAGAGTTATCATACCTTTTGAAGATACCAACTTTATTGGTTGATGTAAATCCCATCTTAAATCTAGTCTAGTAGAATTAAATAGAAATCCCTAGAACTGTGATATTTAACTTTGTTATTCGCTATCTTCTAAAAGTTAATACCTTTCGGGTAAATACTCTTATTTTATGTAAAGTCGGTTTTCATAGAGTTTTAAATTTATAACTATTTTCAAATTTTAGGGGTATTACAAAAACACATGTTCAAGGTCACCAAAACTTAGGTCAAAAGTAACCAAATTGCTGAAGAAAATACAGGTTAACGAATAATATACAAAATGAATCGACAATAATAAATCAACACAACGAAATAACAAAGTTTCACGCTCTTACAACCGTGTAAGTCCTCCAAACAACCCCTATATTATGTATATTAACCAAATAGGTAGAAACTTGTAATCAAATACAAACCACAAATGTAAGCAACAAACCTATCTACTTCAAATATTCTGAGAGGCGAGATCACCCAAAATGTTAGCCCAATATAGTTTGACCTCTCAAGCAACAAATGCCTTAAAAAATCAATTTTATCTCGTCATAACATGAGCCGCATGCATGTAACTTAGGTGCACTTTACAGGTTGCACCCAAGTTGCCCACTTGGTACCCAACCTCCAAGTGCGATTGAAAGCCACAGATTTAAACAAACAGTACATTAAGGGTATTACTCTAAGGTGGTGTTTCACGACACTACTTAATGGTGAACGACACATTTGACTTTTTATTAAACTTATCAAAATATTAATTTCTATAACCATCAAATCAATTACATCACTTTGAAAATTTGAAATATGACAATAATTTTTCAATAAACATTATAGAAAAAAAGAAGTCAAGGTTTAATTTTTATAAAAGATTCATAGATGGTGATGGGTGTATTTATATTAACTTAAAAAAGGTTAATAAAATCAAAGTGTTTGTGAATTTTGTGCACCACATGTGTAATTTTCATTAAATAAGAATGAAAAGTCTAAAAGAATTTTAAATGCATTACACATCCCACCTCCGACATCTGTCGGTTGCTAAAGTTTCATTGAGAGAAGATTGAACGAGTATCAATCGGGTTAGAGAACGGAGATTGTTGACTTTTACTAAAATTAAAAGAGAGAATAATTCATTTATGCATTTGTTTTCTTTGATTTAAATATTTAATTAAAATCGACAAAAATAAATTTGACTTTTTTAAATCCGCCATCCATAAATCGGTTGTTTCTATCGAAATCTGTTGGTAAAACATGTTTGTTTAGACGTCACTTTAACTAACGGTAAGTAATTTTTGATAAGATTTCAAATGCAAAATTTGAGTCAAAATCGATATTGTAACATGATGCGACTAATGATAAATATATTAAATGGTATAATTTCTGAATTAAAAAATGGTTAAAGTTTTTCATTTTGAATGATTAAGGAATTGTTTGACAGTTGCTAAATAGTTTAGTGTAGAATGATTAAGAGACTTTCATGATATAGTGCAAAATGAAATATAATTGTCTAGTAATTATTTTCAACGAAATTAGGGCTCTTATTGGTTAAGGAAAACTCATGATACAAAATTATTCAGGGTTTTAGAACCATTAAGAAACAAATTTTTTTTTTCCAAACAAGATTCATCTCTTAACGATTCAGAGACTGATTTTTAATGAAAGTATTAAGAGGTAAACAAACAACTCTTAATTCTCTATATGATTTTTTGGATGAAAAACCCATTACACTTTCATATTTTGAATTTTTTTTTAAATAAATAAACCAACGAACTTTTACTAGTTAGTTAATATAAATTCATTGGGTCGATATGATGTAGATAACCAATTTTTACAAGTGCGATAGTTTATTCATTAAAATATTGTTTAAAGACTTAATCAATCAAAATGAGAAAATTTAATGGATTTTTTCATTTAAAAAGAGAGAGTTTAATGGTTTTTCATTCAAAAAAAAATAGTTCGGGAACTTAATAATTCAAAATAAAAAAGTTTAATGATTTTTCATTCAAAAAAATAATTTATAGACTAAACCATTCAAAATGGAAAAGTTTGTTGTGTTTTTTGAACTTTTTCGTGTATAAAATGTATACTTAGAATTAAACACTTGTCAATAATATTATTACCTCTAAGAGAAAAGTGTGAAAAAGAAAATCCAATGGATTTTTATATTTTGAGTGATTAAGTGTTCTAAACTTTATTGAACAAATCATTCGGTTGCTGAAATTGAACAATTTGATTCTTCTAACCTATAATCCCATTTATTGTGCTAAAATCATGGGGAACCCAACGAGCCTTCATATTTTCAGGGATCAGATATCTGAACATTTTTAGAACGAGTAAATCTTCGGCATATAAAATAAAAGGAATATATCATTTAAATTCTCAATCTACTACAAGCAATTAGTAAATATTCCATTAGTAAACTTCTCAATTATACAAGCAGTCAAAGTTAAAAAAAAAACACTAAAATAACACTCAAATTTCGAAACTCTAACTTAAACAAGGACCTATGAACCGTGAGAGACTAAAAGCAATGCAAGACAAAGAGAGGAGGGGGAGAGTTGAGCTGGGCGGAAAGGGGCTGACAAAGGAGGCTATCATGGTTGCTTAGTCACCGAGAGTGATAGCGGCCATTGGGGAGCACATGAGTCTTGAGAGGAAGCCGATGTTCGTGTGAATTCGTAAGAGAGCTTCTGACCATGTTTGTGTTCTTCATCTATACAGCTCGAGTGGGAGCTCCTCATGCTCGCTTTCAATGTAAAGAGCCGACAACTCATTTGACTCTTAACCATATATAATCTAGTCGAGTTTGACAATCTAGACACCAGGAAAACCATATCTTCAATCGCTGATTTTCTTGCTAAAACTCAATTTTCTATACACACAACCCCTAGGATACTTCAATGAGCTCACGAATTCTTGCATGGGTTTCATTTTCCCGTTCAAGAATTGTGTCTTATACTATTTATAACATCTTTAAGCATAAAGTAGTAATAGATTATAACCTAATCACTTTAAACTTCAATCCAACTAAGAACATGGTGTGTTAATAATATCCCATAACATGGGACTTATTAAGAAGCTTATACATTTCATTTTTAATTCACATGGTACGAAATGTTATAATCCTCTACTTATTTAATTGAGCTCACACACACACACATATATATATATATATATATAGTATCAATATAAATAAATTATCATAATTTAATATTATTTTAAACCATACGTTTTTTTCAGTATATAATATTTATATATGACAAATGTAACAAATAAACTCAGACATCATTTTCATCTTTGGCAATGTTTGAACCTCTAACCTTCTAGAAGGCCAAAGACTACGATACTGTTAAACCAAAAGAACCTTTGTTATTAACCACACGTTTTATATATTAGGAGAACAATTCTCATACAAGTTGATAATTAAAATCCCTATTCATCAAACACTTTTTTATTATTTTATAATCATAAGAAAAGATTTTAAACATGGTCAATTGGCCATTAAGTTGTATTTTATATATGCATGGTCTATCGACACCAGCAAGCTTATCCATTCACACATTTCCAACACACATTGCCCACTCACTTTACTTCATCACATCCAGTTGAAGCCTTGTCTTTCTGGAGCCTCCAAAATCCCTTTGAAAAGTCAAACGTCCTCTCTCCATATGTGATTTGACCAAAACATTTGTTTACTTTTTTGGCATTTTGACTTTTGCACCTCCTCATCATCCACCCTGTTTATAATTCAAAATCTTCTAACCCCTTAAACCATTATTCACAACCACTTTACCAAAAACCTCCCTACTTTCATTCATTGATTCAATCAAGATTCACAAAAGAACCCTAAATTTCATTCTTCTTTGATATTGCTTTGAGATTATTGTCTTTAAATCTGTTTTGTATAATGGGTGATACCCAAAAAGATATAGAAATTCCTTCATTTTTTGTATGCCCGATTTCTTTAGAAATCATGAAGGACCCTGTAACACTCTCTACAGGGATTACATATGATCGAGATGCCATTGAGAAATGGTTGTACACTTCAAAGAATGGAACTTGTCCCTTAACCAAACAAGTCCTTACCGATGTAGAGCTTACTCCCAACCACACCCTTCGCCGATTGATCCAATCTTGGTGCACCATTAATGCGCCATTTGGCATCGAAAGATTCCCCACGCCACGCCTTCCGGTCTCCAAATCGCAAATCTTGAAGCTTCTACAAGATTCAAAGTCTCCAAGTTTGCAGATGAAGTCTCTGAAGAGATTAAAAACTATTGTTTTGGAGAGTGATATGAACAAACGATCAATGGAAGCAGTTGGAGCAGCTGATTACCTATCTTACATCATAAGGAACCCAAGTAGTAATTTGACGTCATCATCACCGGCGGGAGAAGTTTCCGGCGTTGATGGATTTGGTAATTTGCTGACGGCAGTCGATGAAGCTGTCAGCATCCTTTACCACCTTCATTTGTCACAAGCCGGCCTTAAGTCGTTGTTTGGAAAGACTGAAGAGTTTGTTGAGGCATTGATTCACGTGATGCAACGAGCCGCCAATTACGAGTCGCGCACTTACGCCGTATTATTGCTGAAATCGATGTTTGAAGTGGCGGAGCCAATTCAAGTGATGTCGTTAAAGACCCACGTCTTCATCGAGCTTACACAAATCTTGGCCCATAAAATTTCCGAAAAAGCCACGAAAGCTGCACTGAAAATACTCATCGGAGTTTGTCCATGGGGAAGGAATAGGATAAAGGCGGTGGAGGCCGGTGCAGTTTCCGTACTAATCGACACCCTCCTCGACTCTACCGAAAAGAGGGTTTCGGAGATGGTGTTAATACTGTTAGAGCAGCTTTGCAAGTCTGCCGATGGCCGTGCCGAGCTGTTGAAACATGGTGCAGGATTAGCAGTTGTTTCCAAGAAAATCTTCCGTGTTTCAGAGGCGGCAAGCGGGAGGGCGGTGAGAATACTGCATTCTGTGGCGATGTTTTCCGGCAACACGAGTGTGATACAAGAGATGCTGCAGTTGGGGGTGGCGAGGAAACTCTTCTTGGTGGTGCAATCAAGTTGTGGTGGCAAGACCAGTGAGAAAGCTATGGAGATTCTTAAGATGCATGCTAAGGCTTGGAAGAATTCATCTTGTATGCCCTATCACTTGAATTCTTGGTATCCATCTTAATTGTTAGCATACTTGTGCAGGAATTGTACGGTTTCAATTGTATAATAGTTTTAAAAAAGAACAGTTACAAAAATTAAGTACCGGTTTGAAATCATGCGGTACAAAAAGATGAATTTGTCCTTCACATTCATTGTTCTTGGATCATGTTTTTGAAGATTCGGCACCTAAACAGGTGCAATTTTAGCTTAATTATGGTCCATCGTGCATTGATTCACAATTTTATTTGTCAAAGTTGTTTTAAATTGTTTAATTATGAGATATGTAAGAATTTCATTTTCGTAGACGACCTTTTTTTGGTCTTTGTATATGATTCTATGTGCTTTGAAAAAGAAAAGAAATAGCTTGGTTAATTATATTCGCTGGTTTTAGTTTTACTTTGGTAATTAAGAGTGAATTCAGACCGAAATTCTTTGACATTTCATGGTAGATCCAAACAACTATATTCGATAAGGTAAAATTTAATTGTTGTTTTTGATACATTTTATTATTATTTATTGAATAATATTAGTATTTTATTTTTGCTAGCTAGCTTCAGATGATGATGTTTGACTCATGATATATATATAGAAGAGAAAAAAACAAATAATAAAAAACGATATCGGAAAATATATATATATATATATATATATATATATTGATATTAATTACGTTATGGTGTTTTTTTTGGAGAAGAAATCGGAGATCTCCGACCAAAATTAGACATAAAAGATTGTGTTCACTTGCTACCCACCTAATACTCATATTATTCATCTATTTTCTCATAAAAAATTGCATTGTTAGAAGAACGTTTTAGTGGTAAAAGATATTGAAAATGCAACAGGTTGAGATTGACCCTCCCATAAGAATCTAATAATATGCATATATATATATATATACATAGGTTCATATAACAGTAATGATAAAATAAAAGAATTAAAAAAATATCAAAATTACATGTAATTATATACTAAAATAAATTATGATAATTTTTTATAAAAATCTAAATTATAATAAATAAACTTCATTATTTTTATAAATACCTTAATTAATTGGTTCATATGGTTGCACTAACGATTGAGTTTGTAAAAGATGTCTCTCTCTCTCTCTCTCTCTCTCTATATATATATATATATATATATGGTTAAGGAAAAACGTTAATAAATGAAAAATCAAAAACAATAAAAGAGGGTGAAAATTGTAACAATATGTATGTTAAATTAACAAAAAAATTATTTATGTAATTTATTTCGCTCGAATTTTAGTTGTTTTTTGTTTTTTATAAAATGAAAAAATAGGAGAGGTGATGGTTTTTAAATTTAAAAATATTCTTGTAACTACCAGTACAAATATTTTTGTTAATCTAACGATTCATAACATGTTTTCAACTGATTTATTTATTTATGATTTTCCCTGAACCCATCTCTCCCTCTCTGTGTGTCTGTGTGTGCACGTACACGTGCATGCATGTGTGTGCGTGCGTGTGTGTGTGTACGTGTGTGCATTATATTGGTGGCCCTGTGTTATGCTCAAATTTTAGATTTGGTCCCTTAAACAAATTATCTATATTAATGGTCCCTAATTTTTTTTAATTTCATAAAACTCAAGTTCCCTAAAGTAAATACCGCTAGATAGCACGAGATAGGAGAGACAAATAAGTCTTGGACAAACTAAAATGACCTTGGACAAACTACAATGACCAAAAATGTAATTTACTCTAAAATTAATTATGACTCACATATATTTTAAAAGAAATATTCTTTATTAAAAATATTTTAATTACGGTTAACGAGAGATAGTTATATATTAAAATTTGTTTGACACTACGGGGGCGATCCGTACACTACGGGGGCGATCCCCCCATAAGTCTTAAAAAAATTTTCCTCAAAAGTCGAGATTTACTGTTCATCCTCTTGTTGACCGTGTTTGACCTCCCCCCGGGGCGATCCGTACTGTACCCGGGGTGATCCGGCTATTTTTTTTGGTATTTTTAATAAAACTGATACGACATTGAAGTTGTATTTTTTAACTTTTTTAGAACCAAATTTCATGGGTCATGTTTAAAAATAAACTTTTATAATTATGGAGAAGCAAAAATTATTTTTATCTGTTTTGGGTTTCGTAAATCAGATATAATATCTAATTGACGAAATTTGACCTATATTTTGTCATTTTGTGTTTTTTATTTAACAATTAAGGGGTGTTTTTAATAAAAATGGAAAATACATAAAGTGTGTCTTTTTACATATTTAATTTTAAATTTCACAGTTTTTCGTTATAAAATAACCGGATGATAATTGTTGTATTTTTTTTTTCATTTTTTTGGTATTTTTAATAAAATTGATACGCCATTGAAGTTGTATTTTTTAACTTTTTTAGAACCAAATTTCATGGGTAAATGTTTAAAATAAACCTTTATAATTATGGAGAAGCAAAAATTATTTTTATCTGTTTTGGGTTTCGTAAATCAGATATAATATCTGATTGACGAAATTTGACCTCTATTCTGTCATTTTGTGTTTTTTATTTAACAATTAAGGAGTGTTTTTAATAAAAATGGAAAAAATACATAAAGTGTGTCTTTTTACGTATTTAATTTTAAATTTCACGGTTTTTCGTTATAAAATAATCGGATGATAATTGTGATTACGAAAAAAAATATTTAGTTGATTTTTGGAGAAAAAATCAGACATTATATCTGATTTTGCGGTTTTTCATGATATGACAACTCTATGACGTCGATTTGACGCTGATTTGACGTTGATTTGACGATGATTTTGTTTTATTACTTAACGTTTTATATAAATTGGACGTGGGGGACCATTCATCCCCACCACCGACCATCCCCACCACCGACCATCCCACCGTCCGTTTTCTCTAAAAAAACCGAGCGAAAAACCGAGCTTTGACCATCCCACCGACCATCACGACCAATATCGAAGCCATTCTTCGATATACCGTCATACACTACCGTATAACGACATCGGCGACTTTCCGCCGCCACCGACCACCGTGGTCCGCCGCCGTCGGTCACCATCTGCCGTCGTCGGGCACCATCCGCCGCCACCGACCACCGTCATTGGCCGCCCCTCACCACCTTCCGGCGCAAACAACCACCCTCCGCCGCCAACGACCACCGTCAAGAGCCGCCGTCCACCACCCTCCTCCGCCACCAACCACCGTCTACCGCCGCCATCCATCACCGTCCGCCGGTACTATGGAAACACCGGTAAATACTCTATCTATCTTTATATGTATATGTATTTATCTATATATATGTATATGTATCTTTCTCTCTCTCTCTCTCTCTCTATATATATATATATAAGTACCGTTTATATCGTTTTTTTTACGTTATGCATCT